>NW_027490041.1:8811250-9127500 GCF_041146795.1 Maylandia zebra
CTTACATCCACAGTGAGGTTTCACAATTGTTCAAATATAAGCAATCAATAATAATAATAATAATATTTCTCTGTCAGCCTTCTCGGTTACGAATCGTCTTCTGCTTCTCTGTCATGCAGCGTCCCACAGGGCTCAATTTTAGGGCCACTGCTCTTTTCACTGTATCTATTGCCTCTGGGTTCTATCCTTAGAAGGCATGGGATCTCATTTCATTGTTATGCCGATGACTGCCAAATTTATTTGCCACTAAAACACAAGGATGGCATCTCCATAAAACCTATCACCTTATAAATAAAATTGAATTTAATATATTCTGAGGTAAGTTGATCTATAGTGTTACATCATATTCTATAAGGATGTTATGTGTTTGTAGACTTTCTGCCCAGTTTGACCCATTTAGCAGAAGTCAGCCTGTTTAAGGCTCTGATATCTATTCTGTGTGACTTACAGCAGTTATGACATGGTCTGATTTTCTCACCCAATAAAGGAATATTTCATATATCAGTCGACTCTTCATTCTATCAGACACAGTTATCACAGCTCCTACATTTGCTTTTTACACATATATGTAAGCACTGAGCCAAATTTAGTAATGCCAACAAGTCATCATTTGAGGAGCTTCTTAAGAGTTTCTGTGAGTTTAGTGAAGTCAGCCTCTCAACAATAAGTGTGTGTGTGTTGATTATCTAATGTTCAGAGAGGACTGCACTGATGTAGCATCCAGGTGAGCAGCTTATGAGCCAACAGGGGAAATTTAGCTGTATTATTGTTGTTTAAATGTAATAATTTATGATTTCATGTTCCAATATTTCACTTTTCCCAACGTTTTGTTATCATTTGGTCTGAAAACCATGACAAACAGCAGTGTTACAGTTGTTAGCATTAGCTGCTATAGAGCACTCAGTCACTGTATTGGTGTTAGCGACATGAACATATCTGAGCTAACTGTGTGTTCCAGATGTGCAGCAAACCCAACTGTCCCTGTGTTTTCCTGCTGTAGACATTATCCCCATGATGCTGACGTCCTCTGGTGGGACGAGCTCACACGTTTATGGCTTCAGATGCTAACTGGACCAGACTGGTGTCAACCTTGGTGCTATAGAAGCAAATCAAAGAAGAACCAGTTGAACCTGAGCTGTCTGTAGTGGTGACACCAACACCATGTCACCTGCACATGCTGACCCAGGGTCAGTGTTGAACCTATAAGCTGTGTCCTCACAGTTCAATATGTCCTCACTGCACAGGTCAATGACATCAGAGCTGTAATGTTGTTCCCGTCTCACTAAAACTTCTGGCATAAGGTGACTTTTCTGGGTGATTCCAGGGTCACCAGTTTGAATCCCTCTGTTACTGCTGGGAACGTGCTGCTAAAGTGCCCTTGAGCAAGGCCACGTCCAGCTTCTGAAGCCAACCCTGGGCTCTGCTTGCTGGCAGTGACAGAGTAGATGAAACAGCTCAGTGGATGCTAACTCACAGCTAACAGCGCTCTGTCATGGATAAGTGAAATAAAGCTGACTGACCCACAGCTGCACACAAACACCTCCAACACCTACAGGTCAGCAGGTCCACTGCTGTCTCTGATGGGCCCAAACTTTGCTTGTTCAGCGTTTGCTGCTGCTGACTTTGAAAATCACACCAAACATGGAATCAAATATATCGACTCAGCTTAGACTACAGAGAAGCTCGGCACTGCCCACAAAACTCAACACAAAAGGCTTTTTAAAGACAACAATCACTTTGACAGACACACAAACACGACTGAGTACAGAGCAGCTGCTGGTTTGAAGCCACAGAAATGTTCAAATGTTTAAACACACTGCAGCGTTGCAGCCGTGATGCATTTGTGCTGCTAAGGCCACACACATCAGCTGCCTTACATTTTAGTACCAGTTCATCTCTGACCATGGCAGCACAGTCTTTCCAGTAGAGTGATGTTGGTGGGGACAGTGGGGACTGATTGTTCATTGGCTGTAAGCCGGTCACATGGACGTTTAACTGGTGCTTTGATTGCTCTGTAGTCTGTTGTGCCTGTGAGCTGCTCCTAAAATGAGACAGATTATAATTGTCACCATTCTGTTAATGACTCTTATTATGTGCGCTCTCCTCCACTGTCACACTAAACACATTAAACCTTTATTTTTGTGTAAAGTCAGGATTTATTGGCTCTTCTTAAAAGCGTCATGAAGTGCAAAACTCAGCAAACATTACACAAAAGTAGATTTAGAAGCTGAACAGAAAACATTTAAAGTGACAGTCAGCACAAATCCAGCTGACATCTCCATCCAACCCAAGTCTTCATTTAAAGTCATTATAACTGTGACACACGTTTGTTACAGTATTAATCCTGCCTGATGCTGCAGGGCCAACATCATGAAACAGGCTCAGCATTTATTTCCATTATGAAACTTTATCATTAAAAACAAACCATTGTTCTGCAGTCGTCCCAGGACTGTCGGTCAAACGTTCTCTCCACATGTTTAAGGCTGAGCTCACTTTATCGTCTGCCTGAAGGAGGAAAGCAGATGTTACTAAACATCACAATAAAACATATGAAATGGGTGCACATGAGGAACGTCTGCACTGTTAAAGCCATGCAAACATCTTCACACATGAAGCAGCAACACCTCTCAGTTTAGCAGCAGCTGGTAAAAGCCACAGTGATCCTGGAGCCTCCCTGAAGGACTCGTTCATCAGTAACTGTCAGGAGGACGATTAAACCTTCTGCACACGTCCTGTAGTTACACACTCGGGAGGAAAGACGACGTCCTCGCTCTGCAACATGATCTGTGTTTCATCCAGGACGCTCAAACACAGACTGGTTTCCAAATATTAGACGCACTGGTTCTTCATGCGTTTCTACCTGAGCACTCAGAGTCATTTCTACAACAGGCCTCCTTCACCTGCTGGTGCCTCTGTTTCTGTGTTTGGCTGTTTCCATCAGTGCCTGATGTTTGTGATCTTTGATCTGTTCTGAAGTCTCTCTTTGTAACACAAATGTTGTTTGGCTTCTTTTGCAAACAAGGCAAAAGAACTTTAATGGATTCATTTGCTGATCTTACTTTTCTGATGCAAAGCCGTCCTTTCAACGCTTTAGAAAGAAAACCAAACAATGTTTTTAAAACTTTCCCAAAATGTAAAAGCTATTAAAACCATAAACTTCTGCTCCTTGATCATGTGATTCTTCTTCTAGACTGTCTGTAATTGTTATTGCTGATTGTCAATAAAGTTGTTTTTTATAAGTTATGTTGTAAAGGAAGCTTGTGGCGAGGGAGGAGGGGCGACTAAAAGCAGGTTCATATAGTGGGAAAGTCCTCAGGTCATGTGAGGATATTTACTGATGCGTCAACACTGTCAGATAAAAGAACGGCTGCTGCATTTGTTCTCCCACAAATAAGTTTGGTGATGAGTAAAAGAATTACAGATGATGTGGCAGTTTATACTGGGAGCTGGTAGTGATGTTACTGGCTTGAACTGGGTGGAGGACGCACTAATATGCAGGTATGTGGTTTGCTGGGACTCTAGCAGCGTGCTAGTGAGCACAGGTGATATGTCTTCAGACTCTAGGCAACATATTGTTTTTGATATACTTCATTTACTGTATAGAATCAAACACAGAGGGATAGAAGTGGATTTCTTATGGCTCCCTGTGAATATCGGTGTTGATGCAATGAACAGGACGATAAGTTTAAAAAGGTGCAGCAAGAAGAAGTCGTGCAGGTTTGACTATAAAATACAGTGAAAGTGAGGTGAAGAGTATAATGAAGGTAAAGATGAAGGACGAGTGGCAGGCACACTGGGACAGAGACGGGAAAGGCAGATATTATTATACAGAAAACAGTCGTGTAGAAGAAGCTGCAGCAGAGACCAGGATGGAATCTGGAGAGTCAGAGTTGGTCACACAGGCTTGAATAGCACACTTAAAAAGGTAAACATGACACAGGAAGTGTGACTTCTGTGGACCAGAGGAGACGTTTGACGGGTTGTTAGCGTCGTCAGGATGCTGGATGGAAACGCTGTGCCTGATAGGATGATTACAGGCTGGACTTTGTCTTCCTGTTACAGATGGATCCAGGCCCTGGATGACTGCTGGACACACATGACCCACACTAGGCTGCCTTCATCCATCCTTTCCTCCTTCACTGAGACTCAGAGTCAGCATGTATGTATTTATCAGTGATTTGAATCCTTTCATTACAGAGTGAAGTTAAAGTAGACGTGTGAACACACTAATAAACACAAAGGGACACAACTACTACTCCATGATGTAAAGCTGAAGTATTACACAGCTTTATGAACCTCCTGTTATCCTGGTAGACGAGTACAGCAATAAATCTTTTACTTGAACATCTTCTGGCTCCAATAAGCTTTGAAATGTGACCATGAAGTTAGAGACATACTGACTGAAACCCACAGCTGTGACTGTGGATCACATCCACACACAGTGTAGCTGCTGTCTCTGTGTGAGCCTTTGCACTGCTGCTCGCAGCACCGTTATATCACTCAGCGCTCGCTGCTGTTATTGAATCCACTTTTTACTGTCCGTGCAATCAAGCTCCTCTGCAGAGCTAGGAAATATCTTCGAACCAGTTTATGTGTTAGGGGATCCTTTGCAGCTGTGACTGTTGCCTCTGTTTTTGTCCTTTGGTTCCTGGGAGCCTTTTACATTTCCATCAGCAACAAATATCTGAACAGGCTTTATTGTAGGAAATACAGGAGTAAATAGATGTTGTTATTTATTAGATGCTCCAGTCACTTTGTTGTTATTTATTAGATGCTCCAGTCACTTTGTGGAGCATTGGACTGCTTAAGCATTGGACCTCATAAGCCTTTGTTGTTACACTATCTCTTACCGTACACTACTAAATCCCCATTTGCACTATTTGCCTATTTTGCACCACTATGCCTTCTTACTTGAATATTGTATATTGTATATTGCATAGCTTTTTTTTGTTATACGTAAAATTGTATTGTATTTATTTAAATTTATTTAAATTTTTACTTTTTAATTATTTTATTTGCATTTTTCTAATCACTAGGGTTTGAGAGTAACACAATTTCTATTCTGTGTATGTCCTGTACATGTGGCAGAATTGACAAATAAAGTTGACTTGACTTGACTAAAGATGATCAGATGCTTGTTTAGTTTAATGCTGTGGCTTCAGTCAGCATCACTGTGCTGTATAGTTTTATTTTTCTGATCCTTCTGTTAAAGTTGCTGAATAAAAGCACCTCACCGCTGCCTCGAGCCTCCTTCTTTAAAGCAGCAGAGGCTCTTCATTCAGGTATCACAGCTCGAGTTGTTCTGCAGGAGACCCAGAGTACTGTCCTTGGTCCATAATGACATTAATCCTCAAAAATAGTTCTGGCATAATAATTGTGCACACAGTGTAAAACTGAAGAAGCTTCTCAGATGAAATGTCTTCAAGAAACTTAAAAAAGTCCAGACACTTTTGTTTCTGAGCTTCTTAATTCAATTCAATTTTATTTATATAAATCACAACAGCAGTCGCCTCAAGGCGCTTTATATTGTACAGTAGATCGCACAATTATAGGTACAGAGAAAAACCCAACAATCATATGACCCCCTATGAGCAGCACTTTGGCGACAGTGGGAAGGAAAAACTCCCTTTTAAAAGGAAGAAACCTCCGGCAGAACCAGGCTCAGGGAGGGGCGGGGCCATCTGCTGTGATTGGTTTGGGTGAGAGAAGGAAGACAGGATAAAGACATGCTGTGGAAGAGAGACAGATGAACCGCTGAGTGTTGTCCCGTCGAGGTGGCTCTTCTATGTTGTGCATTTATGGCACCAAACCACAAATGCAAAGGAAGAAAGGGTCGAGGCTGATTGGTGTATGTGCCCATGAGTATGAGTGTACACGGGTGTTTCTCTGTGTTAGTGACAGTCTGACAGAAGGCTGCATCCCTCAGCCTCATGTGGGCTGTGTAGCCCCTTTACAACTGCAGTGAGAGCTCAGACCTGTTTCTGGTGGGTGGTGGACTCCTCCAGGGCTTCCCCTGATTCCCCTTCTGCCACAGAAGACTGTGGCCTCAGAAACTCATATCTGCTTTTTGCAAATGAAGCGAACCTGTTGGCTTCATCAGCAGGGGCGGATCTAGAAGGGTGGCATGGGGTGGCAAGTGCCACCCTAAAATGATCCCTTGCCACCCCAAGTGCCACCCCAGTTTTGCATATGACAGTGTTGTTTATTAAAATAAGTTTAACAGTTTGAGCGTAGTTACAGTCAGCAGTGAATATAAATGCTAGAACTGGATATATTCCATAGTGTCCCCCCCTCCACATTAACAAATGGTTCAGCCCATAGCAGGACGGCTTTCTTCTTGTTTTCAGTAGCAAGCGATGCTTATGATTGTGCCAGAGCACATTTTGAACAACACCATGGGAATTTCTGATTTTACACAGGTGGGTGGATGTTACACTGTGGAAATGAAGGAAGGTGAGTGCTATTTTAAATGGTTGTAGAAAATGAAAAAACAGCAGGTGTATTGGCTGCATTTTTAGATAAATAGTTGTATCTGTTTACAAAATGTACAATTTATATTTGCATTTCAAGTTATAAACATTTACCCAACACGTCTGTGGTTTTTTTACAGTAAAAAATACTGCTAGGATTTTAGGTTCTTTGTGTGATTTCAGATCAGTAATAGTTACATTAATAGTAATAGTAATACTAATGCAGTATGTCAGTGAAAAAACAACTAAATTCAGTTGAGCTGAAAAGATACCAAACAAAGCAAGAGGAGGAAAAAATAAAATGAAACAATCTGAGGGTGAAATACAAACGTAAACTCAAAGGAGTCACAAATGTCCGGTTGTGTTTCAGACCTCAGAGGGTGAATCCAACAAATCATGAAAAATGAGGTTTACATGTTTGTTCATGACAGTGCAGATTTCTGACATTTTGTGTCATTTAAGCTGCAACAATGTGACTGTTTTCTAACAAAAACAGTGAAACTTAAGTTAGACTTGTGTTTGTAAATGAAGCGCCCCATGTTGTGTAGCTTTCTGGAGTTTATACTTATTGGGCTACATATGTATTTAATATACAGGCTGTACAGTACATAACATCAAAACTCACATGTTTCATGTAACTAAAGTGTGTAATCATGTGGGCTACAGACAATAATTAAGTTATAGACTATATTTATATGAAAAACGTGCATACTTACTGCATTTGAATCATTTTAACCACATGTAACCACCTGCATATGTGTTTGGGGGGAAAAGGCTTTGATTTTTCCACCCTAAGAAAATTTCTCTAGAGCCGCCCCTGACCATTTCACAGGATTTGCATTTAAAGATGCAACAAGACTAAAATGGTTAGGGTCAGGAGGTCAAAGGTCAGAGCTCCTGTGGGTCTGAGGGCGGCCTCACGCTGGAGAAGGATGAAGGAGTCTGACCTGAGCCAGTGTTTGACATGAACACATCAGCACTGCTGTCAGTGAGCCTAACGACAGCCGTTAGCATCATTTCAGTGTTTCAGTCATAAAAACACTTCCTGTCTCTGTGGTGGTTACAGTGACATCATGCAGTTTGTGCTTTGACCTCCAGAGGGCGACAAATCAGCACAGACAGAGAGCTCCATTCAAACTTTGCTGCCATCAGGAATAATTCTTCAAATATAATCATCAGTGTTTGAGCAGTTATGATATCAGGGACAATCTAGACATGTGTGACAATACTGAACATGTCACATGACACACCTCAAACATCATGTGATCCACTCTCAGTCTGCACTTTCATTCATGACTTCAACAGGTTGAAATGAGCTTTGAAGAAACATTCAGTGAAATAAATCTTTCATGGATTCATGTGAGCAGCAGATGAACTTTGTACCAACAACATCTTCAATAACAGTCTGAATGAAGCTCAGGTGTTGATGCTGCTCACTGATTGGACGCTTGGTTTCAGCTCTGCTCTCAGTCTTTACTGCACAGGTGAAGGTAGAAAGTGTGACTGGATCTATAGACTGGAAACAGAGAAACATGCTGAACATTTGAAGCTTTGCAGCAGAAATGTTCATGTTACAAATACAGCAGAGCTGATCTGGGATCAGTGTGTTCACACCTGCAGCTACAACAAGGTTTCATGTCTCCACACGTCAGCATGTGAACTTTACTCTGACTCAGTCTGAGCAGTCAGACGGCATATTTTTAAAGTTAACACATCAGCACACACAGAGCTGAGCCCCTCCCACCTGTGCTGAGTTTCAGGTGGAGCCCCGCCTCCTTCCAGGAAGCAGCTCACCTGTGTGTCCGTGTTTAGTGTCCAGGGGCCCGTTCTTCGTACGTCGCTTACTACATCCAAGATCAAATGACACATCCAAGATCAAATCATCGCGCTAACCGTGAGCTCGCTAATCCGGTTCCCCGAACACACCTGCTGTTGACGATTACTACAGCTGGACGCAGTAATGTGACATCACTGGGTGTCGTAAAAGGGGCTAAGCATCGATAGTAGAAACATTGATCGGCAACCCTCTGATTGGTCGGCGAAAATGTCGAAGGAGCGCGCTCGGCTCGGTATTTTTCGGCAGCAGAGCAAGAACTCCTGAGTGAGGGATTTCAGGAGTTTCAGAGTTGAATCAGAACGCAAGGGAACACTGCAAAGGCTGCAAAAGCAAGGAGAGAGGGCTGGCAGAAAGTTGCTGACAAATTAAACTCGTAAGTAATTTAATAATAATAATAATAATGGATTGGATTTATATAGCGCTTTTCAAGGCACCCAAAGCGCTTTACAATGCCACTATTCATTCACTCTCACATTCACACACTGGTGGAGGCAGCTACGGTTGTAGCCACAGCTGCCCTGGGGCAGACTGACAGAAGCGAGGCTGCCATATCGCGCCATCGGCCCCTCTGGCCAACACCAGTAGGCGGTAGGGTAGATTTATCATATCACACTATATTATCCAATATTATATTACATTATATTATATTGTTATATTATATCCCCTTTCACATTAGAGCCACAACAGGACCCACTAGAACATGGGAACAAGTAAAAGTGAAATATAAGAATATTCTACAGAATGGTAATATTTATCACTTATATTGCTTTTAGTCTCTTGGAAAGAGACCCTGAAATAATCTGTTTGTTTGTTTATAACAGCAACCAAGAAAAGGGCAGAGCAAAAAAAGACAGGTGGTGGTCCTGCACCCCCTCGTCAACAAGTTGGTTAAGTGAATAATACCCTCACGGGAATATCGATATCTCTCAATGAGCACACTGTCGCGCTGAGCTAAAGGATCCTGTCTATCCCGCAATATACGCTGAATTCTGAGGACTCTCCTTATCAATCTTGCACCTTCCGCAATGGGTTGCTCGCGTAAACGGACAGGACATGGCTGCGACAGACTTCCCAAATCCACCTTCGCTTTTATAGCCGTGGTCTCTCATCTTGATTACACGAAGTAATTTACAATTACTACTCTGAAATATGAATTACATCTGTAATAATCACATACATGTAATAGAATGTTAATAGTACATTTCCCTTTTTTAGGCAATGACCTGTATGTATCTGTGTGACATCAATAAAAGGATCAAGTGCTGCATTATCTTCAGTTACATTGATGTTATTTATTTATCGCTGTTGCTTTCGTATAAATGAAGCGGACATACCTGCGTGGCCGCGATCTAATCCTGTTTACATAAAGTAAACCTGCTCCCGAGCAGGTTTACGCTTACGGCTCTGTTGCTATGACAGCAAGTCCCGGATGAGCTTCGGGGAACCGAACGATCCAGGATCACGCGAAATCGTCAACAATCTAATCCAGCTAACCTACTTAGCGAGGTACGAAGAACGGGCCCCAGGTGTGGAGTGGAGCTTGTTGTTGGTGTGTGAAGAAACTGTAAGTTTGCTTTGTTTCCTCCTTTAACAGTTTGTCTTTAGGAACTTTACTGTTTGTTCAGCTCGTGTTTGATTTCTTCACACAACAAACTGTGTGTGTTTGTATTTCCGGTCTCTCCATTAAAGTCAGTGTGTAATGTTTCCTGGCTAACATCAGCTGTGTGCAGCTTAGTTCAGCACAAATCTGCCGCTCCATAGTTCACGGTAACGGACTCACAGCTGGACCAACGAGGCCGAGTGTGTCCGCCACTCTGAGCTACGTTCGTGTTTGTGTACTTGTAGTTTGTACTTTGAGTTCACTCAGAGCCCACAGAGGACGCAGCGTACGTGATGACGTCACAGCCCTTTACCTCCTTTACTGTCACTGTGATTAATATTTACACACGAGACACCTGCAGAGCTCTGACGCTAAGCTAGCACACAGCATGCTAACACTAAGCTAACGCTAAGCTAGCCAAGAACCCAGAGTGAGGTTAAAGCTGAGTAAACACTGACCCCAGACCAGCACCGTGATAAAGTGAGCTGCTGCTGCTGAACTTGAACAGGTAACAAAGTGATGAGCAGTCAGGCTGCAGGTTTCTACCTGTTCATGTTTCTACAGTAGAATCACTTTGAAGTGTCTTTGTGCTGTTTCATCTTTGATTTGTGTTCATAAACACTCAGAGAAACATCACGTGACCTCATCAGGATCTGTGTTGGTGTGTGGGGCTGTACCTCAGCTGTATGTTGTTACATGCTCATTTGTTCATTTCACACAGTAACATCAAAGTAATGTTATGAGGAGTAATGAAGTAACGTACTCCATTACTTTTAATCAAAGTGTTCTGTGTAATATGTGTAATAATGACTGTTTTGAGTAATGACCAACACTGATCACAACAAAGAGGAAATGCCTCCAACATGCACAAACATTTGAGCCACAACATGCAGTTAATGTGCACAAATGTCTTTGATATGCTGCTCAGTGATGGTGGTGACTGTCAGAGCAGAGCTACTGAGAATCAATAAGTAATATCAATGATGGGATCAGAATCACTAAATTCTTCTCATCCCTGTCAGTATCATACATGTGCTGTATAATGTGATAAATGTAGAGGTGCTGGCTGTTCTCTCACTCTGCTGTTTAGCTGTAAAGGACGCCTCCCTGCCTTTGTCTCATTCATGACCTTTAATAGTCTCTTCTAACATGCAGAGATCTGTATGATCTGTTTCATAGAGTCTAACCAGCCTGTACAGGTAACAACAACAGTCACTGCATCACTGACACACAAACGTCATCTCTGTCAATAACAACATTCATACATGGAATAAAAACACATCAGTGGATCATTGCTGGAGCTGATGTTTGTGCTCCTGGTGAAAAGGCTCTCAGTTTCCTCCTTGAAATAACATCAGTGGTGGGTCAGCGACATGCTTTCTTTCCCTCTCAGGTTTAAATATCTGGGACTCTCCACCGTTTGGTTTTAGAGCTGAAGAAGCTTCTCAGATGAAACGTCTTCCAGAAACTTAAAGACGTCTCTTTTCTCTCCAAGCTCCTTAGATCACATGACCTGGATGACTGAACCTACAGACATATTGACCTGGTTTCTAGGTCACATGACAGGTCAGAGGTCAGTTCCTCCTGTTAATGTGAACTCACTGAGTGTTTGTGGTTTACCTCTCAGACTGACTGAAGATGATGATGGAGGAAGAGGAGGACAGAGCAGAGTCTGCAGGGTCCAGCTGTCCGTCTGTGAGGAGTGACGGGTCCAAACATCAACCTCCAGCCTTCAGTGGTGAACCTGGAGCAACGAGGTCAGAGAGCTGAACTCACTGAGTAACAGAAATAATTCTGCACTGACATTATAATCAGTGTTGACTCTGGTTGATTGTCTGACTGTGTTTGTGAGCTGAGAGGAAATGAAAATGAGTTTGTAACAAAAATCAGTTTTGTCCAGTTTTCCTGTAAAAAGCTGAACTCTAATCTAAGAGGATGTTACTGACAGGAAACAGCTGCATTATCTGCAGTCTGTGTGATCACAGCTGCTTCAATCATGTTTGTGTCTGCAGAGGTCAGAGGTCACAGTCTGCAGGGTCCAGCTGTCCGTCTGTGAGGAGTGACTGGTCCAAAGGTCGAAATCCTCCAGGCTTCAGTGGTGAACCTGGAGCAACGAGGTCAGAGAGCTGTGATGACTCCTTTACATGTTTGTGTTTCCTGGATAAATATGACCTGAAACATCCTCAGATTGTTCCAAAGATTCATTAAAAAGAAAACAATGAAAGAGAAAAGATCCAAATGTTCGACTTGGTCATTTGCTGTTTGAGGACAGTGATGCTCATATCTGTGGGGAAAGTGTGACCTGAGTGGGTTCATGTTTGTCTTTAAAGAACAGAGCTGCTCTGATTCTCTTTGTGTCTGATCTGTTAAACAGTCTGAGAGGTCACACAGAGACCCAGCAGCTAAAGCCTGGATCATACTGGCTGCTGTTACTCCATCAGGACAACACTGAACCACAGTGGTGTGGATGTAGTGGATAAATCCCACCATACTGATGCTCAGAGTTAACCACAGGGAACAAAACCAGATGTTACCTTCAGATTGTGACCTTTGGAGTGGACGATGCAGATTTCAATAGAGAATAAATGTTGTTGTTTTTCAGCTGTGAAGAAAGAATCTAATTTTCTGAACTTAAGAATTTATGATGCTGGAAACAACATGGAGACTATAACACAACATTTCCACTGTGTTCATAGAATGAATGTAAAACTGTCAGACATTCATTAAATATGCAAAATGTCTACAGAAGCATCAGAGGGTCAGACGTGAAGCACTCAGTGATTTTGATCAAATGACTCATCAGTTATTGATCTGTACTACACTGATCTACCACGTTAGTAAAGCTGGTGTTCTGGTGGTGGAGGGAGACCTCGGATCATGTTCTGGTTTTGGAGCAGTGATCTGCTGATGGTTCAGTTTGATGAGCTTCTTCAAAATCATCCCTGACATCACCACTGAAAGGACGTCCATGAAAACAGACTGAAAATTACTGATATGTTCACAATCTGAGAGTTTAAAACTTGACAGACTTGATTCAGATGAAGTTATTTGAGCAGAAACTCCTGGATCTTTATCCTGTGTTGATCTGATCCTTCATGGTTCCTCCACAGAGTGGACCAGCAGAGCTCAGAGGTTCCCAGTGGTCAGTCTGCCCAGCAGCATAAAACACAGCTGGACTCCATATTTATGGTCTGTACATGTACAACAACTACTGTTACATCTGTTCTGTTCACAGTCATCTCCATGCTGCTCTTTGTAGACCAGTGGATCGTCAGTGTGTCCAACATGGATCTGATGTTTGGCTCCATGATTTCAGTCTGATTGGCTCATTCATAAAGTATTCTGTTCCAGCTGCTGGAGGACAACATCATCACTTTTGTGAAGAACGAGCTGAAGAAGATCCAGAAGGTTCTGAGTCCAGGTTACCCAGAATGCTTAGAGAGTCAGAGGAGCAGCAGCAGAGAGGCATTTGTGAAGATCACAGTGGACTTCCTGAGGAGAATGAAGCAGGAGGAGCTGGCTGACCGTCTGCAGAGACGTAAGAGGATTTATCTAAAGATTTAAGCTGCTGGATAAATGAACATTTCCCAGAGATGGAAGATGGAGCAACATGTTTTAAAGATTAGTTCTTTTTGGAATTGAGTGTTTATTTTTCTTCTCATTCAGAGCTTCAAGCTTCAGTTTGTCATCATAACCTTAAATCTGCCCTGAGGAAGAAGTTCCAGTGTGTGTTTGAGGGCATCGCTAAAGCAGGAAACCCAACCCTCCTGAATCAGATCTACACAGAGCTCTACATCACAGAGGGAGGGACTGCAGAGGTCAATGATGAACATGAGGTCAGACAGATTGAAACAGCATCCAGGAAACCAGACAGACCAGAAACAACCATCAGACAAGAAGACATCTTTAAAGCCTCACCTGGAAGAGATGAACCAATCAGAACAGTGCTGACAAAGGGAGTGGCTGGCATTGGGAAAACAGTCTTAACACAGAAATACAGCCTGGACTGGGCTGAAGACAAAGCCAACCAGGACATCCAGTTCATATTTCCATTCACTTTCAGAGAGCTGAATGTGCTGAAAGAGGAAAAGTTCAGCTTGGTGGGACTTGTTCATCACTTCTTTACTGAAACCAAAGAAGCAGGAATCTGCAGCTTTGAAGACTTCCAGGTTGTGTTCATCTTTGATGGTCTGGATGAGTGTCGACTTCCTCTGGACTTCCACAAAACTACAATCCTAACTGACCCTAGAAAGACCACCTCAGTGGATGTGCTGCTGATAAACCTCATCAGGGGGAAACTGCTTCCCTCTGCTCGCCTCTGGATAACCACACGACCTGCAGCAGCCAATCAGATCCCTCCTGACTGTGTCGGCATGGTGACAGAGGTCAGAGGGTTCACTGACCCACAGAAGGAGGAGTACTTCAGGAAGAGATTCAGAGATGAGGAGCAGGCCAGCAGGATCATCTCCCACATCAAGACATCACGAAGCCTCCACATCATGTGCCACATCCCAGTCTTCTGCTGGATCACTGCTACAGTTCTGGAGGATGTGCTGGAAACCAGAGAGGGAGGACAGCTGCCCAACACCCTGACTGAGATGTACATCCACTTCCTGGTGGTTCAGGCCAAAGTGAAGAAGGTCAAGTATGATGGAGGAGCTGAGACAGATCCACACTGGAGTCCAGAGAGCAGGAAGATGATTAAGTCTCTGGGAAAACTGGCTTTTGATCAGCTGCAGAAAGGAAACCTGATCTTCTATGAATCAGACCTGACAGAGTGTGGCATCGATATCAGAGCAGCCTCAGTGTACTCAGGAGTGTTCACACAGATCTTTAAAGAGGAGAGAGGACTGTACCAGGACAAGGTGTTCTGCTTCATCCATCTGAGTGTTCAGGAGTTTCTGGCTGCTCTTCATGTCCATCTGACCTTCATCAACTCTGGACTCAATCTGCTAGAAGAACAACAAACAACCTCCTGGTGGTTTAAACCATCTCTCCACCAGAGTGCTGTGAACAAGGCCTTACAGAGTCCAAATGGACACCTGGACTTGTTCCTCCGCTTCCTCCTGGGTCTTTCACTGCAGACCAATCAGACTCTCCTACGAGGTCTGCTGACACAGACAGGAAGTAGCTCACAGACCAATCAGGAAACAGTCCAGTACATCAAGGAGAAGCTCAGTGAGAATCTGTCTGCAGAGAAAAGCATCAATCTGATCCACTGTCTGAATGAACTGAATGATCGTTCTCTAGTGGAGGAGATCCAACAGTCCCTGAGATCAGGACGTCTCTCCACAGATGAACTGTCTCCTGCTCAGTGGTCAGCTCTGGTCTTCATCTTACTGTCATCAGAAGAAGATCTGGATGTGTTTGACCTGCAGAAATACTCTGCTTCAGAGGAGGCTCTTCTGAGGCTGCTGCCAGTGGTCAAAGCCTCCAACAAAGCTCTGTGAGTAAATCTGTGATCATGTTTATTTTTAAAATGTTGATTAAAAGTGGTCATAGATTTCTTCCATGACAAATCCATGTCCTAAAACCATGAGCCAGCGTAGTTGTATAGTATAAAAAAAAAAGGAGAACTTTTGACCACAATATTGTAACTTGAATGAACTTTTGATACAGCCTTTAAACATAAAATTATGAACAGAATCGGTGACAAAGGGCAGCCCTGGTGGAGCCCATCACCCACCGGACTTATTACTATCCAACGTATTGCCGGCTATGCCAACCAAGCTCTTGCAATGGTTGTAAAAGGATCGAATGGCCATAAAATGTTTCTCAGTTTTATTATTTTCAGTCACATCTGTTTTTGATTATTAACTGAATATTTTAAAATTCAGGCTTTTTATGTTATACAAAACATCATATTTTCTTATGATGTCTTGTATTGATTCTGAAGGAATAGTTTTCATCAGTATCGCAGATACCAGCCTGAATTTTACTTTGTATTGGATCAGAAAGGAAATCAGTGGCATCACACATCACTTACAGCAACTTCAGTACCTCTTCATTTTAATAAACTGGGGGGAGGTGCACCAAGATTCAGTATGAGATAAAGAATTATTTTTAACTGTAAGGTTGGAGAAATCTGTTGTTGGAAATTGGAAGAACAGGTCATCTTAAAAATCACTGCATTGTAGTTTTATTCAGGCCCCTTCAATCTGTGATCGCTGTTGCTTGGCATTGTAAATGCTACTATTACAAAAGTCACAAATATTAGTGTATGTGTGTGTTGTTGGGTAATAAACCAAAAGAACAGAATCTACCAGCACCTCACTGATTTCTGCTTAAAAACAATAAAAAAGCAATAAAGCTCTGATTTGTTTGGTTGATCTTGTCTCCCTTCCACCTTGATTTCAGACTGAGTGGCTGTAACCTGTCAGACAGAAGCTGTGAAGCTCTGTCCTCAGTCCTGAGCTCCCAGTCCTCCCGTCTGACAGAGCTGGACCTGGGTAACAACAACCTGCAGGATTCAGGACTGAAGCTTCTGTCTGCTGGGATAAAGAGTCAATACTGCAAACTGGAAACGCTGAGGTCAGATCAAGCAATATCGAGTTTTTTTTTCATCAGTTAACATCATTTAATCAATTTCATTTGGAAAAAATTAACATTGTGTATATGTTTTGTTTTTTTAATGAATCCATGCAAGTCACAGTAAACTGCCACATTTGACTTTTGTAACATGAGGCAATAAGGATTCCAGCATGTCCTGAAACAGTGTTGAAATATTGTAAATGTAGTAGCTCCTCATGGCACCATGAATATACTGTAACACAAGTGTTTCATGTCTTCTTGTCATCCTTTCTTCAGACTGAGTGGCTGTAACCTGTCAGACAGAAGCTGTGAAGCTCTGTCCTCAGTCCTGAGCTCCCAGTCCTCCCGTCTGACAGAGCTGGATCTGGGTAACAACAACCTGCAGGATTCAGGAGTGAAGCTTCTATTTTCTGCAGTGGAGAGTCCAAAGTGTACACTGGGGATTCTCAGGTCAGGATTCAGTCTTTTCTGATGATGATTTAAAACCTGAGTCAGGTCGATAAATGGCTTACTCATTTACAACAGACATGATTTGTTAAATCACCTTATATATGTGTGCTTAAGTTCTGTGCTGCTCTGATTTATTGCCCGTGCTGTCTTTCAGTTCAGCTTTGTCGAGTCTCTGGTAGGATTTCTTTTACATGACCTGTGTAAAAACAAAACAGTAAACACATTAAGCTGAAGTAAGATGCACAATTTGAAAAATGGGGCACAAAAAATGTTGCTGCTTTCTGGAAAGTGCGTCTAAGAAGACCCAATGGAGAAAGTGAAGAGAAAAATCAAAGATTAAGAAGAAGAAAATGGCAGAGGCAGTTTCTCTTGGACTACCTGCAGATGGGGCGAGACTCTAGAAACAGGGATGATTGGAGAAAATGTAAAGAGGCCATAGGATAAACCAGGAGATGAATACTCTGGTGTTCTGGGGATAGTGGGAGTGAGAGGGAGAGATGCCAGTAAATGATTTCAAGGATAAATTTCAGAGAATCAGAGCTAAGAAACCAAAGCAAGTGGGGAACTACAAACATGTGGACAGACTCATAATTAGGCCAAAGACACATTAAAGCAATTATTACAGGTTTAGAAACAGGGATGGATGTGAAGGAGCTTAGCATGAATTTGCATTGAGGAAAGAATATCAACGAGCATCAGAGGAAACAGGAAAACTAAGAGGATGTACTGGCAGGAATACTGCAGTACTTTAGGAAGAACTACACCAGTTAAGAATGTGTGGAGTACTGTTAAGAACATGAATGCAGACAGGAAACAACAGCAGTTTTTGTAAAGTAAATTCAAACTCCTTCATTAAATGCAGCTGGTTGAGTGAAAACAATGGAGAATGATTGTTTTACGTTGTTTATTCTCTATAGAAATGGAGCAGCAGGAGTGCATGCATAGCTGGACGTGGGCTGTATATACATGCGTGTATCTGTGTTGTCTGTGAGCAGAGAAAACAAAGCGCTGGAAATGTCCAGTGTATCATAAGCCAGCCAGTCCTGTTACTGCAATTCACTTCTTCACCAGAAAGTGTCACCATCAGGCTTCAACAGCAGTTTCCAGTATTAATAGTGTTAATGAGCTCCAGGTCGTATGGATGGGAAAATGTAGAGATGCTGGACAAACAATATGATCAAATCCACAGTGGGAATAATTGAAGTGATGACGGCAGGTGTAGAGAACAAAAATGAATCATATTGAAATGTTAAATCAGGAAAATCCTGGAGAAGAGGATAGTTCTAATGTTCAGTTTGTAATGTTGAATTCAACACAGCTCTTAAATGCATAAAAATGACTTCACCTGACGTCAGACTGAACAATCGGATTAGCTACTGATATTGATTTAACCCTTTAAGACTTACCATAGAACCAAGTCCGCCAGAGCTTATATTATATTTTTACATGCTGTAGAGCCATTTTTGGGAGCATTTCAAGTTGCTATACATCAATACAACCATTACAGCCTAAATTTTAATAATATGTATGTATTAAGTGCATAGTCATTACATAAATTGCAAAAAAGTGCAATAAACTACAAAAGAATTGAAAATCGTTTTTGTTTTTTTAAACATATATTTCTAGTTAGAGAAATTTAAGAGGCTTATCCCTCAAAACTGTAAATACAAAAAAGTTGCACAAAATAGTTTCCCACCACAGGAAATTTATTATGAGTGCCTTCATAGTTTTATTTTTGAAATACACCAATTTTTATATACTGCAGGAAAAACGAAAATAAATATTATACTGCAAATTTGCAAAATAACAGCATATGCATCAAAATAAACTATTTCCATCACTGCAATATGAGTCCTAAGCATATGTGGAAGAAAACTGTAACCTAGGACAAGCTGATGGCATAAGATGTAAGTACAACTCCTCAGGTTTCATATGCAAAAAAAAATTATTGCGCTAGCTCACGTGATTACAGTGCTACCGGGATTTTAAAATAGTTGGCAAAACGGAGTGTGCCCACTCTGACCAGTTTTAAAGGGTTAAAGCAAGAAAATATGGTATTAGCATTAGCTGCCAATTCCTATTCACCTAAAATTAGCATTACCTGCTAATGGCAGTCTACTTAGCATTAACTCCTCACTAATGTACTGCTAATTCACATCAAATTATCTTTAGCTTTAGCATTAGCTGCTAGCTTCAGCCTACCTAGCACTAGCTGCTCACATTGTTAAAAGGGAAGAGAAACCGATATTAGCATTAGCTGGTAATAATTATTCACCCTTAATTAGAATTAGCCACTAATGGCAGCATACTTAGCATTAACTCCTCGCATCGTTATAATGCAAATGATGCTAACTTGCATTAAATTAGACTGCTGTTATTAGCTAATGCTATTTAGCAGTAGCTGCTCCCATTGCTATAAAGCAAAGGAAAACAATATGAGCATTAGGTTCTAATGCGTATTTGCCTTAAATTAGATGTAGGTGCTAATGGCGGCCTACTTAGCATTAGCAGCTCAGATGTTGTAATGCTAGGTAAAAAGAGTGTTAGCATTAGCCGTTCACATTATTATAAAGTTAAGGGAAATAGTGTTAGCATTAGCTACTCACATTGTTAAAAAGTGTTAGCATTAGTGCATAATGCTAATTCACATAAAATTAGCATTAGTTAATAACGTCAGCCTGCATTAGCAGATAATGTTGACCTTGGCCCACTGGAAAAGTTAAGAACTAAAGATTTAGGAGTGTTTCTCGATAGCTCTTTCTCATTTGAGAAACAAATGAATTCTGTTATTAAAACCAGCTGTAAGGTTTATATTGTTGATTGTCATTTATGCTTAGAAATATTTACTCATATGCTTAGAGTTGTATAATCGATTGCATGATGATAGAGGTTTGATCCTTAGTAGTCTGTAAAGACTCTGTGTGCTTTCCAGAGTGCTCTGGCATGCACACACCACTTGGGGCCATGAGAGAGGTCGTACCCTCTCTTACTGATTTATGGTGTAGGACAGAGGTCTCAAACTCAATCTAGCTGGGGGCCGCTGCAGGCAGAGTCTGGGTGAGGCTGGGCCGCATTAGGTTTTCCACAAGAAAGGCATGGTTAAAAAATTCCAATCTTCTCAAATCTCTTTATTTTTATTTTTTAACACAAAATATGAAAAATAAATAAACAAATTAAGAATTAATAAGAAAATAAATCAATCTGTAATACATAAATAAAATAATAATAAGATATTTTTAGTCAGTGAACTTATGTGTTTCTTTCAGTCTTCTATATCTGCTGTATTTAGATTGAAATGTCTGTATTAACAGTTCTATAACCTTCTTCTGAACATGAATGGAACACTGTAGAAAATGAACTGTTCTTCTGAACATGGCTTCTCTTGCCTACTCCTTGCTGCTAGAGACCTGGCAGCGTTTCCTCTCGCATAGCCGAGCCAGATTTGGCCTGAGGGAGGAAGCAGTTGCGACCCTCAGTATGTCTTGAAGATGATCATCCATAAGTCTGGACCTGTACTTGGACTTATTGAAGTTCAAAGTGGAGAAGAGCTTTTGGCACAAGTATGTGCTACCAAAAAGGCACATGGTCCGCTTGAACATTCGGGAAAGCCGAGGGAAACTAGGGCTCAATCCTCTCAAAAATTGTCCAAGCTTGTCTGCTTTTCCACTCACCTCCCTGAACTTTGCTTTGAGTTCAGAGTTGCACTGCAGCTCAATGAGCTCAATTTGAAGCACAGAAGGGGCATCTTGCACATCAAAGGAGAAGGGGTCCGCAAAAATGTGAAAGGTGGCTCTGTGTGTCTTGAAGTCAGCAAATCTGTGATCAAATTCCTCCTGTAGCCTCAAAATGACATCAACATACTCGTCAGCACTGAATGGTGTGCCTGCATCCATGAGTGCCTTGCATGCTGGGAAATGGCAAAGGTTTGTCTGAGAGAGCTGAGCTTTCCAGAGCGCCAGTTTTGTGGAGAATGCTCTCACGTTGTCATAGGCAGCACTGACAAGTTGCCCCTGGCCTTGTAACGTCTTGTTCAGTACATTAAGCTCATGTGTCATATCAACAAGAAAAGCTGAGTCCATGAGCCATTTGGGATCAGTTAGCACAGGAACACTAACTCCATCCTTCTCCATGAAGGCTTCACTTCTGCTCTCAACTCAAAAAGTCTCTTTATAGCATTTCCCACTTTTCCTGAAATTGTCGGTGCTCATCACCAACCTTTCTCTTCACCGCAGGCTTTGAAAAAGACATGTTTGGGGCTATGTGACATTTATAATTCTACTTGGTGTCACTGTCGCATTGAAGTTTCAATCAAGCGTTTAGCCGACGGACGGGGAACGTCTCAACGCGTAGAGAACGTCATTTCTGCTTCTTTTTCTTGCAACCGTAGCACGGCGATCGGCAGATAAAAAGCCGGTAGCAGTCTCCTTTGTTTTTACGCTCGATGTTCATGTCTTTCATGACGACACGAACACCGTGGCGTTTGCAGATGGTAGAAAGTGCAGGGATAGCAAGCGCAAAAAAGGCGACTGCTCACGGCGCCGGGCTGTTGTTACAGGAGAAAGAAGCGGAAATGACACCGTGACATATAACAAATAACATCAGCTGTTTCTGATGTTAGTTGTTTTGACTGCTTTTACATTATATTGAAATATATGTAATGTTCATGTTTGCTGCAATGCAAACGCAGTGATGCAAATAAAAACATCGAGCCACAAATTACGGTGCGACCCTATAATTAGTCCGGGTTACCGGGGACTGTTGTTGCCGATGAACAGGTGTCGCTATGTGACTGCAGACTAAATTGGGCTGCATTGAGTTCATGACTTTTCTTTTATCCGCCGCCTACGCATCACTGTGAGAGTTAATATGAGATCTCTCTCTGTGGAAAAATAACTTTAAATCCCACTGACGTGTGTATAAATCTATATACGTATAATGTCCCGCTGGGCAGCAACTTAAAAAAACAACTTTTTTTGAAGTGTTGTGAACGCAGCGCGCTGGGGCGAATGTCAGCGTTTGCCCAATAGAAAGGAGGAAGCCAGCCAGGCACAGAAAGAAAGAAACACTCCAGGGCAACGCTGCTGGAACTTTGACTCATTGAGAAATGTTTCCCTGCTTGCATCAAGCCCGGCTGGTGTCCCCTGAGATCCATATCCCACCCTGATTGGTGGGTTAATTCAGCTCCGCCCACAACACTGTAAAGTGTCATACATTATCAAACTAACATTACATTTTCATATTAAGGTGGGGCCAAAAACTATCGTCCTGCGGGCCGCAATTGGCCCTCGGACCACGAGTTTGAGACCCCTGGTGTAGGAGGACACCTACTCTGTGTCTGGTTAAGTATAAGAGCCCTTTGTTAGGGGGACCGCTGGACTCTTAGCACCAGCTTTGGGGTCACAGGGTCACATCTGGAACACACACACACAGACACACACACACAGACACACACACAGACACAGACACACACACACACACACACACACTATGCACAGACTGGTACTCTTTGTTCATACCTGTGTAAGACGTCATAATGAACTTGTGCATATTCATGTAAGCTCAATAAAGAGCAGTGTTACGAGGGAGCAGACGAGAGTGACTGAGGTCAAGTGAAGGAACGGCGCTGTCACAGTTCTCTCCCTCATCAATTGTCTGGTTCCAGCGGTGGGTCTGTGCTAGACGACCCATCACCAGCTTTTTCCACTGGTTACCAGTACGTGGTAGAATCCACTTCCAGATCTGGTTGTCTTTAAATCTGTGAATGGATTGGCTCCATCTTATCTCTCTTTAACAAAAGAATCCAAGTGGAGCCCTCAGGTCTGCAGATAAACAGCTTCTGACCAGAACTAGACGTAAAAACAGAGGTGAGCTTTATCGATGGCTGCAGCCAAACTCTGGAACAGTCGCCCTTCACATCAGGTCGTCACCAACACTGGACATTTTTAAAAGCCGGTTGGAAACACATTTGTACTCTGTAGCTTTCAATCCTGACCAGTCTTTATAGTCATTACTGTGTATGTTTCCTATTTTCTCTCTACTCTGTGCAGCACTTTGGCTCAAGCTGTTTTTAAATGTGCTGATAAATAAATGTAGATTTCTTTGAATAAAACAGTGGAGCCGAGCTTTGAGCTCAGTGTGTAACAGTGTGTGTGTGAGAGCCATGTAATGTCCATGTGTGCATGCTGACTGTGCTGCTCTGACCCCCCTCCTCCTTTCAGGGTGGAGCCTGCTGGAGTCCGATGGTTGAGACCAGGTCTGAGGAAGTGTAAGTGTGTTTTTAATGGGATTCATGAAAACAAAGCAGCACACATTCAACCATCTTCATCATGTCAGGAGTCATCATCAAAGTGTCAATCAATGAACAGATGATGGATCAATAACTGCAGCTGGATTGTGTTTGTTCTCTCCATCAGATTCCTGTCAACTCACAATCGACACAAACACAGTGAGCACAAAGCTCCAACTGTCTGACAACAACAGGAAGGTGACACGTGTGAAGGAGGTTCAGTCATATCCTGATCATCCAGACAGATTTGATGTTTATCCTCAGCTGCTGTGTAGAAATGGTCTGACTGGTCGCTGTTACTGGGAGGTCGAGTGGAGAGGAAACGTTTATATATCAGTGAGTTACAGAAGCATCAGAAGGAAAGGAGACAGTAATGACTGTGTGTTTGGAGACAATGATCAGTCCTGGAGTCTGAGCTGCTCTGATGATGGTCCTCAGTCTGTCTGGCACAATAACAGACTAACATCCATCTCCTCCTCCTCCTCCTCCTCCTCCTCCTCTGTCTCTAACAGAGCAGCAGTGTATGTGGACTGTCCTGCTGGCACTCTGTCCTTCTACAGAGTCTCCTCTAACACTCTGATCCACCTCCACACCTTCAACACCACATTCACTCAAACTCTTTATCCTGGGTTTAGTTTCTGGTCTCCTGGTTCCTCAGTGTCCCTGTGCTGAGTGGAGTGTAAAGAGTGTCTCCTGTTACAGAAACACTCTGACTGTTGAACAGATAGTTCAGTCTGTACATGTCTGTCTCTTTCACTCACAAACACGTTTTCAGATTCATGGATTCAATCAGTTGATGTTTGAAACTCTTCTAAATGATTCCTTGTAAACTTCTTCAGTCACAAACAAACAGGAAGTGATGTCACATGTGTTCCTGTCCACACAGCAGAATGAGTCTATTGCTGACAGTGATGTACAAACAGAGTGAGCATTTCTGAGGCCCAAAATAAACTGAGTAGTTCACTGAATGAACAATGGACTGTGAGCTCAGTTCCTTCATCATTAGTATGGATTATATATGTATATGTATTATATTAGTATCATATATATCAGGTGCTGCTGCTTTCAGTCATTGTGCAAATGTGCTGTTTGTAAGCTTGTAAAGCTGCAGTCAGCTGAGACTGAAGAAGTCACCTGATCAGTGAGCAAACGTTTCTGAAAACGTCCAGATGAACAGAATCAACCTTTTGGGATCAGCCAGCAATGCAGCATCATTGTTGTTCAGCTTCAGAGGTTTGCAGGAATGAACTGATGACCAGAAACAGCTGCAAAGTCCAAGAAAATACCAGCTGGAGTTCAGCTGCATTTGAAGAAGTCAAAGAAAAGTAAGGATGGCAAAGGGCGACGTTTTCTTCCAAAGAGCTGCAAACATGGTCGACGCCTCATTAGAAGAATCATCTGGACATTTGTGAGGAACTCTAACCAAGAAAGCAACGTCACACAGATCCAACAGACAGTTTCCATGACTGCAAGTGTTGAGTGGAAAAATGCTACATTGCATTATTGCATCCTCTCACCACAGGAGGCGCTGTTGGCACCACTGATTGCTGATCAGCTGTTCTCTGATGATCTGATTGATACTGTGAATAACGGGACTCACTGAACTCTGTGACACAGTGAAGATTACAGAGTTGAACTTCAACATCTGACTGACGTCACACAGACAGAAGGATGAACCAGTGAGGCACAGAACACAGTTACTGGAGATACTGGATCAGCTCCATGTGAACCTCTGATGGAGAAGCTGCTGAGCCAGAGAAACATCAGGACATGACAGCAGCTGCACTTATCTAACAACATGTAGCAGAGCTGATCTATGTTAGAGGATCTATCACAGCAGCTGAAGCCAAAGTCCAACACTGGATACCAGCTGAGCCTGTGCTGAGTGTAGTGTTACAGGAAAAGGGCAGAAACACTGGTAGCTCCCAGTGATGCTGACTGGGGCACAGAGCTGAATGATGCAGCATCAGGACACTGTTTCAGTCTGACTGACAGAGAAACCTGTAGCTGTATCTACATGTGAGGCAGAGGCCACACAAGCAGCTTTCTATGTTTCACAGTGACTGAGATCTTCAGTGGGGGTGGACATGCTCCTGTACAGACCTCTGAGGAGAACCAAGGTGCAGTCAAAGAGTCCAGTCTGTCCTCACAGATGTGAACATGTGCTTTCATCAGGTCTGCTGTCAGCTAGCAGGCTCACATCAGAATCACTGTTCCTGAAAAACACAGTCTGTGTGACATCATCAGTCAGCTGATGGTCCCAGATCTGAATGGTTTCTGTCTCTACTGAGGAAGTCAGAGAATATCACTGAGGTGTGGATCAGGTCTGAGTGAGCTGTGGAGGGACAGCTTTAAACAGTCCACAGGTCTCACGTCCTGCTCAGTCTGGTAGCAGATACCTCGTATTGTTCCAGATGTGCTGACATCAGCAGCAGCACAGCTGTGTGATACCATGAATCTCAGTTATTGATCCAACACACAGTAAATACAAAGATCAGGATTTCTGAGAGTAATCATTATGAGTCTGAACACATGATCACTGAATGTTAGTCTCCACAATAATAAGCTAACACAAGCAAACACAGCTTTCAGCTCTTATTTTGAAACTGGCTTATTCAGAGAGCTGTGATGTGAGCGTGCCTGGCTCTGAGGCACTTGGGTCAGCCTCTGTTGTTTAGAAGTGTTACAGACTGTGAATGACACAGACCTGTCAGTTTCCATGTTTGTCTGTAACACAGCTCAGGGCTCCATGCTGAACGCATCCATCCAGTGTTATTGATCCAGGACTGATACCAGCATTGGGATCAATACTACAACACACAATCACATGTGTCCACGTGATGCAGTTTGAAGAGCAATCAGATGTCTCTGTATGAGGAGGCGGGGTCACAGGAGGTTCACAGAAACTCTGCAGCAGCATCATCAGCTCACATGGAAACTTTGATGATTCACTTCTGTGGTGTTTTTACAGAAACACGTCACAAAATTAGCTCCACCTGTTTTGTGAGCTTTGAGTTTCTTGTCTTCATCCTGGATTCTTGTGTTGCTGTTTTTACACACAGCAGATATTTCCTGGTTGCTTCCTTGATGACCACATGAAGCTTTCTGAAGCTTGGATTGAAAACGCTTCATTACTCAAAGCTTTCCAACACAGGCCTCTGTGCTGCCATCTGGTGGACAAACATGTGAAGTGCAGCGTGAAGCTACAAATGAAACTGCTTCAGCTACGTTTATATATAACATACTATAACCTATATAATGTGGAGATCAGGGAAATTATTTTGTTGCTACTGTTAATAATCATCATCATTACCATTGCATTAATAATATAATCTACAGCATTGATATTGCATTCAGATGTTTAAACATTTTGGTACCCAATTAGCCTTTACTACAGGTGCAGTTATAACCACTTTAAACTGTTGAGTTGAATCCATGATCTTAAATGCTTTTGAATGCTTGTTATAATCTTAAGTGTGTATGGGCTGATTCTGTTGATTCTGAGGACACTCTGTGCAAAGTGTTGACAGGAAACTGCAGGTTTGCAGAGCGTGCTTTTGCAAAAGTGAAACTAAAAGCAGAGTGTAAGTGCAGCTTATTCTGAGGAGCTGTTTGGATGATGCTATTTGAATAACCAGGTTGTTCATTATTATCTTTTATACTTTTATATTCTTTTATTAAGCTTCTAGTAGAGGTTCTTGAATTAAAACATTTATTCAATATACTACATATATAGTTTTAGTAAACTGCTAACACATGTGAGAGTGGCCTCTGTTTGACTGCGAGTGTTAGTAGGTGAGAGGTGACACAGAGTGCCGAGTGAGGTCGTGACACACACACACATAGTAGATACATTCAGTTATAGGTGAGAGGTTAATCATGTTTGCTTGCAACTGCGGGCGTGCAGAAGTGGTATCTTACTGCAGAGCATGGTCTGTGGTTTTGGAGAAGCGGCAGTCAAAAGGTTGACAGGAAACATCTGCCATGAAGATAGAGATAATGTTCTTTTCAAACTGTGTTAAAAGTCATTGTGGTTTTGATTTGACGTATGTATGTATGTATCTGTGTGACGTTGAAGGGGCGTCATTAAATCCAAACCCCGATGGTATAAAATATCTGTTTATGCTTTGATTAGTCGGAGATCAGCGCTGTCTGCGTACGGCGCTGGTCCCCCCACGCCTGTGTTCATTAAAATCAATTGTTTGACCAAGCTCTTCTGGACCTGGTTGTTTGTACTCTCCTTCCTCAATATTTGAACCTTAACAATAACTATATGTATAGTGTATTATGTAGGTGTTAGAGCTGGGGGTAGAACTGCTGATGGCCTGGTTGTTATTTATGTTCCCCATGGTTCACCAGCTCTCACACAACATCAGCACCAATGATCCACGTCCTTATAAACCTCTGAATCAGGTCCTGAAGCAGTGACGTCCTGAGTGAAGACCTCAATGATCACATGACTCTGGTCACCTGGACTCAGTGTTTCTGAAGCAGTGTGCTGGGTTTTTAAAAATACGTGGCTGCTGCCTGATGTTGGGCCCACAGAGGAAGACGACTCACTCGCTCTTCTTCACTTCCTCCTTAAACATGTGGAAGGAGAGCAAAGTGCTGCCAGACTCTTATTTCTGACAGGAACAGAAGAAACCACAGCAAACTGTTCCAGTTCTTCATCTTCATCACAATCTGTTTATTTCTGATGGTGTCTTCAGTCTGAGGTTTGAAGTTTCCATGTCTGTGTGATGTGTGGTGTGAAGGCTGCTGGTTAAACTGGGACTCACTGTTTAAAGCACTGAGTGCTCATAGAGAGATGCTCCATGAGTCCCAGTACAGACTACAAACATGGTGGAAACTTAGCTTTGATATCCACACACTCTGCACGTCTGTGAGTAACTGTGATGAAGATGTGCAGAGATCTGTGTCCAAACAGGAGAAAGACTGTAAAGACTCTGTGCTTCTAACAGCCTCTGTTAACATATGTGAGGCTGTTTGTTGTTGTTGCCATGGAGCTTTGCACTGTTTGGGTCAGCAGGTCATGTGATCAGGTTTGTTCTGCTGGACGATGGTTCAGTGTCAGGTTTGTTTGCATTCATCAATAAATATCTAAATCAATCAAAGACTCCATGTTTGTTCTTTCAACATGTGACCTCTGCTCATCCATCTCTGTGTGTATCAGGATACATTTGGTTCATAATACACAGAAAAATCAGAGTTATTACCTGTAATAAATGTGAAAGATTCCTGCAGTGATAACCAGGCAGGACTGAAACACATCCAAGCTGTCACCACGGTAACAGCACCGCCCATCCACAGGTGAGGGGAGGAGCAAAAAGAGGGACTTTGACCATTTTATACTAAAAACACTCAACTAATGTTTCTAATATGAAACAAATAAGCCCACATTAATGTGAGCGTTTATTAAATAATAATAATGATGATTTCCTCCTGATCTCATTTCCACAGCAGAGAAAACTGTGGTGTATATTGAGGTGGAGGGTGTGGTCTGTGGCTCAGGTGTAGAGTGAGGGTGGGGTGCACCACAGCAGCATGCTGGGACTGCTGAGGGTGGAGGAGGGAGTGATGATGACATCAGAGCTGCAGCACAGAGACCAGTGAACACACAGTCTGTTCATCTTTGCATAGATACAATATACAGCACAATATTGAATGACAGACACGCTGTGGGAGCTTCCACAGATACACTGACGTCAGCATCCAGAGTCCTCCTGCTGCTCCCCCCTCAGAGCCCCGTGATCAGCACCAACACATTCAGTTAGATGACAGAGTCCAGCTGCAGCTAGAATCAGCTCCCCTCTGTGAACAACAGCACAGCGTCAGTGTTTCACACTCAGTGAAAGGAGGAAACAGCAGAAGAACACCATGTGTGCTACGTTTCCCAGGACACACTACAAACTGCACAAATACAGAGCAGCACGTGGAAGGATCTGGAGCTGCATTTACAGAGCTGCAGACAGCGTGATGTCCTGTATGGACAGGTGGAAGGAACCAAGTCCTCAGCTGGAACACTCGTGTTTGTCCACAGACAGGAAACACAGCAGGAAACTTCCTCACAGAAGTGCAGCTCATGGATAACACACTTCCTGTCAGTCAGAATGAGGCTGCAGCCAAACACAGAAAGGTGTTTTTGTCCAGATGAGCCCAGAGAAGAAACACGAGTGTTCACAGACATCAGAAGCTCAGAGAGGTGAAACATGAGGTTGGAGTCCTCGTCAGCATCCAGAAGAGCTGCTGTGAAACCCTGAGTACTCATGACAGACTCTGATGGCACAAACACATCATGATTCAAACAGAAAGACAAACATGGAGCTCCTGATCCTCCTGCATGAGAACAAGCTGACATGAGCGCTGTGTCTGAGAGTGTCTCCCTGTCACAGTGACAATAACACAGCTGCTGCTCACAGTCATTAAACTGACCTGAGGTCAGCTGTGCTCCTTACATATGAACCATGTGACCTCACATCAGTGCTGTGGATGACTGTAGTCATAGAAGAGTAGAGCTGTAGCAGGTGGTGTGAGGAGGAGGTGGTGTATTCTAGTTAACGCAGTACTGAAACACTCCAGCAGAGGGCGCTGTTAAGTCCTTATTGTAACACAGTTACTGTGTGCAGTTAGACTTCATACATAATCTGCACTTATTTCCATCAGACATGCTGTCAGGAAATGATTGGTTTCTATTGATTCTACTTCCTGTTGACTCGTTTGATGACAGTGAAACAATCACAGCTGATTGTGTGATGATGTAAACTGTCACTGTTACATTCAGTGTGTGTGACATAATGTTAGTGCAGGCTGATAACAGCCTGGTTCTGTTAGAAACACATGAACGTGTCCATAGATCAGTGTGTGTTTAACATGAGAGCTTCAGCCCTGCTGATGTGTTAAATAAAGACATGCAGGAAAACTGATGAGACTCTGAAATAACTCTTTATATTTATAATGTAACTCTGCATCAAAAGAACAACAAAGGATCCCAGACAGGTTTCTGTGAACAAAGACCATTCTGATGTTTCTGTGTTTCTAACACTTTGACATTATTAGTAAACAGACTGCAGTGAGCAGCATTTATAAAGAGCTTCTATATAAAGATATGACAGCTGTTTGACAAGTTTATCACTCTGTGTTTGGACCTGATCAGTCCAGCTGTTTACTTGAAACATGTTCATTTACCTGTTCTGTTATATTCATGTTCTTGTCTCTGTTGAAAACACATTTTAATGTCCCTCAGATTTTTCTCCCAGATGAATAAATATAAAAATGACACAAACTGACTGCAGCTACTTTTTGTCCTTTCTGTCAAAAACCTTCATGTGACTCATGAGAGACACGTTTCAGCTGTTTGTGACAGATCAGAGGCCAACAAGTCATTTATAACACTTTCCATCATTGTTTAAAGTTCTCAGTGTTTCTGTGTTGCTGCGTATAGGATCTCCCAGCATCATCACTGTGCTGTCCAATCATTGTGTGCGAGGTTACCCTTATAGTGCGATGTGTGTTTGCACAAAGAGAAGCATGTGTGTCAAATATAAATAAGCACAGAACAGAAACAGCTGCTCGTTTCTTCTGTTTAGAGTCAAGTTAGTGTTTTGTGTCTTTGTTTGAGGCCTGATGTCGAGCAGAGGTGTGTGTAACTGCACTGGTCTGTTATATGTGTGAAGTGTGTGCTTCTCTTCAGCATCATCTTTGTCACTGCTGATTCCTTTGTGTCATCATGTGTTGAGAAGAGAGAACAGTTATAACGGAGGAGCAAAAGGAAGCCCTGAAATCTGCATCAACAAGGAAGTGTTGGCTCACCAGTGATCCCAGCAGAGCCACTGGTTTGGCTCCAGTTGTTCTAGATTCAATGATGTTGTTGCTACAGATACATGTCAGCATCTTTATTGAATTTAATATGAAGCAGAAATGGTGTCATTAGGAGAAGAAGAGGAGAACAAGTCCGGCGAGGAGGCAGCAGCTCTTAAAGATGAAACAGCAGCTCAGCCCTGAGCTCAGAGAGCTGCACATGAAAAAGCTCCTCAAGCAGATCCTGTCAGAGGTTTGTCATCAACAGGAGGAACTGTTCACATCATAGGATGAAGATGCTGTCAGCTGGATGAAGAAGGTTATTTAATGCAAACGTTCACACTGAAGTCAAATTGTTGTCGTGTTGAACAGATTCATGTACTGATCGTCTCCAGAATGTTAGAAGAGCTTCAATGAATCATTAGAAACAACTTACAGCTGCACAGCTGTGTCAAACACATCTGTGTGTCATTGTGGGATTGTTGTGTTTCTACATGTGACACACGTCTAAAACATGCACACAATCTGAACACAAACAGGGACTCATGTGTTCCCACAGCCAGATGCTGAGAGCCATTTCCTTGTAGTCCTGTGTCTACATACATGAACCATTAGATGTTATTGGAATGATTGTCAGCTCTGATAGTTTCATGTGTGTTTAGCTGGACGCTGTTTGATCCTCGACATGTTTAAAGGTGTCCAGTCCTGAGACACTGGGGCTGGAAACAGCTGTGATGTCATTGGACTGTCACACAGACAGAAGTGCATGAAGTGAGCAGCCGAGGAGCCGCTGATGTTTTGGATTCAACAGCATTTGAAAGGTCGACACAGACACATTTGCACACAGAAAGCTGAATCTGTCATATGCCACAGTGAACTCACTGTTCAGTGTTTTTCAGGAAGCTTCTTAACTGCCTCTGCTGCCAAACAAGCAGCTGATGTCCTTGAGAAGAAGCTGAAGAAGTCTTCAACAACAAATACAGGAAGTGGACTTTCAAATACTAGATTCACTTTAGACTCACAGAGAAATGACTCAACCAGCTGTGTTTGACTATATGAAAGGTCAGTGTGTGTCTGCACACAGACTGTTGTGTTGGACTGTTATTCAGTTGTCTGCTGAATGTTTTCAAATGTCTGCATCTCAGCTGTGATGAGGCTGGGGGTCATGGGAGGCCACCGTAGCAGCCTCTTCAACATCATGACATCATCATAAATGCTGCTGGACTGTCTGATGGGCTGACGGTGAAAAAGCCGTCGGGAAGGAAACAGAAGACATTTCAGAGGCTGCAGCAGATTTCTTTGATTCGGGGCCTTTTTCAGCTTTATTGGACAGAGCAGTGAAGATAAGTGACAGCAAAGCAGAGAGAAAGGGGGCGTGGCCCGGGTCAAAGCCAGGCCAGCTGCTCTCCACCTCGTGGTCACCTGCTCATCCTAGTGAGCTCCACCAGCAGCCCTTTCACACACTTTACACTGTCAAACACTGTGTGTGGACCTCAGCTAACAACAGGCTACATTTAAGTCTGGACTACATGCTTTTATATTGTTTTTATTCCATCAGCAGCTCAACATCATGAGCAGCTTTGACATAAAGACATCAAACTCAAGCTGACTTTAAACTACTTTTAATACAGGGGCTCAAAAACAACAACATCTTTATTATATATCAGGACACAAAGTCATTTCATCTCAAAGGGAAACAGCTTTATGTGGAATAACCAGCACTATCAACTGGTTTGGGATCTCCACCAGTTTCATGTCTTTGCAGCTTCTCCAACAAAGTTCCTGTAAAATCAGCATGTTTGTCTTTATTGGTTTGATAGTGATTGATTATTCAGTCCCAATCTGCTGTCATCTAAAGAACAAAATGATGTTTCTATGAGTCACAAAGCTCCAGATGTTGTCGGCTTCACAAAGAAAACAAAGAACTTAAACACAAAGTGTTTGGAGCCAAAATGTTCCCAAGCTGCTCTTTTTGAAATGGCAGAGGTACAGTGGTGTCTAACAGCACACTGTGGAAGGCAAACATGTTATTGTTGGATGAAACTTCATGAATCCTTTGTAGATTTGAGCTGTTGGAGCCTTTCTTTTCTCTTCAGGTGTACAGATGCTGAGGAGGCAGGTGGAGCAGGTGGAGCTGTTGTGATGCTGGCAGAGGGTGTGTCTTAGTAACTCTGTGAGGCAGAACTGGATCCAACATTGTGGATGTGTTGATGTTGGAGCCATTAAGAGTCTCTGGCCACACTGTAGGATTTCCCTTTGATCCACTGTGGGGGCATTTTGGAGTCTGTCAGTGAAACTCTTCATGTTTGTGTTTGACTCCAGTTTATAGAAACAGAGAAATGTGTCATGCTTTTGTTCGGCCTCCACAAATACACACATTTGTTCATTGGTTGGACTTTTTGGAAGGAGACACATTGAAAACCATGTTAATAAGATCTTGTTGTTTCCTGTGGATCCGACACAGAGAGTGGACTTCAGACAGAAAGCGTGGAAGAGATTTTAGAGGCCGTGTGTGGCAACAGGAAGTTTCTGTGTGTTTGCTGATCTTACATGTGGAAAACAACACGTGATGTTTGTGAAGTCCTACAATGATCATTGTTCTCACAGCATTTTGAGTGGGAACAGTTCAAACTGGGAGTAGTGGGAGTTATTTACTGATTGAAACAAGCTGAATGTTTCTGTGACGATGAAGATCAGCAGCTCAGCTGATCAATGAACTGACATCTATCAGTCGTTTCATGAGATGAAGTCATCAGCAGACATTTGTTCTGACTGTGTGATGAATGTCAGAAGGTCAGGGCTCTGCTTTAGTCACTGCTTGATGATCATTGGCTCATTGTTGAATCCAGGGCCCAGTCTGACCTCTGACCTTTGCTGCAGGTCTTCTGTGTTATCTCCACTTTCATGTCTGATCTTCTGCTGTATCGTCCAAAATAAACATCTGGATCATTTCCAACACTTCAGCAGATCTTTAGTTTGGGCAGTGCAGCACAGAATAGCACATATTGTACTATACTGCCCACTTCCTGATCTTATTGGATCTGTGTGTGAGGTTGGTGAAGGAAACACATGTTTACTGAGTGAGTCGCTGCCATTAGGAACTAGTTTTTATATCACAGCCTGGAAATCACACAGGACCATTTCTGCAAGTGAAAAGTCGTCATTGGAGGAAAATGATTGTGTAGTTTGTGCGACTAAAGAATTGTCCCAACTACATGTGCTGCTGACCTTTGACCTTTTCTTTAGGTGCACAGAGGAGTCTGTGGGAACATCCAGAACTGAGGCATCTTGTGTACAAACGTGTTCAGACCAGATGTCAAATGATGTCAGATGTCATCCGTGAATGGATGCAACTGTGGATCGTTCCAATAAAATGAGGCAGTTTTGTAAGTACAAGCCCACTACAACCCATCATCAACATTTTAAATTACATTATACATCTTCACTGATATAAAGCACCACTATTTTAACCTGATTCAGTTTTTCCACCCTAACAGTTCATTCCTCAAATCAAACAAGATATTTGACCCTAAAAAAATGCATCAACAAATAATTTTGTAATAAAATATTTATTCTTCAACTTTTACAAGTGAAATCAAACAAGTGTGTTTAAGAGTGAAACCAGAGTGGAAGCTGCTCATATAGAGTCCAACCCAGGCTAAAGTAAGCTGAGTAGAGCAGCACCATCAAAGTGTCGGCTCTCTGGACACGGTGCAAGATCGCCATCTGCAGGACAAAACTAGTTTTTCTCGCCCTCCTCGTCAACATCAAGATGATGTCATCGTACAGCAACTGATTCCCTGTCCGTCTGGAACAAAGCATTTACATTAAAAAAGACATTTACAGAAAATACAAACACCAACAACACATCTCATCATCACATGATATTTTATTATTTATTATATTATATATTTTTATTGTACCATCAACATCAACAAATACCAGCATATTTTCTTTGAGATTGAGTAGAGTGAACCTTTCCCTTGGTTCGCTTCCTGCTCGCAGCATCAGCTGACCTCTGACTTCCTGGTTAAGGTCTCTCAGCGTTGACTGGAATATCAAATCGGACTCACACCATGTTCTTGTAATGTGGTCATGTCTGTCAGCTGTTTGAAGAGCATCTCTGGCCTAAACACAATAGGAAGAACAACAACACGGCTAAAAAAACCAACACATTTCCATATTAGATGAAGGGCACCGTAACTGGAAATGGTAACATTCATCTGATGCTGCTTTGGATTTATCTTCTGTTGTAGACCAACTTTGATCACTTCGAGCCATCTTAAGTCCGTTTGTTCTTCTCACTAACATCTCGTATGATTTCAGATCCCTGCTGTTCCCCAGCTGCCCTGTAGGTTTGTGCTTTGACCTCCAGAGGGCGACAAATCAGCACAGACAGAGAGCTCCATTCAAACTTTGCTGCCATCAGGAATAATTCTTCAAATATAATCATCAGTGTTTGAGCAGTTATGATATCAGGGACAATCTAGACATGTGTGACAATACTGAACATGTCACATGACACACCTCAAACATCATGTGATCCACTCTCAGTCTGCACTTTCATTCATGACTTCAACAGGTTGAAATGAGCTTTGAAGAAACATTCAGTGAAATGAATCTTTCATGGATTCATGTGAGCAGCAGATGAACTTTACAAAGAATCAGTGGATTTATCTTCTGTTTTAGATCAACTTTGATCACTTCGAGCCATCTTAAGTCCGTTTGTTCTTCTCACTCACTAACGTCTCGTATGATTTCAGATCCCTGCTGTTCCCCAGCTGCCCTGTAGGTGGCCTCAGTGTGTCTCACACCATTTACAGATGATTACAGGTCGTTTACAGTTCAAACAGGTCCAACATAAGAAATATGCAGAAAATATCCTGCTATAACAGTTTGGGTCAAAGTGCAGATGTTCCAGATGTTCTGAGTCTGTCTGTGTTTCATGTTAACATGTAGATGTTGGACCAAAGTGAAGCTTTTTGATGTGACAGCAGGAATGTGAAGTGTAACTCTGAGCTGTAGGAAATGAAACTAAACGGACTTTTTCTCCTTTATTTATAGGAAAGTGTAGGAGAGCAACAGATGAACAAGCGTTACTGTAACAGGAAACATCAGAGGACCTGTATGTTCATCATCATCACTGTTTCCTTGTTCTGTCACAAACACACAACACTTCCTGCTCTCTCTCTGATGGATCTGATTGGCTGTTTCATTCACAGGAGGTCAGGGCGTCACACAAACAGCTTTAACTGCACAACGACACACTTTAAATCATCTACAGACAAACCTGTGTGTTTGATTTATGAAGAAATAATAAAGACGTGTGTACAGCTGTCCATGAAGCAGCTTCTCACACAAACTCTGACACTTCAGCCACTTTAATTCCTGCAAAGCTGCGTAATAAAGAGCTGTGACTGCTATGAGCTGCTGATGATGACTGCATGAAGCTCTCAGCTGAAGCTTCTTTCATTTATTTTCATGTTAATGTCGCCTTTTTAAGTCTGTGTGAGGATTTTAATGACACACATTAAAGGAGCTTCTTTGATTAGAACCAAATTCATGTTGATTTTCAGCCTGAAATGATAAAAACTTTAATAATTCTGTTTATAATCATCAACCTGGAGACTAATGAAAAGTATAATAGTGAAAAAAAGCCTTTATTATTTGAGTAATGCCTGAATCTGCTCAGAGACAACACAGAGGTGTTGATGACAGTTTGACATTAACTGAATTAAAAACAAAGTGCTCTTATTGTGAAAATCTGCCTCCTACTTCTTTAAATCATTTTTATGTATTTTTTAACCTCACAGTGAAACATTGAGGCATTAATCTGACACAGTTTGATCAGCAGCTGTGTTTTCACTGACGTTTCACTTTGATTTGTTCAGACTGAGCAGAGAGGATCGGTTCTCTGTGTGCGCACTGCTGAGAAACACAAGCTCATTTCTGCTGTTTCATGAAAAGTGTTATGGAGGAACAAGAAGTTCAGCCTCTAAACTCTCAGCGTGAGGACTGAGTGAAGAGTTTCAGAGCAGAGAGTTTTGGCTCACAGCTTTTAGCGTCTACACAAAGAGACGATTACGCACTTGATCTGAGAACATCTCCACCTCCTACAAACAAACTCTCCTACGAGCAGCTGTCCCAACCACAACAGGCAGAAGACTGGATTTCTTCAGGTCAGATTTCATGCAGTTTGCATAAATTGTGTGTCACAGACTTTGTAGTTCACATTTGTGTGACTCGTTTAAATCTTCTCCTCCTGAAAGTGAAACTCTTACAAACACATCAGGCCACAACCTGCTGCAGGTTAATGATTGATCTGAAGGCAGCTGACCTTTGAGCAGGAACTTGTGAGTCTTTTATTGTGTTTAGCACTGCCAAGTGCTGGCCTCTGCTTCCACCATCACATTTACACTGGTAGGTTCAGCACTGCTGCCTGCTTCAGACTGAATCCAGCAGCACAAAGACACAAGTTAATAAAATCAGCATCTATTCCTTTATCACTGCTTTGTTACAGAGGAGAACAACGCTCCAGTAACGCGTAATCCCATTATTTTTTTGAAGTAACGAGTAAAGTAAGGGATTACTATTGCAAAAACAGTAATTAGATTACCGTTACTTTCCCGTAGGAACGCTGCGTTACTGCGTTACTAAAACCGTGATTTTTTTGCGAGAATGTCTCACAACAGTGACGTAAGCGAGTGCGCCGTTAGTGACAACAGCTGTGTGCAGATCAACAATGGATCACATATCGAGTGCAGAGAGAGTATGAGCGTGCAGCGTTTAAAGCGTGGAAGTACTGACCTTACTTTGAGTTTGATTCCATAAAAAGTGACAAAAACATTAGTGTCCGCTGTGCGTGGGAAGAAAACTTCTTTTTACAGCGAAAAAACCCCTAAACTTCCAACAAGCACCGAGTAGCTACGACGTAATGGGAAACTCACAGAGAAACTCGCGGATTCTTCCACTGACCGCGGCACACCTGCACCAGGGTAAACCTCCGCCTACCCCACTCCTGCTTTACAGGTGAAAATAGAGCAACAGGACCGCTGAGTCTTTGACTTTATTTATTTTCTGCTGTGTTTTACTTGCATCTATTTGAAAGACTGAGTGTAAACACAAAAAATATTTTATTTTATGTGCTGGAATGTGCAGAAAATAGGTTTAAATGTTAAACAAATTTCTTCCAGTCAGAGAATGTTGCAGATAATTAAATGTTTGCTTGATGCATAAAGTTAAAAGATTAAATCTAATAAAACAAGTTTTAAAAAGAGACTTTTCCATTTGATTACATTTTGTATGATGGATTATGCAGAAAAAGTAGAATTGGGCTGAAAGATCTATCGCTTTATCACCTACTCAGGTTGGAAATCGTGTTTTTAAAAAGTAACTAAGTAATTAATTACTTTTGAAAAAAGTAATCAGTAAAGTAATGGGATTACTTTTTGGGGGAAGTAATCAGTAATTAGTTACTGATTACTTTTTTCAAGTAACTTGCCCAACACTGGACAGAGTGTTGGCTTCATCACCGACACACGTCACCACATCAGGAAACAGCTGGTTCAGTGAGTATTTAAGGTTCACTGCAGACAAACTGGAGAAAAACGAATCACATGAAACATTTGTTACTGGTTTCTGACCTCGTCGTAGAGACTCACATACCTGTGTTCTGCTATCAGTGTGATCACATGTGCTGGTACAGTTTGCCAGGTTGACCCATGTAACCTCCACTATCCTGTAGACGTGGGATATGTTTCACATATGGATCGCTTCATTACTCGACTATGACTGTGTGCTTCACAGGTGCTTACTGAAGTGCTGCTTTACACAAAACCAGACAGTAAAAATAAGAACTGCAGGTCCAGACCACAGGTTTATGTGTTGATAATGATGATGTGCAGTCACTCATTGTCACAGGATACTTCCTGCAATGATGCTACGGGTCATGCAGTTCTGCAGAAGTGGAGGAAACAGATGCTTTTCCTAACAGAGACACGACTTAAAGAATCTAACTGACACACAAACCTCAGTTTGTCTGACATTCATGAGAGTAAACTGCTCCTGAATGTTCTGTTAGTTCACTGGATGTTCACCTGACTTCAAATGTAAAGATCCCTGAGACAAACTCTCACGAGTTCAGCGGCGACACGATCGCACAACCAGCCGCGACGTTAAAGGCCGACGCGCTCACTACCTTTGGTTACAGCTCTCAGCTCACACGACATACACAAAAATAATGACAACACGAGTCCTCTGTAGGACGTCACTGTGGTTTACTGACAATGTTCTCAACAACAGACGCACAACCCTGGTTTGGTCTGGTTATTTGTGTTGTACGGCTTCGTTGGTCTGACGAGCTTTTAGGGATGTCAGCAGAAGGATTTCACGTGCTGAGGTCATATTTATGAATCAACCTGAACAGCTAATACTTTACCTCTTTATTTTATAACACATATGAACACGTTATAGTAGATTTGTGCAATGTGTATTTCACGTCTTTATGGGCGTATAGATCTGTAAACAGGCTGATGGGTGTGTGTCTGTTTATTGTAGTGTTGCAGAAATGTTAAAAATGATGATAATAACAACACTTCTCACATCAGGCTACAACACAAACCTCCTGATAGCTGCAAACACCAAAACCCCCAACGACAGGCACACAAAGGGCGAGCAGGGACCCACCCTGACAGCATGTGAGCCTCCTACTACGACTCACTGTGGAGCAACACAACACCAGGAGACGGAGGATATGAGAGAGGATACAACTGCTGTGGGGGAGCAGCCACACACTCCACAGGAGACGACGGGGTGAGAGATGGTTCGGTGCTCCTAACATCATGTGGACGCTCGTCTGCACATAAACAAACCTCACCTAACCCCACCTCCTTTCTCTTTTTGCAGGGTGGGGTGCTCCATCCTTACACACTTTGCACCACGTGGCTCTCCATCTATTCGTTTACCTTCTTGGGTCTCTTCCTCCTCTGTCCCAGCCCGTTGAGGCGATCGCTGGGGTCCAGCCTGTAGTGGGAGTGGCTGTCCTCGCTCATCCTGTCCCCGTCCACTCCGGGTTATTCCTTTCTTCTTTCTGTCCTCTGAATCGAGCTGACCTCTCTCCTCTCTGGTCCTCGCTCTCTGAGCCGGCGGAGCATGAGAGAGAGGAGTGGTTGGGGAGAGGGAGGGGAGACGAGCGAGGGAGGGAGGGAGCACAATGGTGTTGCCATGGCAGCAGCTGCCACCAGTGTTTATCTGGAAACGTCGCTGGCAAACCAGAATAGTTGCCACACGTTGCCACACTCGCACACTCGGCAGCCACACGTTTGTGTGCGACCTGCCCGTGGCTTCCTCGTTACAGACACACCGAGAGGAAACGCTCAGACACAAGGCCGAACATGAACGAACACTCGTGTGTGGGAGGAACAGGGCACAGACTCCACGCCGTCGTTAAAGATGGCGTGTGTGCTAAACGGAGCTGTGCGCTGATCGATCAGTCAAGTGAAAAAAAGAAAGGAAGCTGTCTGGATGGAGTTTGCTGCTCCCACTAATCAAAGAGATGCATCACAGCTGGAGCTGATTGATGCACGAGCGACCGTTTGCACAATCCCACCGACTCCACGCTTGTGTTTCCTTTCTGCACCATGTTGTTAACACTGACCCCACACTGTGTTCATGAGCTAAAGAAATCAGGATGATTGATTGATTTCACGGACTCGTCTGCACAAAGCATTTTGTAGGTTACAGCATGAAACGACTGTAATCTCCACATTTACACTCACAGTTTCTGTTTTACTCTCAAACTGATCAATAACAGCTTTCCTGTGTAACAAACACACAAAATAAAACAACTGTACCACCAATCAAACACAAGGAAAATAAATGATATTGTGAGTTCAGCAGTGGGTCTGTGACCGGTGTGTAAGAGGACGATAGATGAGTGGGTGTTTGTAGAAACAACCTTTGTGATTTAAATGTGAGACAGCAAAGCGTCAGACAGAAGCCTGAGCTGAATATTTCCTGTGATATGAAGTCACCGTGTTTGGGTCGGTCAGTCGACTACTACTCAGTGAGTGTCCCACACACACACAGACCCACACAGATCTTAATGATGGCCTCAGGCTTTGAGCTCCCACTAACAGCAGGTCATAGCAGCATCTCATTAATAGTGATGAAAAATGCAGCTACAGCTGCTTTTCCACTACTGGAAGTTAATCAGGTCAAAGCTGGAGCTTCACCCTGTTCAGACTGAACCATGTGAGCCGGCCTCACTCCACAGAGGACGCCTCCAGGACAAACGTGGGCTCCATCGAGGCCCACAGCTGCTGTGACATCGTGGACGTGTTCTTTAGCTTGTTTTTCAAACAATCTCAGCAAACGTGCCAAAATCATCTTCAGTGAGACTCTGTGGCACACAATCCAAAAACAAAGAAGGCTAAAGGACATGCTCTGTCCTCTGTGTGACCCACAGTCGTGGCTCAAATGTGGGACTGTGGCCTGGTGTGACCTGAACACTGTGGGAACCTGAGGGGCAAATCTGAGGATTTCATTTGGCTTTTTCATTAGAGATAAGATGGATTATGTGAATGAACAGGCAACACACACACACACGTAGGGTAGCTGTAGCCCGACTGGCTCATCTGCTAATCAGAGGGTTGCTGGTTCGATACCTGGGATCCAAAGTGCAAACTCTTGGGGAACGAGTCTACTTTGTGTGCATCTGAGGTTGAAGCGGAGCTGGTTTCAATAAACTGCTAGTTTCCCTTTCATACTCCTGAAGGACGTTCCTCACAAAGAGCGAGGCAGCAAGTCTGTGCAGGTCCTCAGAGTTTCATCTCTCACCCAGTTCCAAGCCCAGTTTGTGTCCCAGATACATGCCGCTGATGGCCAGGAAGTGACATCACTGGATCAGTTATGAGAGCGAACCCTTCAAGACTCAAACCTGCCTGGCAACGAGGGAAACGGCTACACAGGAAGTCCAGTGACGCGGTGCAGATGTTCCATCACCGGGATGTCATCGCTTGTTGTGTTTGCGTCACGGGACTTCCAGGTTGTGTTGCTGTAACAGCCCCACCCACACCGAGGTGGTGCTCAACTGTAACTGAGAGACAGAGTCGAGTAGAGCTGAGGCAGTTATGTTCTACTGGAAAAGAGGCGACTGTGGCTCAGGACGTCAGTCGGTAGTTCGATCCCCGGCTGCTCCAGTCTGCGTGCCAAAGTCACCTTGGGCGGGATACTGGCCCCTGTTGCTGCCAGTGCTTTTATTAGATGCTCTGGAACTGGTTTAGTGCTTAGGGAGGGTAGAAGAGTGCTGTATAAGAACCAGTGCATTTACCATTACTCTGGTTGCCAGTTTGCTACGGTCACCGGCGGTTTGTACAGAGGACACAGACCTGTATGTGAACAGACAGGGAGAGTGTTTAACTCCAGAGGAAAAGTTGGTTTAAGGTGCTGCATGTTCCACATGTGCACTGCACATCTGCAGCTAGTAGCTGAGGAGTGGTGTCCACGCACGCGACGTCCATACCCCCTCTGTCCTCCACAGGGGCTGAGATCCAGCTCTTTGGGCCCTCACAACCCCAACATCGCTCTCACACACAGCACCTGCTCCGGTCAGCTGATTAGACAGCTCATTGTGTGTGTGTGTGTGTGTGTGTGTGTGCGAGGTGAATTAAGGTTATTATAAAGGACATACAGATATCATCTCTCATCTGGGAGAGCAGCCAGCAGCTGCAGGAGGTGAGCATCCAACGACATGATGAACCCAAAGACTCCAGCTCAGCCAAACTACAGTTACAGATTACAGTTACACTCCTAACTGTTCCTGCAGTATTTAAGAAAGACGTCAGTGATTCAGACCAAAACTGCTCTGCTAACTTCACATTTACTATACATTAATGTTCCCAACACAGATTTACATGAGAATGACAGGACATCATAGCCCCCCCTGCCCCCCCTGATATTACATCACTTCAATCCCAAACAGAAGGAAAGGAAAGATCAAATCTGTCTTGAACCTCTGCTTCAAAGTTACAGGAACACTGGAGTCACTCTCACTGTCAGAGACCTCAGTGTGTTGGAAGCTGCTAGAAGAAGCAGATGGGGGAGAGGAAGAGGAGGGCCACGGTGCTGATCTGAGGAAGTCTTCTGATCAAACCACAGCAGACCAACAAGCCCGACGTCGTTCTGATCCAACATGAAGGCTTCCATCTGTCTATTCTGTCACATCGCACACGTCTCAAGTCATCCTGTTCAACCCATCACAACATAATAGTAACAATAAAACAAAGGCAGTGGAGCGTTCACCACGAGCTTCTACAAAAGTGCACGTTCATTTTAATAAAACTGTTTTTACAGCAGTGTGCGAACATTAATATGTTGTAACCAAACGTTTGTTACACCAGCTGCACTGAACCTGTGGAGACTGGAAGTTATTTGCTGCTGGTTTGTTCAGACCTGTTACTGCACACCTTGCATAGTTTGCATAGTTTCCTTCACTGCATGCAAAGAGACGAGGCGGGTGGAAACCTGCGACCCTGAACACATCACCAGTCCATCACAGTCAAACACTCACGGCTGTAATCTATTTCAAATCAAAGTGTTTGCACGGTGAGAAGAAGCTGGCGTCGCTGGGGGAGCGTGCGCCCGGCTGCACTTAAACACAATCTTCATTGGTGCTGTGAAACATCCACGTCTCACTTCATCTGCAAAGAAACCTGATGCATCGCTTTGGAAATATTTGAAATCCCTCATTTGTCACTATGCACGACGAGTCGACCGGCTGACCAACCTCAGGTTATGCAGCGAGTGCTGAGAAGCAGCTAAATGGCTGCAGTGACTTTATTTCCTGAGTGGGTGTGTGTGCATGAAAGCCAAAGGGGGGCTGTGTAAGAAACAAGGGGAGTCTCTGTTGTGCTCACAAAGAGGAAACCAAGATCTGGATTTTATGGCCGAAAGAAGAAAACATCTTTTCAAAGTTTCCCAGGCCCACTGTGGAGACGCCCACAGCTCCAACATAAAGGTCATCACAGTAATGCAGCCGAGTGCTGACAAAGGCGTGGATCACTGTCTCAAAGTGCTGCCGTGAAAGAATTGGCTTTGTTTTTGCAGCTGCCTGAGCTGAAAGAAGCTAGATTTGACCACTGCCTTGATTTGACCACTGCCTTGATTTGACCACTGCAGGTAGAATGAAATGCCAGCATGTTGTTCACACTTCTTACCCGAGCTGTTCTCCAGCGCATCCGTGAGTGTGGCTGTGAACAGAGGAAGCACTCGAGCAGAAAGTGCTCGTGTGAATGAGTTCAGAGTAGAGCAGCTCGATGTGGGAACAACTCGTGGCGTTCATTTAGAGAACGAATATGTTCATGGTTACTGTACATTTCAGAAATGTGACACTTTAAATGAGAAACACGATTCTGCTTTAATAACAGGGGAGCCTGTTCACTATAAACACCATCCAGCCATAACTCTGCCTGCACCCACAACACGGAGACAAATATGTCAGCGTTGTAGCGCAGTTCTGTAACAGCCACCACGAATATCTCCTCAGCCGAGCCGCCCTTCGTGCCCCTCCCACAGCCACATGCTCCGTCAGTCTGCCTGGCAGAGAGGGAGGGGGGCGTCTGGCCTAGTGCCAGGCTCTCTCAATATTTTATGAGAGGGAGGGGAGGGAGGAGGTGCAGCGGGTTGGTTGGGGGTTAAGAGACTAGCTACACTGAACTACGACGGGGAAACAATTATCCTCCCTGCTGAATTTATAAGTTTGCTCACTTACAGAGAAATGAACAGTCTCTGATTTTTACCTGAGTTTAGAAACATCGAACAAAAAACATATCAGTTATGAACAGATCTGCATGTCCCTGAATGAAGTGTGTGATCCTCTACAACCCTGGATCCCACAGACTGGCTGTGGGACTCTCAGCATATAGATGCAAAGGGCGTCAGCATGAAGCTCGGTGACTGTGGGAGCAGCAGTTCTGACCATGATGTGATCTGTCAGCCTCATGGGCGGAGGATGATCATAGGAAAGGAAACTCACACAGGAGGAGCTGGTTAATGGTGAGAAGGCAGGTGGATGACAGTCACCACATACTGGTAACACTGGTAGAGGATTGAACTACTGCAGCACCCACGCGGTTTAGCATGTACAAGCCCGTCTCAGGTTTGACCGTCTGGATGATTGGCTGAAGGCTGAGAAATGCTGAGTGTGACACACCAACATCCCCACAGTCAAACACACAGTGGTGGCCGTGGATGGGTGCAAACAAAGCAGGGACTGAAGAAGAAGTGGGCTAGCCAGCCTCCAGAGCCTCCTTTACTAAATCTGTGGAAGCAGCTGTAAAGAGCAGTGGGCCAAAATCCCTCCGGACATGTCGGCACTTTTTGATCAGTTCAGATTCTGGGAGATGCTCTGATATAAAACATGTATAGACCAGAAACGAACAGAAACATCCGTTATTGTCCTGATTGGGGAAATCCCGGTGCTCCAGCAGCAGAGTGACGGGCAGGAGCAAAGTCTCACACAAATAAGAAACACGAGACTTACAGTAACAATAAGAGCTGTACAACATGTAACAGCAGCAGAGTGACGGGCAGGAGCAAAGCCTCACACAAATAAGAAACACGAGACTTACAGTAACAATAAGAGCTGAACAACATGGAACAGCAGCAGAGTGACGGGCAGGAGCAAAGCCTCACACAAATAAGAACTACGAGACTTACAGTAACAATAAGAGCTGAACAACATGGAACAGCAGCAGAGTGACGGGCAGGAGCAAAGCCTCACACAAATAAGAACTACGAGACTTACAGTAACAATAAGAGCTGTACAACATGTAACAGCAGCAGAGTGACGGGCAGGAGCAAAGTCTCACACAAATAAGAACTACGAGACTTACAGTAACAATAAGAGCTGAACAACATGGAACAGCAGCAGCGATGGAAACAACCTCGTGTTTGTTGGAGCAGGGATGGTTAGAAAGAGACGGCGCTGCTTTGTGCACGGACCATATTTATGAGTACGAGTAGTGAGTTTAATGATATTTCAATTATATGACAAATATCCAGTGTTGGGGAGTAACAGAGTACACGTACGAGTAACTGTATTCTGTTACAGTTACTGTTTAAACAGGTGGTATTCAGAATACAGTTACTTTGTTGAAATAAATGGATTACACGGCGGTACTTTCCTGTTCATATTGTGGCGGGTCAGGACTGTTTGGGTTTGTTTGACATGTTCTGTTGTTCCAGGCGGCAGCGTTGTGGTTGCCATGGTTACAGGGTGACACGCTGCGTGTTTCCTGGGTGAGAGAGGCCTTGTTGTTGTTGTGCTAAGCTAACAGGCAGAATGTAGCATCATGGGCAGTGTAGTCCGTGCTGCAGGGAGGATGGACTGCTGTACCCGTGATGTGTCTGTGAGCGAGGGAGGGAGAGAAAGGAAAAGCACGAGCTGTCACCGAGCAGAAACGGGAGCTGGAAGCATGTAAATATAATAATAACCACTGCAAGAAGAGAGCCTGACGAGCCCAGCTGTAAGCTGTTAAGACTCGACCGTACACCGTGTTCCTGTTTTCCTCCGAAAACAATAAGTTCCGTTGTCTGTGAAGGTTCTCAGTCATCCAGGTCATCGTAGTCTGAGGAGCTTGCAAAGAAAAGCGTCTGGACTTCTTTAAGTTGCTTGAAGACGTTTCACCTCTCATCCGAGAAGCTTCTTCAGTTCTAAGAACAGAGGTTTGACTCTGTTCTGCTCCTTTGACAATAAGTTCTGTTGGAGCAGCCTTTCAACGCCTCTCTGTCTCTGCTAGCAAAGTTGACCCAGACAACAAAGTAAAGCTCATTTTCAGCTACGAGCCCGACACGAACCCGACGTGTTAGCCAGAGGTCCCTTTACTACGGTTCGGAGCCGCTGACCTTCAGTAACAGTAATAAATCACAGCAACAGTACATTCATGTAGTTGTAAACAGCATGATAATATATTAAGTAATCCAAAGTATTCAGAATACATTACTCTCATTGAGTAACGTTACAGAATACATTTTGGGGCATGTAATCTGTAGTCTGTAGTGGAATACATTTGAAAACACTGCAAATATCCAGCACACTGACAGCTGTGACCTTATACACATGCCCAGTGAAAGGTTGATTGAACACTGTACATGGTATATAGCTGGTCTGGGGTCAGATTCTGCCAACCAGGCAGCGCTGCCTCATGACACGGGGCTGGATCAGCCATCTATTGATCCATCCCAGAGAAGATGAAGGACACGTGATGATGACACCACTGTGCAGTTCACATTGGAGGGCTTTATTCCATCCACTGAGTCATCAGAGCTGTGGGCCTTCTGTGAGCTCTGCAGTGTGGCTGACAAAGCTGACATAAAGTGTCCAACTTTCAGGATTTTTGCTAAGCTGTCACTCACTGTAGCTATCGTCTCACACACTTGGCTACTTTTCTCTGTAAAGGTGTTTGATGACAGAGTCTTAACCCCTGCATATGAAGATAATGTGTTTGATATATCTGTTAATACCTGACACGACTTCTTTCCTTTCAAGTCTGTTTCACATCCAATTGTAGAGACAAGTGTGTCAGAGGATCGTGTGAAAGGATGTTCTGTCTTTCTTCAACATACATATCTGTGTCACGTATTTACATAAAGAGAAATCGTATCGATGGCGAGGCTGGCGAGGAGGGCCCGCCCTCACCGATCCACCGTTTATATGCAGCCTGTGTCTTTCATGTGTCTCCACCTGGATCCCTGCTGAGCCACTTCCTCCCCAGCCCTCAGAAACACTGTTGCTATAGTAATTGTATCTAAGTGAATAACCATAGCAACCACAGAGATGTTTTGGATGGCACAATGGTAGCTGCTGGTTTTAAGTGCTGGAGATCAAAGGGGCCTAACGTTGTTAGGGAAGAGGAGGGGTTTAATCAGTGTCGGGGAAAGCGGAGACCAGCGGGGTCGGCAGGAGCAAGCAGGAGGCAAAGGGAGGAGCGAGGAGAACGACGGTTTCCCTGATGGCACCAACACCCGTCCCATTTCCCTGCGGTCCAATAATTAGCTGTTTGGGGTATACTGCGACAGGAAGACGGCTCCTGCTGTCGAGCTTGCAGTGATGGTTAGTAGCTGTTCCACCCATGCTGTGTGAAACTTAATACACGGCCTCATTAAAGATGGAAATTAGCCTTTGGCTATAATCTGGCATGTTTACATTCATGTAATTTTTCTTTTTACATTTATGTTCATTAACATGCACGGTCCTAAATAAATAAATTAAATAAAATCGCTTCCTAAGGAGATTTGGTTTCAAGGTCAAATTTATTTCTATAGCACATTTCAAACAGCCGATGCTGCACAAAGTGCTTAACAATATAAAAATGGTATTAAAAAGCAACAATGTAACACAATAATAACAGTAAAAACAATAATAGGACAGTAAAAGAATTAAAACAATAACTAAACTAATTCAAATAAGACCAGAATGCTTGGGTCATAGTGTGTTAAAAGCCAGGGCATAGAAATGTGTCTTTAGTAAAGATTTAAATTGCTCAAGTGTTTGTGCAGATCTAATATTTAAGGGGAGACTATTCCAGAGTCTGGGACCTGCCACAGAGACGGATCTATCACCACGGGATGTGAGGTTAGTCCGTGGGATGGACAGCATTAGTTTTGGGCTGGACCTCGTGGTTTGTCCTGAGCATAGGCAGAGAGGAGCTCAGACAGGTGAGGAGGGGCTCGGGCATTAATGACTTAAAAACAAAAAGTAGAAGTTTAAATTGGGTCCTGTAGGAGACAGGAAGCCAGTGTAGAGAAGCTAAAACTGGGGTTATATGCTCTCTCCGTTTGGTACCAGTTAGCAGGCGAGCAGCAGCATTTTGAACCATCTGAAGACGATGGATGGAGGCCTGATCTAGACCATAACACAATGAATTGCAGTAGTCTCATCTGCAAGTAAGGGAAAGGTGAATAAGACGCTCAAAGACGTTAGGAGGTCTGGCTTTACTTTGGCCAGCTGTCTTAACTGAAAGAAGCAGGACTGAACACTGCACTCACCTGCTTCTTCACTTTAAAAGAACCATCAATGTAGACACCGAGCTTTTTACACGGGTTTCAAGTAGCGGTGCTTTATCAGGCCAGTACAGGTCAGCCTAATCACTGGTTTCAAACTCCCAGTAATGAAACTGGGGAACACTGGTTGTGCTCAACCTACAAAATATTTCACGTTCCTGCAATATGTGCTGAGCACGCACGACAGACATGAAGCAGACAGGATCACAGCTGATCTTCTCTCGCTCACGAGTGAGCTAGTTAATGTTGGGAGTCACAGAGGGAGCGCTACGATCAACCTTTAAATCAAAACGGTTCACCTCCGACACAAGGCGTCCAGTCGACGCAGAACCCAACGCAAGGCATCGTCTGAGGGTTCTTCCATCCATCACTGAAACAATTCTGTGTAGGTGCAGAGACACCCCAAGAATCCAGGTGTTATGTGGCAGCTTCGTGCACAAATGTTATTAATAAGTAACTGTTATTAGAGCGACGCTGAGGGTGCTGAGTGGTTGGGATGTCCCCCAGACCATCACTGAAACACCAGAGCAGCCGTGCTGACGAGGTTCCAGCAGCACGATGCTCTGCAGCCTCTTCCACATGTGCTCAGCATGCAGCGGCTCTCATCTGTGGAAAGCACAGTTCTGGTCTTTGATGGGAAATGTTAATCAGACTGCATGATGTCAGTTCACCCTGCATCCACAACAAAGAAGAAGAAGCCGTATGTAAACATAACATACAAACTGACCGAGGACAAGAGGGAACAGTGCTGCTGTCAGTCCAACGTGTCCACGTCCTCTGGACTAAGAAGGGGAGAAACCGTCCAACTGTCACAATCACAGCCAAACACCTGCATCAGTGATGGTCTGCATGACTTATATGTAAACTTTAAACTTCAATAAGGATGCCAGCAAAAGCAGCTTCTTTCCACTGCTGGAAAACTGCAGTGTTTGATGTGAAACAGCAGTAATCACATCAGCGATGGCTTCACGGGGACACTGACAGACGATTTCTGTCCCTGCTCCTCTAACCTGTAGCTCCTTAAATCCAAACCCAGACAAAGCTCGACGTGTCCTGTGAGGTTGGACCGCTCACATCCCAATGTTGGATGTGATATACACATATACATATATATATACATATATATATATATATATGTATATATATATGTATATATATATATATATATATTCTATTCTAGGTACAATTCTAGAATTGTACAAGATCAATGGGACCCTAAGAGCCTTCATCAGGAACTCAATGGGGATGTGGCGTACAACACTAGAGGCCAACTCCAAGCCCATAGCACAAGTTACCATCAAGTGCGGGATCTACCAAGGAGATGCTCTGTCCCCACTGCTGTTCTGCATAGGCCTGAACCCCCTCAGTGAGATCATTGACAAGACTGGCTACGGATACCGACTACGGAATGGAGCAGTTGTCAGCCACCTCCTGTACATGGATGACATCAAGCTGTATGCCAAGAGTGAACGAGACATCGATTCACTGATCCACACTACCAGGCTATACAGCAATGACATTGGAATGTCGTTCGGACTGGAGAAGTGTAGTCGGATGGTAACAAAGAGAGGGAAGGTAGTCAGAACTGAGGGGATTGAACTACCAGAAGGCAACATTGCAGACATAGAGGACAGTTACAAGTACCTGGGGATCCCGCAGGCAAATGGGAACCATGAAGAGGCCGCTAGAAAGGCTGCAACCACCAAGTACCTGCAGAGGGTCAGGCAAGTCCTGAGGAGTCAGCTGAATGGTAAGAACAAGATCCGGGCCATCAACACGTACGCCCTGCCCGTGATCAGGTACCCTGCTGGGGTAATAGGCTGGCCAAAGGAGGAGATAGAAGCCACTGACATAAAGACAAGAAAGCTCCTTACCATGCATGGAGGGTTTCACCCCAAGTCCAGCACCCTGAGGCTGTACGCTAAGCGGAAGGAAGGGGGCCGGGGACTGGTGAGTGTCAGCACCACAGTCCAGGATGAGACAACGAACATCCAAGAATACATTAGGAAGATGGCCCCAACTAACCGAGTGCTCAGTGAATACCTCAGGCAGCAGAAACCCAAGAAAGAGGAGGGAGACGAGGAACCATCATGGAAGGACAGGCCCCTGCACGGTATGTACCACCGGCAGATAGAGGAGGTGGCTGATATCCAGAAATCCTACCAGTGGCTGGACAAAGCTGGACTGAAAGACAGCACAGAGGCACTAATCATGGCAGCACAAGAACAAGCTCTGAGTACAAGATCCATAGAGGCTGGGGTCTATCACACCAGGCAAGACCCCAGGTGCAGGCTGTGTAAAGATGCCCCAGAGACAATCCAGCACATAACAGCAGGGTGCAAGATGCTAGCAGGCAAGGCATACATGGAACGCCATAACCAAGTGGCCGGCATAGTGTACAGGAACATCTGTGCCGAGTATAACCTGGAAGTCCCGAGGTCAAAATGGGAGATGCCCCCAAGGGTGGTGGAGAATGACCGAGCTAAGATCCTGTGGGACTTCCAGATACAGACGGACAAAATGGTGGTGGCTAACCAACCGGACATAGTGGTGGTAGACAAACAGAAGAAGACGGCCGTAGTGATCGATGTAGCGGTTCCGAATGACAGCAATATCAGGAAGAAGGAACACGAGAAGCTGGAGAAATACCAAGGGCTCAGAGAAGAGCTCGAGAGGATGTGGAGGGTGAAGGTAACGGTGGTCCCCGTGGTAATCGGAGCACTAGGTGCGGTGACTCCCAAGCTAGGCGAGTGGCTCCAGCAGATCCCGGGAATAACATCGGAGATCTCTGTCCAGAAGAGCGCAGTCCTGGGAACAGCTAAGATACTGCGCAGGACCCTCAAGCTCCCAGGCCTCTGGTAGAGGACCCGAGCTTGAAGGATAAACCGCCCGCAGGGGCGCGCTGGGTGTTTTTTTTATATATATATATATATATATATATATATGTATATATATATATATATATCATTATGATGTGGTTCATTATGATGCTGAAGCACATCATAATGAATAAATGGATAAATTTCCAAAATCCCGGAGCAATGCAAATTAGCCGGTGCGAGGTAAGGAGCTCTGTCATTGGTTAGACAGTCTTAGCTTTGCACCTATACCAAAGGCCATTCAGCCTCTGTGTTTACACTCTGCCTACACAGATGTTGGACATGAGACGACACAGGAAAAGGATTTTTGATGTGAGGTTTTTATTGAGATTTTATTTCTTTTTTTTCTGATTTGAAGTATTTATTAATGGAATAATTATTTATTTTCAAATACTGATTTATAAATATTTATTTTATTTTATCTTATTTTTTTGCCTGTCCCGTTTGGCTCTTTTGCATCAGAATTGTTGTCTAAAGGCAAAGAAAGATGCCCAACGGATTTACTTTACCAAATTGACCATCCCAGCCTTGCCATAATGGTCCATTTGATTCACCTTTTAAGAGGGACGGGGGAGAAGGGCAAAAAACAAAAACCAACAGAATTTTATTTTCAATTAAATTACTAGATAATAAATTACTTTTGTATTGAATAAATAAAATAACTTAAAAATGAATTTGTAAATTAATATTTTATCGCACAATTCATTGTTTAAGCAAAGAACTTTTTATTTCGATGCGCTGGATCTTCTGGTCCTCTGCACATAAGTGGATTTCCATTTAGACTTTATATAGACAACAACTCAAAGTGCTTTACAACAAGTCACATTCACCCATACGATCATCTAGTGCTGTACTTTAAACACTTTAAACACAAACACAGATACTGTGGGGAGAGGCCACAGAGGCACAGGGAGAAAACTCACACAGAAATCCAACAATTAAAGAGGAACCTTCTCGATGTAACACTACCATCCTGCAAGATGACCTGGTCCTGGGCCATCTTAATAAGCATGCTGTGCACAGTAGTTTCATATTCCTGCCAGAACAAACACCAGACAGTTTGTACACAAGGCTCAGATTCTCGCTTTGCCAGATACAGACAATAGTTTAAGATCCTAATGTCTCTGCACAGCTCTGTATGTACTGAAATATCCAACCTCAGATATTTCCTGCTCACTCTCTGCACCGCCTTAGACAACAAGTAGTTCATGCTATACATAGCATTGACTTTTCATTCCAGCCATGTGCACTCATCAGGGCATCAGTGCTGCCGTAGTAACCACACTAACACTTCCTTGCACCTGTTGAAATGGCCTCAGTCTGATCGTGCCCTGAACAAACTCACCTTTAACATCCCACACACGGACTAAATATGTGCGTGTCAATAACACGTGACAGGAGAACATGCTGGTTGTCTGTCATGGGGCTGAATTAGAAACAGAGCAGGAACTACAGTTTGTCAGATTAAGACTGATCAGGTCCAACATCCGCTCCCAGCACTGATTTACACGTTTGGTGTCACATTGAAGGAAACGCCTACTGGCACAACCTGCATGTGTTAAACTGCTCCTGCGTGTAAACAGCGTGTCACTTACGGCTTTTTGCATCACAAGGACGCGCACTGGCGTCTCAGGGTGACTCAGATGTTTGCTGAATGAGGTGTAGACCGGACTAGGCGGGACTCATTTCACCAAAACACGAGCTTTTCCACCCACCAGTGTTTATCTGTGTGCTTATTTTAAAGAATTATTCCATCGTTATCAAATACGAAGCATTACACGCACGTCGCGCCGTTTCTGCTGAGTCAGACACCAGTGCTCCCGTGTGCTGATTCTCGGGTCCATCTTAAACTGGTGTGTTTGCGAATGAACTTCGGTAAAACGTTACAACGTTACCGGGCGCGCAGAGGGTCTCGGAGGCGTGTCGTACCTGTCGGGTGGTCGCGGGCTCCTCGTTCCCGGTGGGTGAAGGTGTTTCTCCTTCAAGCGATGCTGGGGTGACCGGAGAAGAAGCCATGTCCCCCCGACATCACCTCTCACTAAGCGCCGCTCCTACTGTGACTTTCCTCGGTGTCCTCCAGCGTGCAATACGCTGCCTGGCGCAGTTTGCACGGACGGTGGACCGGTTGCGTCGCTCGTTTCCTGCGCGATCAAAGTGAGTCTTCGGCTGCACAGTGCAGCCACTGTCCCTCCTCCGGCCGGCGGACTAGTCCAGGCGAGGCGGATGACGTTGTCCCGGGTCTCGCTCGCTCTCGCACATGCAGGACTTGGCCCAGTCTGTCTTCTTCTGCCTCACTCTGCGCTCTGCTTTTCACTTCATGTCTTTTTGTTTTGTAAGGTGGCTAACACGATCACTCCTCTTCTGCCTGCAGGACTCTGTGACTGCTCTGTGCTGTGGCAGCACACTCCAGCCTGATAGTTCATTTTACAGCTTTTGGCACTGCGACGCTCTCCTCGGCTCGACAGACACAATCTCACCATGTCGGCACAATATACTGAGTGCAATCCATAACATGATTTTATCTCACTGTAACTTTTAAATCGACCAAATGTTGCGTAAATGACGTGTCACGTGAGTTGAGCACACGCACACCCCCTGTCCTCACAGCAGACATTCATCTTAGCCCCCCCCCCCCCCCTTTGTGTTTTGAGATCATTGCTGCAACAAAAGGTTGCCACAGATATTTCTACATGAAACGTACTGAATCATTTGGCACATATTTAACTATGGTTGGATGAGACCTGCACTCTGTTTTAATATAATGTTGTTTTGTTTGAGTGGCTGAAATAAAGCTAATAAAATAAATGAATACTAAAATAAAGCTGAATCACATCACAGGAACGACACAGCCCTGTTCCTCCGGGCTGTCAATCTGTGAATCAGCAAACATGTATGATTTATTGTCATTCATTTGCTAAACAAACTTACCTCTGAACTTTGACCCTGACAATTCAATTTTATTTATATAGCGCCAAATCACAACAAAAGTCGCCTCAAGGCGCTTCATAGATACAGAGAAGAACCCAACAATCATATGACCCCCTATGAGCAGCACTTTGGCGACAGTGGGAAGGAAAAACTCCCTTTTAACAGGAAGAAACCTGCGACAGAACCAGGCTCAGGGAGGGGCGGGGCCATCTGCTGTGATTGGTTGGGGTGAGAGAAGAAAAACAGGATAAAGACATGCTGTGGAAGAGAGACAGAGGTTAATAACAGGTATGATTCAATGCAGAGAGGTCTGTTAACACAACAAGGGAGATCCAGGTTTCCCAGCTGACGAGCAGAGGGCAGCGGCTTCCACTCGTTTGAGCAGTTTGTTGCGTGACCTCCTGTCTCTCACTGAACTAAAATGCCTCCAAACAACAGCAAAATAGATGGCACTCACTCCAACGTCTTGCAGCAAAAACATTAAGTGATGGGAAGAACAGGTGATGGATGAGCTGCAGATGTAACCGGTGTGATTCTGCGTTGTGTCTGATAAAAAAGGTAAAAGAAAGAAAGACCTCCCAGTAAATAATTTGCCCACTCCAGCTCCTACGACCAAATACAAACAGTGGGGAAGAGGGTTAGTTCAACCCACCACAGCTCCCAAGCTAGCAAGGAGTATATATTCATGCTAGCATTTATGGCGCCTAAAACACATTTATGATACACACATACGACACACTTATAACATCTAACAAAAACAGGCTTAATAATGACAATAATCGAACTAAAATTGCAACCAGAAACATCCAGGTGGCTAAATATGCATTATATGTGTGTTTTAAAGTGTTGGAAAGAAATGACACCCACCTCTCCCACAGGGGGATTGTAGAAAAGGGGAGAGGCAAAAGGGGTACACTGTATTTATAGGATTGCACCGAAGAAGAAGAAAAGAACGAGGAGGGGCTCTAACTGATAATGAACACAACTACAGGCTTGGAGGTCCTAAAAGTCAGGTATAAAAGGAGCAGTTTGGGGGTTTAGAACACATTATAACAATGTGATTTATGACCCTGTTACACAGAGCCAGCAGAATGAGCTGCTGCCACCACCACAATCAATGGTGACGCCAATTTAGAAATAGCCCCAGTTGATTCCACTCTTGCCAGATGCTGAATACACATCGTCTAAAAGTGTGTGCCATTGACCAAAGGAGGAGTGGGCTGTTCACACATGCCTGTGTTCTTATGGAGCAGTCTTTGAGGATGGCGAGTCCAGAGCTGGAGGTTTAGATCTAAGAGAGTGATCCAAAGTCAGGAGAGGATTACACCCAACCTTCAGAGATCTTCCCATAAGCCAGAACTGGAAGCAGAGCCACCTTTGGCTATGATATCTTTACTGGACCCAGTAAGTCCAGTCAAGGTCAAAAACGTGGTCAGTCCCCCATTTAGTGCCATAGATCTGAAACATAGTAAACAAAATGCTAGTAAAAAGTTACAAACATGTTCAAGTTACATGTCTACAACTCCACAACAGACATACTTTGCTACTGGTGCCAAACAGTACTGCAGTCTGTAGCTTTCCAGCCATCCTTTGAACGTCTTTGAGTTTAATGTAGCCAAAACTGGATTCAGTAATCAGTGTTTATTTACAGAAGCCGTAGAGTATGGCTGCCACATGTGAACATCAGTGACGGCTCATTTAAACTGTAGGAACGATTAACCCAACATCAGAAAAATACTTCATTTTACATTAATGTGACAAATTAACACTGCTGGGACTTTTCTGGTCCTACACTGTTCATGTCCAAGTCAACACATTGTAAGATTTACACGTGGAAGGTCATCTAAGCTGCTTATGTGGAGATTACCTTTCCTTTAACAACGACCAGTTTCTTCTTTTCAGTTTTCAGTTTTATTTGTCATATGCAAGTTAGCACAGGGTCAACATTGCAATGAAATGTGTTTGACGAGCAGCAGTCACTCGGCAGCTTGATACAGTAGGAGAAAATATAATAAAAGAAAATAATAAAGAAAATAGAAAAATAGTAAGGAGCAAATATTAGAGAGACATGGTAAAAGAGAAAAGATGACTAAATATATTTGTATCTATAAATATATGTACACTAGTGATTAAATAAGAAAATCTTGAAGAGAAATATGACGGGAGGGCAGATGGGACATTGCACAGGAATGAGCAGCAGAAAATTTCAGTATTGCACTTTTAAATATAAATATCAATGACAATAAAGTGGAGTGACCAGTGCAAATTAAACAGAGTACTTGTGAAGCTGCAGGTAGCTTCTGAGTGCTGTGTTGTGTGTGTTTAAGTGTTGTGGTTGAGGTGTCGTATGGCTTGGTGGTAGAAACAGTTTTTGAGTCTTGTAGTCCGAGCAGACAGACTCCTGTAACGATGGTAACAAGGAGAACAGCTGATGTGCTGGGTGGCTGTGGTCCTTGATGATGCTGTGTGCTTTATGGAGGCACCGCTGGAGATAAATGTCCTGAATGGCAGGAAGCCTCGTGCCAGTGATGTGCTCTGCTGCCTTCACCCTCTGTAGTGATTTACGGCTGCTGGCAGAGCAGCTTCGTACCAAACTGTGATGCAGCTCGTCAGCAAGCTCTCGACTGCACACCTGTAGAAATTTGAGGTGATGTTGGCGTTCATGCCAAACTTCCTCAGCCTCCTCAGGAAGTAAAGCTGCTGGCGAGCTTTCCTGATTGTTCTCACCTCAAACACATTATTTACCCATCCAGGTGGAACATGTAGCTGTGCTCGGTTTGACAGCTTTCATCCTGGCAGCAGCGTCAGCTGAAGCATACAAGGCACACATAGATGTCACTGAGCTGGAGCTCTGGGAGAGACGTCGCCACTTTCAGGCCTTTAAACAAAGCTGTTGGAGCACAAGTCCCAAAGATTTATAGTTTCTCTTCATGTCTTCATTGTTCCTCCATGGAGAGATGTTCCAAGTAGCCTTGGCTCGAGACAGGCGTCCTGCAGGACTACCTACCAACTGTCCACTGTTTGCAGTCGTGGTAGAGTAATGTTGCCCACCAGTGACTGAAAACCATGGATTGGAGAAGAATGACAGAATTCAGTGACCTTGTGGGGCCATAACAGACAAATGACAGCAGTGTAGTGGATCAAATAAAGAGTGATGATGTTATATTTGTGACTGTAGCAGGACCAAGGCTCAAAAGGTTGCAGGCGTTGTTAATTGAGCAGAAGATGGACGGCATCAAGCCCTCTCCTCGACAGCTACAGGATCACAGTCTGCAGGTTCAGTTATGCAACGTTTTAGCATCGATGCGTGAAGTTAAGAGCAGACAGGGAGGTTATTTTTGCACTGGGCTGGAATGACTCAGTTTACCTGTCAAAGGCTATCACGGCTGGGAGAAAACCCTCAGCATTAGTAAAGAAGGACCACGGTGGCCTCTGGGTAGAAACACTGCTGACTCATCCACTGAGCAGTGTTTGGTTTTCTTCGTTTTCCTCGTTCTGGATGCAAACTATTACAACTTGGGCTTTATTTCAGTGACAATGGCCTTAAGCTGCAATACAACAGGAAGTTACTCATATATAGTAATTTCCCAGACCATATTAAAAATCCATTAACAGGAAATACAAATGATGGGACAATGCCACAGCATGGACATTAGAACAGTTGGGAAAATTTACCTGGAAAAAGGTGAAAATGAGGCTTCATTGAACTGGAATTACAAAGACCAGGAATGTGAGATCCACCAGCCACGACTGAGGGTTTTTACACATCATATCCTCAAAGTAGAACTACAGTGATCAAAAGAATCGACTTTAATGTTATTCTTTCTTTATTTATGTCAGATTTAACCCCCCAAAAAGCTTTAATCTTTAACTAGTCTTTGGACGTAGCTACAGCACGGTCAGGTTGACAGTTTATGGGTAACATGTGGCCACCAGGCACTGCGACACACTTCCATGTTATATTACCTTGGCGTCCCGTAGGAATACAGGAGAATCATGTGAGGAATCTAAGAGTTGTTTCTTAATTCAATTCAGTTTTATTTACACAGCACCAAATCACAACAGCAGTCGTCTCAAGGTGCTTTATACTGTAAGGTAGCTCGTACAATAATACATACAGAGAAAAACCCAACAATCATATTACCCCCTATGAGCAGCACTTTGGCGACAGTGGGAAGGAAAAACTCCCTTTTAACAGGAAGAAACCTCCAGCAGAACCAGGCTCAGGGAGGGGCGGGGCCATCTGCTGTGATTGGTTGGGGTGAGAGAAGGAAGACAGGATAAAGACATGCTGTGGAAGAGAGACAGATGAACCGCTGAGTGTTGTCCCGTCGAGGTGGCTCTTCTATGTTGTGCATTTATGGCACCAAACCACAAATGCAAAGGAAGAAAGGGTCGAGGCACAGCACCCAGCTGCCTGACAATATTCAGGCAACGTCCAAAGCCCCACAAAGGACCTACCCACACCCCACTGGCCCCGCCCAGATCAAGGAGCTGTCACAGCAGACAAAAATGTGAAGTCCGCACATAGTCGCCATGGCACCCACCAACCCACCACACCATCCCCCATGGAGCTACCAGGAGAGGCATACTGGCCCACTGAGGATCACAGAGGAGCAGACCCAGGGGGGCTGACAGCACAGCCCCCACCCACCAGTCGTGCAGCTTATTTTATCTTGTCAGCGTGAGCCCCACCTAAAGGGGACAGAGGGATTAGTGAGTTGCATTAGTGGGGCAGGAGAGAGTGAAGCAGGGGAGCCAATGTCACTGCGATACGACTCCTCAACACCATCCAGCCTGCCCCACCACTCATAATGAGTCCTGCTGTGCTCTGTAGCAATGATGCATTTTATGTGTGTGTGCCAGGTTAGTGCTGTGGATTCAAAGGAGCACAGTTCCACTAAACAGGAGATCAGGATAAACCCCAGTAACCAACCCTGCCCCCGCCATCACATATTCTCAATCCCAACAGAGGCCAGCCCCACAATGACATGCCACACGTGATACACAGCCAACATTACTGTTATAATTACATGTTTCCTTTATTACTTTCCTTTCAACCTCTTTATTTTGCACCTTAAACTTTCTTCGGTTGCTACAAGCCACAAAGTCCTTTATGGTTTGTCTCTGTTGTGTGGAGGGCTGTTTTTAAGAGCTCAAAAATGGGTGTATCAGAGTCAAACAGGCAGCACAGTGGAAAAGTGGTTGGCACTGTTTCCTGACAGCAAGAAGGTTCTGGGTTCAAATCCAACATCTAAGCTGTTTGCATGCTCTCCCCATGTCTGGGTCCTCTCTGGGTTCTCTGGCTCCCACAGTCCAAAGACGAGCAGTTAGTGGGGTTAGGTTGATTGGTGTATGTGCCCATGAGTATGAGTGTACACGGGTGTTTCTCTGTGTTAGTGACAGTCTGACAGAAGGCTGCATCCCTCAGCCTCATGTGGGCTGTGTAGCCCCTTTACAACTGCAGTGAGAGCTCAGACCTGTTTCTGGTGGGTGGTGGACTCCTCCAGGGCTTCCCCTGATTCCCCTTCTGCCACAGAAGACTGTGGCCTCAGAAACTCATATCTGCTTTTTGCAAATGAAGCGAACCTGTTGGCTTCATCAGCAGGGGCGGATCTAGAAGGGTGGCATGGGGTGGCAAGTGCCACCCTAAAATGATCCCTTGCCACCCCAAGTGCCACCTCAGTTTTGCATATGACAGTGTTGTTTATTAAAATAAGATCGCATTAACAGTTTGAGCGTAGTTACAGTCAGCAGTGAATATAAATGCTAAAACTGGATATATTCCATAGTGTCCCCCCCCCCCCCCCCCCCCCCTGCATCAGTAACAAATGGTTCAGCCCATAGCAGGACCGGCTTTTTTCTTGTTTTCAGCAGCAAGTGATGCTTATGATTGTGCCAGAGCACATTTTGAACAACACCATGGGAATTTTGGATGTTACACAGGTGGGTGGATATTACACTGTGGAAATGAAGGAAGGTGAGTGTTATTAACCCTCTGTGGTCCACGGACACGCTGCACCTCCAGATCACATGACTGATGTAAGCTGACACAGCAACAAGCTGCAGCAACGCTGAGTCTGTTTCAGCCACATTGAAAGTTCGGACTTCAAAGTTTTTTACCAAGGGCGTAGATTGTCACGGACGGAAGTGACGTGTCCCCACCAATAATTTGATCTCTTCCAGTAAAGAAAATCAAACCCGATAGAAAGAAAGAAAACCGATCTGTCAGCGTCTCTATGGAGTGCCAGGACTGCCATAATGCATTAATTAAATACACCATTAAATAATTAATTAAATGTGGCAATAATTAATTAAAATTGGAATTAATTAATTAAATAGTTATGACACATGTAATTAATTATTTATGTATTTCACATTTAATTAATTATTGACACATTTAATTAATTATTGACACATTTAATTAATTATTTAATGATATATTTATTTATTTCATTTTGGCAGTCATGGCGCCTGGCTCTCATCATGAAATAATTTTATCTGTCAGCCTCACCCATCAAACTCAGGGGGCGGGGTTAACGCTGCCCATGCAGCTTCTCTAACATTTGATTGGTTGCCGTGCAAAGTAAGTCAAAACAGGTCGATCCTAGATAATCGATTGCTTGTGTAGACTTGGGGCAGCCAGGTATCCCAGAATGCAGATCAAATCACAGGCAGCAATGGTGGTGGTGTAGTTTTAAAATACCCCGTTTTTCTGTCACCAGCTACACGTTTAACAGTGTTTTAGCTGCGAGTGTCGCGCCGTATGTCTGGTCAGGTTGTCAACATAGAACATGTTTGCAAAAGTGCTCAGATGTTTTCAGAGATTTCACTAGCTCTGCTAACAGTTAGCATGCAGAGTGCACCGAGGGGGTTACGTTAACCGGTTTGTTTACATATTCCACTCTCCGTGTTCCACATGTTGCATTCGCAGATTCTCATTTTCACCGAACGATCGTCTCTTTCCGCCTGGTCTTGTGTCTCTGTGCTTCTGTAACATAAAGAACGAGCTGACATTTTTCTCACGAAACCAGCGATCAGCTCAACAGACCCTCAGTTTACCTGCATGCATCCTCCTCCTCATCTGTCAGCTGTTTAACACCTGCTGCTAATTCAAGAAACACGCCTACGTTACCTGGTGATAGTCACAGTTTAACTGGGCAGCCGGTGCTCGATATAAAGCAATGTCAGCGCATTTTTCTGCACAAGATAAGTAAATATAGTATTTTCCCCGAGCGCAGAGCTGCTGGAGCTTGTTTCCTTACAGAGCACTTTATAGGCGAACAGCTTTATCAGCGGCTGATGTCCAATCACCGGCACACAGCTTTCAAACCTCAGCTGAGTTTTAGCTCTCAGTGGTTAAACGCTGGACTTCATTCACTCAGGTTCTGTCTGTCGGGTCACGTTTACTTCGCTGTTTTATTTACAACTGAGCAAATCGGTTTGGCTGAGGTTAAAGTTACGTTTCATAACTGCATAGTTTCACAGACGTTTAATGGTTCACATGTGTTAGACTGAACTATCATCTAAATATCATCTGTTTTTTAATAGTTATTCAACTGTATTCTAAGCACCAGCTGTCTGTTAGAATGTGATTTTTTTTTCTCTCTCTGTTGGCAGAGGTATAAAAATGCGCAGGAAAATCTGACGTGCATGGCAAACTTCACCGACGATATTTAGGGAGGAATAAACACACATCAAACATAAATGAACCATTTGTCTGTCTCCATAATTGAGAGCATTTTCTCTTCTTATGTCAACTCTCTCTCTCTCTCTCTTTTTTTTTTTTCGGTCATGTTATGTTTACCTGTCAAAGGCTTGTTACAAACTATGAAACACATCGTGCAGACTTCTGGATGTTAGAAGAAAACTAATACTGCTCATGAAGGAGACTAAAGGCAGGAAGGTGTCCTTTAAAACTAAACATGTTAATAGGACCTCCCTATTTATATCATAGTTTATGATATAGCACGTGTATTTCAGTAATAGCCTGCTGAGGCCACTATACGTGCTGGCCTCATATCAAATGTGAAGGCAGACTGAGTCTATGTTTGACGTTTGTTTATATCTAATCTTCCTTTTCAAACATTTAAACAGCAGCGAATCTGCAGCTGAGGGAATACAAACTCAAATTGTCGGAACAGGTTTGCTCGTTTCTTGGATTCATTTGGTGATTTATTAAATGTATAACTGTTATTCTAATCTGCTGCTGGGTCTCTTACACTTTTCTTTATGCTGTATATTTTCACGTCTCTGGAATAGTTGGCAGTTAGATAGTCAGCTGGGAAACTCTGTGTTAACTCATGGAGCTGAGGATATCGTGGATATGCTGACCTCGCTGCGTGGTGTACAGAGCGAGGTCAGCATGATTAATATTCACAATAAAAATATTAGCCGAACATCATGAAGTCTGTATGTGTTTCATAGTGTCGAACAACCTTTGTACAGTTAAAGCCAGCAGTTACTACATGACGGAAACACCAACGTTATCTCTTTTATGCGTTTATACACAGGTCACGCTGATTACTGAACAAAAACCCAAAGATCAGATGTTAAACAGATTTATTTGCTCTCTCTCCTCCTTAAACATGTTTTTAATGTTAGTTATAATTCAGACTGAAACACGTAGGACACATAAGAACATCAGGAAATAAAACACCGATAAATATAACCTCAGTAAAAGAAGTCAGCGGGGGTTACTACAGCTGTGTACCGGGGCCTGCGCTTTGTCGGTGGTAATAACAGCTCGATTGCTTGCGAGGCGAGCGGGTCTATCCCACGCTTTGCCGTGAGACTGGGCAGACATCTCCGAAATCATCGAAGCACTTTTGCAAAGAGGCTGTATCTTGACAAACCGACCAGACACATGAAGATTAAACCACTACATTCTCGGCTAAAAAAATATTAAAACGGTATTTGGTAACACACAAACAGGGTTTTTCAAAGCTCAGTTCTGTTAGCTTCCACATGCCGGTTGTTGTGTGCTAGAAACAATGGCCACCAGGCCAAAGCAATGGTTTTGACTCGATCAGCGTTAACCCCGCCCCCTGAGTTTGATGGGTGATGCTGACAGATAAAATTATTTCATGATGAGAGCCAGGCGCCAAGACTGCCAAAATGAAATAAATAAATATATCATTAAATAATTAATTAATTAAATGTGTCAATAATTAATTAAATGTGTCAATAATTAATTAATTAAATGTGTCAATAATTAATTAATTAAATGTGTCAATAATTAATTAAATGTGTCAATAATTAATTAAATGTGTCAATAATTAATTAAATGTGTCAATAATTAATTAAAATGTGAAATACATAAATAATTAATTAAATGTGTCCTCATAAGACTTTGTCCTCATAAGACTTTGTTGTTACACTATCTCTTACCGTACATTACCAAATCTCCATTTGCACTATTTGCCCATTTGCACTACTCTGCCTGGTTTGCACTCAATGTCATTTACTCATTATATCGTATATTGTATAGCTTTCTTGTTATATGTAAAAATTGTATTGTATTTATTTATTTAAATTTTACTTTTTAATTATTTTACTTGCATTTTTAATCACTCTTATATTTAAATGTTCATTTGCTATTTTATCTAGGGATTGAGAGTAACGAAGTTTCTATTCTCTGTATGTCCTGTACATGTGGCAGAATTGACAATAAAGCTGACTTTGATTTTGACTTTGACTTGAAATGTGTCAATAATTAATTAATTACATGTGTCATAACTATTTATTTAATTAATTAATTCCAATTTTAATTAATTATTGCCACATTTAATTAATTATTTAATGGTGTATTTAATTAATGCATTATGGCAGTCCTGGCACTCCATACCGTCTCACCCAGCGGTGAGTTAAATTACTTCTACTGGATTCCTGGTCATGTGACAAGTATGGCCAATGTGATTGGCTGAGCCTGTCAGGGAGCTCTGTTTAGTTTCAGCAGCGGCAAGCCTGCGCTGCGAGGAGGAGAGGAGGACGGCAGCAAAGAGGAAGAAGCTGGATGTAAGAAAGTGTTTTTCAAAGAAACCTGTGAGTCACTTAAAGCCAAGTTCACTCATAAAATGTGTCACAATAACGTTACAGGTAGTGATGGCTAAATGAAGCTTTCTGAAGCTTGTATTGAAAAACGGTTCATTACTCGAAGCTTTTCAACACAGTCCTCTCTGGTGACATCTGGTGGCCAAAAATATGAAGAGCAGCTTGAATCCACAAAAGAAAACCAACTGCTTCATAATGACTGCTCACTCTACAGAGTGGAGTTCTGTCTGATATTGGGCCGCCGCTGTGTTGCTTTGAACGTGTATTTTTTGGTGGTTAAAAAATGTGTTTTATTTGTTTAATAAATAGTTTTGACCGGTAAACTCTCCTTGTTTAAACATGCACCATGGTGTGGTCTTTCTTTGCTTGTGACTTCTTGATGTTGGTAAATACAATAATTGAAAAATACCACGTTACATATATATACATGTAATAATGTACAACACATTATGGAGTATGCTTCTGCTGTGAGGTCCTGCCTCCATGCAGGTATGCATTTAATCGCCGGAGGGGTATATTTATAAATAATATTATCCATCCATCCATTCGCTTCCGCTTATCCTTTTCAGGGTCGCGGGGGTCGCTGGAGCCTATCCCAGCTGTCATAGGGCGAGAGGCGGGGTACACCCTGGACAGGTCGCCAGTCTGTCGCAGGGCCAACACATAGGGACAGACAACCATTCACACTCACACCTAGTGGCAATTTGGATTATCCAATTAACCTATCCCCACAAGCTGCATGTCTTTGGACGGTGGGAGGAAGCCGGAGTACCCGGAGTGAACCCACGCAAACACGGGGAGAACATGCAAACTCCACACAGAAAGACCCCGGCCTGATGGTGGAATTGAACTCAGGACCTTCTACATATTTTTGACCTGGGGGTAGAATTGATTGTGAAATGGAAAATGCTTATGAACTTGCAAATGAAAAACACGATGCATTGACGGTAACCCTTTTTCATTTTTATTTAAGCAGAGAATTTGTTCTAGTGTGCGATGGCCGAACCTGTTCCTTTTCGTGGAGATCATTTCTCCTGCCTTAAGGAAAATCCCTTCACATGGCACAGAGGAGGCTGGAGTGCAGAGAAACTGGTAGAGATGCAGTTGTACAGTCTACCTGGGCCCCACAAACTATCAGCCAAAGAGAATAAATAAATTCAATTGCTGCACATTTGGCAGACTAACATTTTCAGATGAATTAAACAATAAAATATATATTTTTACAACATTACATGTAAAGAGTCAAGTGGAAGTTTTTCTAAAGTTATTTAATGATATTTATATTATGGAAGCAGATTTTTGACATTTTATCTTTTTCCCGTTTTCAGATATAATAAACACGCACAAAACAAAAGCAAACGGCCAGAACACAAAGCTGGAAAACCCACCGGATCGACCAAAATCAACTCAAAATTCTCCCACACAACAGAACCTCCTTTATTCCTCACTGGCTCCAAATCTCTCAGTGGAATGATCACTGGTTCACTATCTGTCACCACCAAACACTCCACAAATCCCGCGAATGATTCACTTCCTTATAAACCATTGAATCAGACACCGAAGCAGTTAGGTTCTAAATGAAGCTTCGGACGTCACTGATCACTCTGGCCAAACGAATCAAGCTTCGACACAGAGCTTCTGAAGCAGTGTGTTGATTTTTTTTTTTTTTTGTCCCGTTTGGATCTATAGCATCAGAATTGTTGTCTTAAGGCCAAGAAAGATGCCAAGCGGATTTATTTTACCAAGTGGATCATCATGGCCTTGCCATATTGGTCCATTTGATTGACCTTTATTATAATTATGAATTTATTTTATTTTCAGTTGCAAACGGGACAGACATGACTGTGGGATAGGACAGGGGGAAAGAATGAAAGAAAGAGAGGGAGAGAAAGAAAGAAAACCAAAGGGGAGAAGAGACGGTGAGAAGGGGGGAAGAGAGAAAAAAACAAACAAATAAAAAAAACAAAACTCCTGGGTCACCTGTATGGAGAAAAAAACCCAGAGGAGACAGCAAACAGCAAAGAGCAACATAATAAAAAAAAACGGCACCATCACAATAAACTAGCTAGCAGTAGATATCAGTAGATACTAAATAATAAACGATATTGTGCAGCACGCAAGATAGACAGCGCACAATGTGCTTTGAGGCAGCAGCCAAGAAAGCTGTAGTCCGTGTCTGTGAATACCTGTGTGTACACCTGTGTGCATACCTGTGTTGATCAGCATGCTTGCATTCCAAAGGTTTCTCCATGTAACGATCTGCTAGAGGGTGTGGGGGGGCCACAGCCCCGTCCTTTATGGTATCAAACAGGTATGGAGGAGATCAAAACTCCAGACATCCAGAGGCCCCCAGAACACAAGAGACCAAGGAAGACCCACAGAGGGGCAGCCGCGCCACTGTCCCAGAAAGAGCTGAGGAGAGTCCCAGATGAGGGCTCACTCAGCAGCCGCGGAGCAGAAGCCAGGGGGGGTTGCAGTGACGCGCCCGTGAGCTCCGCCGGCAGCCAGCCGTGCCTGAGTGACCGAGCCCCAGGCCGAGAGGCCGGGGGCACCCCACCTCCGAAGTGGCCCGAGCGAGCCCCAATAAGCGGCCGCCAAGGAGTGAGCCGGTGTGTGTTGATTTTTTTGACACGCACCGGAGCTTCAGCTTCAAGCGGACCATCAGCACTGTTAGTTCTCTCAGTCTCAGAGCAGCGTTTCTAATTTTGATTGAAACTGTCAGAGAAAACGGCAGCCTCGAGCAGCCCGGATATTAGTTTACAGAGGCTGTTAGAATTATATGTCTAATGTTAAAATGTTGGTGACACAATAATTTCATCCTAATGGCACTGACGTATTCATAGGGTTCATTTTTGAGACAATATATCATGAGGTAGTCACGATTTTGCAAATTTTCCACCTTGTAGTGCAGTTTGCACAGTTTTAAAATGCACTCAGCCTACAAACATTACTGACGAGTCAGGATCTGCACAAAGTGACAGAAACACTGAAGCAGCTGCACATTTTATTCTTATTGTCATGTTTGTCCTGTTTGTCAGGTGACAGAAGAACCAACACAGAGCTCAGAGAGCAATGGTGACACAAGGTCACAGGTGAAACTGGAGGATGACCTGATGGTTCATGACTGTATTTGAAGCACATGTGTGACTGCATGTATGTGGAGTGTCTCACTGTTATTGATCAGGTGACAGAGGCAGCTCTGCCATGTAGCTCAGAGGTGGAGAGGAGAGCTCACAGGTGACTGTAGATTAACTAGTATTTATCATGACAGTTGTCAGGCTGCTGATGTAAACTGATTCATTAGTGTATGTTTGACAAAGAATCTGAATTGACACGTCTCACTTTTTATATGGCACGAATCCATGTGTTACTTTATCAGGTGACAATATGTCCTAGTGCAGTCAGAGGGGAGGAGCCAGGGCCAAAGGTGAGGCACATCAAGCACAGAATAATAATTTAATCTGAGGATAAAACGCAGGTACTGAGGCTGAAAGAAGCTTCAGTGCTCTCAGAAGACTAAAAACATGCTAAGCTCAACAATGACTCAAACGAGATGAAACAATGCTGCTGTGTGTCCACCAGCAGAGACTGGACAGTATAGATGGAAACCAACATGCCAGCAGTTTGTCTCTGTTAGTGAGAGGAGCAGGCCTGTGTTTGGCTGCTTCACATAGTGGACACTGAGTTGTTGTGTGAGACACCAGTAGGATTAATGTCTGTTGCTGTAACAGCAGCTCATGTTTAGAATAAAAAGCTCACTGATCTGATCGGGGCAACAGTGCCTAAACTGTTGCATCATTTTGCTGAGAGATCTTTTACTTTGTGGTCATCTGAGATCATCATTAACTTTATTTATAAAGCACTTTAAAACAACCACAGCTGACACAAAGTGCTGTACACTGGAACTGTAAAATAAAATTACATGAGATATAAATAAAACACAAATAAAAGAAGAGTGAAATCATTAATTAAATAACTACTGCATTAAAAAAGAAACTAAGTCTCACTGAGGTTAAAAGCCAAGGAATAAAAGTGGGCCTTCCAGGTGGACTACTGGTCGGCCCGTTACACAGGTGAAGAGGTTTATTCTGCCTCTGTTTCTTGACACCTGCGTTCTTTGAAGGCAAATTTTCCTCCACCAAGCTCTCGTGTGCGGGTGCACACTGCGACCAGTGGTACCAGGTGTCGCCTTTCCCTTTCAGCTGGACTGCTGTAGCCGTCCGGGCGGTCACCTCATACGGACCAGTCCAGCGGGGCTCCTTCCACTTTCGCTTAATGACCTTTAGCCACACTGCCTTTGCGTCCGGGACCTCTCCGTTCCCCGTGGGTCTCTCACAAGTGACCTGTTTTGTAAAGCTGGACACAAGAGCCTTCAACTCATTAAAATATTCTGCATGAGACCTGTTGCTTGTCCTGGGCTGCTCCACCGGGACCACTGTCCAGGGTGCTGGAAACTGTCTCCCAGTCAGCAGCTCATAAGGGGTGAAACCTGTGGATTGGTTAACAGAACATCTTATGGTCATCAGAGCAATGGGCAGGGCTGCGACCCAATTTAGCCCTGTCTGCGCACAGATTTTAGCCAACTTGTTTTTCAAATTTAGGTTCATCCTCTCTACCTTTCCTTGAGATTGAGGATGATAGACCGTCCTGAACTTATGTTGCACTCCCAACATCCTCTCTACCTCTTGCAAATCTTTGTTCTTGAAGTGAGTACCATTGTCTGATCTAATTCTCTTGGGAAACCCATGCCTTGGAATGTAATGATTGATTAAGCACTTAATCACACTTTTCGCGTCTTCACGTTTGGTCGCCCATGCTTCGGGCCATCCAGTCAGAACATCCACACACACCAACAAATACCTCACCCCACCTGGGCCTGTATCAATCATGTCGGTATAATCAATCACGACCTCTTCTCCTGGCCTTTCTGGCATGAGAAACTTACCAGCTTCAGGTTTTACTGCTGGCTTTGGGTTGTGTGCCCCACAAATTAGGCACGTTCTGGCCTTTTCTAGTATCATCCTTCTCAAATCAGGATGCCACCATCGGCACAAATTTCTCTCCATCTGTTTCACTCCCACGTGACCAAGCCCGTGAGCCTCATTCACCTTTTGTTCCGCCATTTTGGCCGTTAAAGCGGGACGCCCATCTGGCCCCCTCCACAAACCGCCATCTTGCCAGGCTCCTTTGTTTTCCCACACCCCCTTTTCCTCTGGGGATGTCTCCTCCTGAGCCTGTCTAACTTCTTCCATGCTGTTAGTGCTAACCTCCTCTTCTGGGGTTACCTGCACCATTTGTCTCTGTCCTTTGTAGCCCGCTGCTTCCTTTGCGGCTTCATCAGCTTTCTGATTTCCCTTTGCCACCATACTGTCTGCTTGTGAGTGGCCTTTGCATTTTATAATACTTACCTCGTCTGGGTCCTCCAGGGCCTTTTCGTGACAGATGGGTGCATTAGTGGCCGTTCTGAACCCGGCTCTCTTCCACTGAGCCAGTTCCACATGAGCTGCTCCAAACGCATATGCTGAGTCAGTGTAGATGTTCACTCTCATGTTTTTAGCCAACCTCAGGGCTCGAGTTAGGGCTATCACTTCAGCTCTCTGGGCCGACTGTTGTCCCTCGATTTTTCCTGCTTCTTTCACCTGAAACTCAGTTCCTACTCTACAGACTACTGCATAGCCCGCTTTCAATCCTTCTTCATCTCTGTGGCAGCATCCATCTGTGAACCAATCCTCAGCTCCAAGTATGGGCTCTGCCTTTAGGTCTTCCCTGATTTTTCCTTCAACCTGGGCTTTCTTAATACAGTCATGTGGTTCTCCTGACCCCATTAGGTCTGCCATATTTATTCCTTCATGTGTGAATATCAAATTTGGCGCCTCTAAAATTTTGCTCAACCTTTGTTGCGTCAGTGGAGTCATTGTGAATACCTGTGAGTTCACATAGGCCACTACACTGTGTGTGGTAAGCACTTTCAGTGGGTGTTCCCTCACTATGTGTGCTGTTTTCTGAATTATCTTTGCTACTCCTGCTGCGTGTTGTGTGCATGTGGGATGCCTTGCTTCTGTTGAATTTAATCTTATGCTAACATACATAAGTACATCCCTACCTCCCCCTTTTTTCTGAAACAACACACCATTCACAACTCCCTTTGTTTCTCCCCGGACGAGCCCCCAAATGTTAAGATTCAAGAATTGAGAAAGGGTACAAGAGGTGATCGAAAAATAACCACACTGGTCCGGCCGGGTGAAGTCAAACGAAGATTTTAATTCACACGTGGGAAGATCACTGAAAACAGCAATTGATCTTCGACTTACTAAGGCACAAACAATTATTTTATAACATCAGGGTTTGTTTACTGACGCCCCTTCATGCGTCACCGGTACATTTTATACATAGATCAGATCAACATCATCATGACTTTTCACCCAGAAAATCATCTTCTATTTTCATGGCTTGGTACTTTCCGTTCTTATCTTAAAATGAATTGTTCCTCTTTCTTGTCGAGACATAACTTAATCTCTCCTCTAAATAAGTCTAACTAATATGTGTGTATGTGTTGACCTCACATGCTCTTTGTGTCACCTCTTCACCTCCTACTGTCTGTGTCTCGTCCTCAAATGCTCTTTCTCAATTCACCTGTTGCACTTCTGACCTTTCACCAGGACAGAGGCTCACTGAGACTATGTGTATGTCTTCTACTAAATAAATGTTTTAACCAAGAACCTCTACTAAAACCTTAATATAAAATGACCTGATATAAGTGTTTTGTAAGCATGTATTGCAATTCCTTCTATGTTCTAGTTTTCCCTCAGCATGTATCACCTAGACACTCTCACTAGATGAAGCTCAAAACCATTAATGAACCTGAACATCAACTCAAATAAGCACAGATATGCAATATGTATAAAATAGTTATAACTGCACCTGGAATACAAAATTAATATAATAACTTGTATGCATAAACATCTTAAGGCCATCTTAAAGCTATCTGTTACAATGTTAAAGCAATGATCATACTGCAGATTATATTATGCTGGTCAAATACTTTTCTATTCATCCCCACAGTTTTAAGACGTGATTTAAAAGTGGACAGTGAAGGGGCCTCTCTAATGTGCATGGGCAAATGATTCCATAACTTGGAGCCACAATAGCGAAGGCCCCGCCCCCTCTGAGCTTCCTCCAGGAGCAGCTGGTCAGCTGACCTGAGAGACCGACAGGGTGTGTGGGGATGAAGAAGCTCAGAGAGGTAAGGCGGGGCAAGACTGTGAAGGCATTTAAAAACAAACATAAGAATTTTAAAATGAACTCTAAAAGACACAGGCATCCAGTGCAGAGAGGCCAGCACGGGGGTTATATGCTCTCTTTTTTGAGTTCCTGTTAGGAGTCGTGCAGCCGCATTTTGAACCAGCTGCAGACGTGAGAGCAATGACTGACTGACCCCCACATAAAGTGAGTTACAGTCGTCCAGGCGGGAAGAAATAAAAGCATGGATCACTGTTTCAAGGTGCTGCCTCGAAAGAAAAGATTTTACTCTTGCCAGTCGCCTTAAATGATAAAAACCGGACTTCACCACTGCTCTGATTTGGTTGTCCAATTTAAAATCACTGTCCAACTTAAAACCAAGGTCAGTAGATGAGTAGTTTTATGGACAAAACCCACCAGGTCATTCAGTGTTCCCTTAGTACACTGAGTTCCCTTGTCTAGTTCGCGTCTATGTGTATCCTAAGTTCCTATATCCCCGTGTTCAGTCAGTGTTTGTGTCTGCCCTGTTCCCACGTCTCTGTTCCCTTTGTTATAGTGCCTGCCCGTGAGTCTGTGTTATGTTTCCTGTTTTACTTTGAAAGTCCATGTCTGATGTTAATGTGTCTGGTTTTGCTTCCTCTTGTCTCGTTAGGCCTGATTTGCCCCAGCTGTGTTTCCCTCCTGTTACCCATTCCCTGATTGCTCCCTCTGTGTATTTAAGCCCTGTGTTTCTCTGTGTCTGTGTCGTGATCTACTGTTTTCACACAGCCACACCTAACAAGTGCTAATGTATCAGAGATGTTGGTGTACTATAACTGAAGTAATGATGTTAAGTCCTTAAAGTCATATTCTTTATTGTCATGACTGTATTTTAAGCTATTTTTATTTTTGTATGATACCTGATTTATATGAAACATGGCTGCAGTAAACTAAAGTCTACAATACTTAGTCAGCCATTTGCTTAATAGTAATTTAACATTATATCATTCACATATAATATAATTCACATCGCACAGAGACTACAAGCCCATTATCATCAATGGAGCTCCAGTGGAGAGGGTGCAGTCCTTCAAGTATCTTGGTGTCCACATCTCCTCAGACCTGACACATTCAGGTCCAGACCAAAAAGGCTAGGCAGCGCCTGTATCACCTACGACAACTGAGGAAGTTCAGGGTCTCTCCAAAGATCCTCAGGATTTTCTATACAGGCGCTGTGGAGAGCATCCTCACACAGAACATGACATCGTGGTTCGGGAACAGCTGTGTGAAGGACCAAAAAGCTCTCCAGAGAGTGATCCGTACAGCAGAACGCTGCTGCAGGATTGCTCTCCCCCCGCTTCAGGACACCTACACCAGGAGATGCCGGACTAGAGCAGATACTGAAGGACCTGTCCCATCCTGGCAACAAACTGTTCCAACTCCTGCAATCTGGTAGAAGGTTCCGCATCTTCCAGGCAAGGACAGAGAGACTCAAGAGGAGCTTCTATCCCCAAGCCATCCGTGCCCTAAACACACACACCCGCCCTCTCACATCATCTATAATTGACTGAGACAGGACTCTTCCAGACACTCTAAACCAAGGCACAATGTACATTTCAAATTCCTTTAATTTTAAATATGTTTATATTGTCTATCCTGTAAAATAGTCAGACGTCTATTCATATTAATGTACAGAATTCACCTGCTTGCTGCTACTACTGCACATTCACCCAGTGTATATGCTATATATATATATAATACTATATATATATATATATATATAGTATTATATATATATATATAGTATATATATATATATATATAATACTATATATATATATATATATATATATACTATATATATATATATATATATACTATATATATATATATATAGTATATATGTGTATATATCACTGCTGCCTGTAACTACGCTCAAACTGTTAATGCGATCTTATTTTAATAAACAACACTGTCAAATGCAAAACTGGGGTGGCACTTGGGGTGGCAAGGGATCATTTTAGGGTGGCACATGCATGCCACCCTTCTAGATCCGCCCCTGAAGACATCACATGTTTGCAAAAGTGCTCTAATGTTTTCGGAGACAACCCCTTGGCTTCCGTACTTGCGCATCGCTGTTCCACTGATGTATTGTTGTTCTAGTTAGAGTATTGTTGTTAGCCTATAGCCTATCATTCAGCATCGCCTCACTCGAAACGCGCAATGGGTGCTTCGACTTACGAAAATGTTCGACTTACGAAAGACCTTCGGAAACGAATTAATTTGGTAAGTCGGGGTTCCACTGTACCTTACAGTGTAAACAAGTATGACTAGGTGTCTGTTGAGTCTCAAGTAAGTTGCCTGCAATGATATTTAAAGTCCAGCAGGTGTCAGTATGGAGCAAAACAGCAACACTGTGTCGACACAGTATCGGTACAGTTTGGGGAATGTGCTGAAACGCTTCACGAGGCCTCATCTACCCATCACTAAACAAAACTAACCTCAAACCTGAAATCCTTAGAAAGATATGCAGGGAGACGTGAAGGAGACGACACAGACGAACCAGCGACGAACACGTGACAACACACACTATAAATACACAGAGGGGAAACTACACACAGGAGGGAGGCACGGCCGATTCTGATTGACAAGACGAGACAGGGGAAACGCAAACTGAACACTCTGGCATAAGACACAGACCTTCACAATAAAACAGGAAATGCAGAAGGAAGCCACATAACAAACCCTAAAACTAGAACTCAGGAAACACTAAAAAACTAAGGAACCATGAGAAGGAACCAAAACTCAAAAAACACTGGGCCACCCACCCAGGACCATAACACTTCAGATCTGAGCAAGCACGCTGCCATGGGAACGTGACATTGACAGAGAAACCCCCGGATCCTCCCACTGACATGACCGCTGTGGGCAGACCTCCACCCGCCGCACTCGGGAGTGGAAACACAAAACATTATTTTATGTCATGTGCTGGAATATACAGGAAATAGGTTTAAATGTTAAACACATTTCATCAAGTCAAAAACAGTTATAATATAATTTAATCTTTTCTTGATGCATAAAATAAAAAGATTAAAAACAATAAAACAATTAAAAGAAAGGCTTTTTAATTTGATTCATTTCTATATGATGGATTATGCAGAAAAAAGTCTCGGGCTGAAACGTCTACTTTCTACTTTATTACGTATTCAAGTCGTGTTTTTTTAAAGAGTAAAGTAACCAAATACTTTTGAAAATAAGTAATCAGTAAAGACATGGGATTACTTAGTAACTGAGTACTTATTTCCAGTAACTTGAGCAGCACAGCTTGTAATGAAGTAAATGTTGTGTATGATGTGAATGAAAGAGAGCCTGGTGAGGTGAGTCAGTCTTTACACAGCTCTGTTAACAACATGTTGTTGCTGCTGCACAAAGATCAGGAATGCTGCAAACTGAAACTCTGCTGCAGGCAGTGACTCGTTTTTCTAGTTTAAACTTCCCTGGAAGATTGTTCAACTTGAAAACAGCCAACATCATTATCAACACCTCTCACTGTAAACTCAAACCATAAAACCTTAAGGATCCACGGCCTTATGGTTTTTTAAACTGATGATCTTAAACATGTGAGCTCATCAGAACTGAAAATGAAGACAACCAGTTGGCTCAATTCTACTGAGTGCAGCTAAATTTCAAGCTTAAATACATTTCTCCTGTAACTGTGTTTTCTTGGCCTCCATCAATGAAATACTGCACAGTTTATATTTAATAAATATGCAAACATTTTAAAAAGAAAACATGTTTAAGATCGTGTAAGTACTGTTGAATATGTTAATGGCAGGTTTGATGAAATGACAAACGTGGTCAGTCTGATGTATGATCTGATGCAAACTGCAGTTCTGTTAAATACTGTGTTGACATGTTGATGCGTCACAAAGATCAGGTCTGCTCCAAATGAAACTCTGCTGCAGTTACCAGTGTTTCCAGTTTAAACTTCCATGGAGACTGTGTGCTTGGCTGAAAACAGCAGCATCATTGAAACACGTCTGATTGTCATGAATATGATGTGAGAGCGAGCAGAGAGCTGATGCTGACTTCAGTAAAGAGCTCAGCTGTGACTGACTGTGTGGATTATATATGTTATACCTGGAAGTGTCTCTGCATGTCTGTGACTCTGGATTAATGTGATCCGTGAACAACTTTGTGACGTCTGCATGTTAGTGATGGTCTCACAGTAAAGTCTAGAGTATTACATGAAACATAACCTTATTGACGCCACTGATTTGTGTGTTGTTTCCCAGAACACGCGACTCTTAGCAAGACATTCTTGGAGATACATGTTTACCTCGTAAAGTCTGGTTAGCGTTGCTGAAAGGTTTTAATTCAACCCAAACGATGATGCTGAAATAAAAGTCCGAGACAAAACTGTTTGGTTCCAGTGTGTCCAAACTCTGATCTTGTGTTTCCTATATTAGAGCTGGAAAGCTGCTGAACACGTTTCCATGTTAGTTCCTGCAGCAGCCACTGAAACAGCATTTCTACAGTCCAGCACTGATTCAGCTCATAACAAGGTTCAGGTTGGTTCCTGCTGTAGACTCTAATGAAAAATGACTATCTATTACAAACCAGACAATTTTTCTTGGATTGACGTTTTGTAAATGTCCACAGCAGTAGGTGGAGGAGGAGGTGGGGCCCTCAGGCAGCAGACTCTCTTTGTAGAACCAGGAAACCAATCAGAAGGAACTCGGGTTAAAGAGAGCCAGGAGGATTCAAATGCAATGATATCCTGCTCAGCTACAGCTGACGGTCAGTGAGAAACAGCAGCTTATTAAAAGTTTTTAAATTACTGACAGACGGAGCAGCTGCTATGTAAAAGTGCAGGTTAGATATTTGGAGCCATCACTGAAATCCTCGATCAGCTCTGCTTTTGACCCCACATCTAAAAATGTCAAAGGACAGTTGGTTTGTAGACGTCAGGCTCTGAGGTTTACCAAGAGAGTCTAACAGGAAGCCCAACAGTGCACGTCAGAACTTCTCTGACACTGTTATACCAGAAATGTCCTTACCTGGTTGGCAAACCCACCAACCTGACACACCTGAAGTCTTTGGCACAAGTCGTGTTGACTATGTTCACTCAGGTGCTTGGTCTTCAGACCATGTTGTGATTGATGAACCTGACTTGACTCCTACCAAGACTGACTCAGATCTCACTGCACCACAGCCAGTAAGGTGGAGGCGCTCTGACAGAGAAAGACATCCACCTGAGAAGTTTCCTTATGAGGAAGTAGGAGAGCCGCTGACCTTGGCTATTAGCTCCTTTTCTCAAACCTCAGCTGTTGCATTCTCCACAACTGTTACTCCACCACGTCCACGTTGGTCAACGATGCATGAAGGGACTCGCCCGGTGGCGCCAGTGTCTGGCAGCCTGGCCTCTGTCAGTGCGCCCCAGGGCAGCCGTGGCTACAATATAGCTGCCATTGCCAGTGTGTGAATGTGTGTGTGAATGGGTGGATGACTGAATGTAGAGTAAAGCGCTATACAAATGCAGGCCATTTACCATTTAAGTCGTGTGGAAATGTGGAGAGTCTGTGAGCTGCATTCACAAACAGGTTGGATCACTCTGAATGACAGCGATTAGAGGAGGGTCTTCCATCAGTACCAAGCTCTGCTGATTTTCATTAATAAAACTTAAACCTGCTCAGTGAAAAACAGAGTGAAATCAGACAAGACTGAGTCCACTTTTAACTTTGTTTCGTCAGATTTAACAGGAACTCATCTGAAGATCAGCCTCCTCCCTGTACGGGGAAAATTCCTATCAAGTCTCCACCTGTCCTGCTTCAGGTGAAGCCCCGCCTCCTTCCAGGAATCACCTGTGTGTCTGTGTTTAGTGTGCAGCTGTGCAGCTTGTTGTTGGTGTGTGAAGAAGCTGTAAGTTTGCTCTGTTTCCTCCTTTAACAGTTTGTCTTTAGGAACTTTATGAGCAGATCAGGAAGTGAGACGTTTGTATTTACATAAAATAAAACCAATGAGATGATTTGATGATTGGCTGAATCCACTCTGGTTATCAGTCAGTAACTCTGCACTCAAACATTTGTCTTTGATAAACAGTTTAAAACGATCTGAATGAAACTTTGGATCCAACATCACTGGTGGAACAATGATCGTCCCTTTAACTGGAAACAGATGAAACCAGTTTGTTCTTCAGAAGCCGACATTCAGGTTTTACTGAGTGACGTCAAAACAACATGAAGCTGCTCCAGCTCAGTTCAGGGTCACTGCAAACAGAGATAATCAGAAGTAAATACAGACTCTCTCACACACCATCAATATTTAAGGATGTTTTCACTGCGGTTTAAATCCTACATATACTTGATGTTGATGCAGGAGTAAAGCCTCTCAGAATCAAACACATTTAAGCCTCTGTGACTCAGGACTGTGTGAAGTGCACAATCGAACACTTTTTAATCTGTTTCAAGTTAAACACAATGAAGTGTTCAAAGGAAAAACATGTTACTATGTGAATCCTGCTTGATGGACCAGAGCAGAGCCTCCCTCTGTGCTCTGTTCATCACTCTGTCAGTCTGAGTTATTCATGAAGCACAAGCAGCTGATGATAAGCTGGTTAATGTTGGCACACACACACACTGTGACACTGTCAGACATGAGGAAGTGTGCAGGTAAACTCTGCTCAGAAATGACAATGAGGAGGTACACAGACTGATGGAGCTCATAGAGTGAGACGTTTATTTTACATGAAGTAAACCTGATGTATGATCTGATCTGTGGATCAAACTGATGTGTTTAATAACCTGTTGTTTAGGGCTGGGCGATATGGCCTCAAATCCATATCACGATATATTCTTCTGTATAACATATTTTCCACACTTAAAATCCTTTAATTTCCTCAAAAATCGAGAGTGTGCCTTATGTATGAATTCTGGTTGTGCTTACTGACCTCGAACCGATTTTGGCTGCAGAAATCTGTTAAAAATGTTTTAGTACAACTTTGGTAAGCAGCACTGCTTGATGGATCGTCAGAGCATTACGGCTGCTGTAGTGAGGAGCTTCACGGAGTAATCTGGGTCCAAAACTCCGACAGCTTCAGGTACCAAAGTCAAACGAACACTAAGAGTTAAAAATGGTCTAAATTCTTTCATCTTTAATAAAATCATCAGCGTTGCTGCTTTACCAGGTGTAACAATTAAGTTTAACATCCAGGTAGGGCTGCTCAATTAATCGAATTTTAATCTCGATTACGATCTGGGCTTTCAACGATCATTAAAAATGACTGAGCCGATTATTAGCCCCTCCCTCGTGCTTTACTCTCACGCTGCTCCGTGTGGCAAATCGAGCGCACCTCTCTGCATTTCGAACACGTGTCACAACAATTAAGAGCAGCGGCCTCCAACCTTTTTTGCTCCACGGACCAGTTTATGCCGGACAATATTTTCACGGGCCGGCCTTTAAGGTGTCGCGGATAAATACAACAAAATAAAACTAGTGCCAGTACCGAAAAAAAGATTTATTCATAACACACATGAAAAGACCCAGGAAAACCAAGTCAACGATAAAAACGATAACAAAATAACATGGAAAACCGATAAAAACCCTGAAAACTATACATTTCACACCTGAGCCTCAACTCTCGCGGCCCGGTACCAAACGACTCACCGACCGGGACCGGTCCGAGGCCCGGGGGTTGGGGACCGCTGATTAAGAGGACCAGAGGGAAGCTTGGAAAGCTAAACAGAAGTTATTTGGAGAGGAGAGTGACTGCTGTTGGTTGAAAAGAGGTAAAAAAACTTCAGTGGTTTGGAAACATGGGTTCAGTCAGACGTGGATCAAGTAGACTGTGTGTAAACTTTGCTACGGTGTCATAGCTGCACCACAGAGCAACACTGCAAAGTTCACTAAACATAGATGTTTACATTTTTCATTTATTTTTTTATATTGCAAACATTTGCACTGTTATCAGTATTTGCACACTATTTAATATTATTTTTTGACAACCTTTAAAGTCATTATTCAACACATTGTTATTGTTAAATAAATATTGTCAAATAATCGAGATCTCAATTTCAATGAAAATAACCGTGATTATCATTTTTGCCATAATCGAGCAGCCCTACATCCAGGCATCCATGAAAACAGAATTTATTCAATTTAACGGAGTTAGAAGTTAACAGGAAGTTAGCTCGCTAGTTTCCACCTAAACATTTCATAGCATATTCTGACTGAGAGATTTTTGAAACTAATTCAAACGTACAGCTCTGCTATCACTTCCAACATAAATGAAGACTAAACAGCAGTGGCGTTTGCAGGGTTACTGAAGTTGGACTACCTGGTATATAATGTTGTGCTACATGACTGCTAGCGACACAGCTATGTTAGCATAACATTAGCACAGTGAAGCTGGAGGATGAATGCTAACTTTTTGGCTTTCCCCATATTTCAATAGTGCTTCATCTCTTTGTTATGACTGTCGCCCGCCATAATTGCAGATGATAATTGTTGTAGCTGCTGCGATGCTTTCGACCAAAACAGGCGCAGCTTGATGACATCATCAACATGCGGTATAGTCACAATCTCTATCGTTGGCCAAATTTATATCGTTTCTATCGTATATCGTTTCTATGGCCCACCCCTACTGTTGTTACTGTTGATGCGTCACAGAGATCAGCTGTGCTACAAACTGGAACTCTGCTGAACTGGATTTACTCGTTTCGTGAACTTTTAAGAACGAATGCTTCCTTGGCTGAAAGCAGTGAACATAATTTAAAAAACAGCTTTACTTGCACATAAATCTGTCAGTAAAGTGTGGATAATAAATTCTGGTGGTGTTATAGGTTCTCTTGGTCAGCTTGGTGTTGGTTTGGCTCCTGCATAAAACAGTTTGCTCTCATATTTGACACTGACAGGAACAAAGAGTAAAAAACACGACAACCAAACTAAAAAAGAGAGACGAGTTAAAGCAGAAGATATTTTGTGTGTCAGAACATGTGATCCTCACCAAGAGAGAAAAGCTCTGATTATTGTTGCTGAACTGTGATGGTGAACAGTCTCCTCTGTTGATCCCAGTGTGACTGAAGTCCGTGTGATGAGTGAGGACTGAGCCTGTGTTGGTCGATCGTCTCTAAACAGGATGTGAAGCATCAGTTCAGTCGTATTAAAGCCCTGAATAAACAGTCCTTCTGGATCCACTGTCTGTGTTTGGCTCCTCATCTTCAAAGGCTCAACACAAGATGTTGGTCACATCAACATAAAACACAGGATTTGCTGCAGATGTTGAAGTGTGTTCTCCATATGAGAGAAGCTGCTGATCGTGTTTGTATGTTAGCACCTGTAGGATCGATGAACAGCTCTGACTCAGTTCACTAACCAGGCTCAGGGGAATAACTGGGATATTTCCCCAACAGAGACGTCCTGCTGGGATCGTTTTCCTGCTCTACACTCTGGTGTTTCTGCTCAAAGAACAAGAAAATGAATTTCCATGAGCCTACAGATCGTGGACTTCTTTGAGAAACTTAAAGAAGACGCTTTTCTTTCCTTAGATTGAACTTAAACAAAGGATTTGAGGAGCAGAAAAGTTTTTAAAGAGAAATTAAACATATTAATAAATATTCTGTTTATTTTACGTTATTTAGGTGTTTAGGTTATTTTTCTGTTTTCTGTAACATGTCTGCTCTCGAGTCGTTATCAACAGTGTATCAATGCATTCCTGTGGGTGGAGACAGAAACACACACCCAAAAAGAGCTCAGAGCAAGAATAAAAGAGGAGGAGACAGGATCAGAGTGGGACAGTGGAGCTTGTTGTTGGTGTCTCTGTGTGAAGAAACTGTAAGTTTGCTTTGTTTCCTCCTTTAACAGTTTGTTTGTTTCTGTGATGTTTGGACCTGATGTCCTCCATCACACCGACACTCTCTCTCCCCTCTGTTCCATATGTGACAGAGGGGAGAGAGTCTCTCACTCAGAGAACCAAGGTTACAATGTAACCACACGTTCAGCTCTTGTGTTTGAATCCTCATGATTATAGATTATTGATTGACTGGAATCAAACAGTTTGAAGAACATTTATTCGTGTGGTAGTTTCAGCTGCTGCTCACAAATCTGATAACAGGAACAAGTTAGTTCCACGAGGAAGACGTTCGTCTGGGCGCGTTGGCCTCGTCGGTCATGTGACCGTGTTACTGTTCGGGCTCAAACTGATACGAGTGGTTTAGCAGGTGTGACAGGACGATGCTGCACAGCCTCATTGTTCAGGTGTGAGTCAGACTCTGAGTCTTTATACAGTCCTGTTTAACAACATGTTGTTCCTGTTGATGTGTCACAGAGATCAGCTGTGCTAAACTCTGCTGCGTGCAGCTACTAGTTTCTCTAGTTTGGTGATGGAAACGTCGATGAGACTGTTTCCATCACCAAACATCACGAGGAACACCTCTGACTCTGATTCTGACTCTGTGCATAAAACCACAAATATCCCTTCATGTCTGTTCATCTGATTCTGTAACGTGAGAAACTTTGATGTCTGAGTTTTGAATCATTAATCATTAAAGTCCAGACTTGTAATTCTTAGAGGTTGGACTCAGCAGACGCTCCATAACACAACATCATCACAGTCCTTCAGTTATGATTTCATATGATTGAGTTTTGAGTGTTACAGTGATGTGTTTTCATGTTGTTGCAGGTCTCTGAGTGTCAGTGAAACCTGTCAGTTAAAACGAAGATCTTTCACTTCATTTCCCTCACTGCGTTTCTAGACCTGATTTTCTGATTTACATGCGCTCACTTCCTGTGTTGTGACAAGTTAATTATCCTGAGTGCGCACTGGGCAGGGAGACTCCGCCTCCATTAAAACCAACTAGATGTGGAAGTAGTGACGTTTTAGTTTAGTGCAGACGTGAGAGATGAGTGTCGTTACATTACTGTTCATTTTCTGTTACAGCGTTTATTGTCCACACGTGTGATCAGACAGGATTATTTCAACGATCTCATGTTTATTTTATCCTCCTGTAACTTTATGAAGAGCTAAACTGTCAGCACTAGTTAGTCCTTATAAGAACTGTTTGTGAGCTAAGAATCAACAATGACAAAGACTGTGAGTGTCATGCAGTGAGTCCTCAGAATTAGGCTGATTTTTAAGTTTTGTGTCAATCAAAGCTAGAAGCTGGTGTAGCGTTGAGCTTTATTGTTGATTAATTAAAAAAATATATGTAAAAGAAAAAAGGACTAGATGTGTTTTCTGTCTTTAGAAAAAGGTAAAATTGGTTATATTTTGTTGGGCTAATTCTGACCAATCGTGACAGTCCAGAACTTTTCCCTGCTGCTGTATCCTGTAACAATCAGTGTTGGGACTAACGTGTTCGTAAATAACGCGTTAGGTGTGATGATAACGCCAACTGATTTTAGTTTTATGATTCCTGGCTCCCATCTATGAGGTTTCTCATGTTTGTAAAAGTTACCTCATCATCCTCAGAGTCATCCTCCTCAACTGGCTGCTACTTTATGAAAACCATGTGTAACACCTGCACATGTGTTTGAAAAAACAAACGCTTTGATTTTGACACCCCAAGAAATCTAGATCTGCACGTGTTCAGAGTAAGAGCAGAATAAACAGCAGCAGAAGCTGATTGATGAACAGCTGAATGACATATCAGCTGTAGCTGCAGCATCTGCACAGAGTTTGATTGGCTAACGCTGATTTGTTTGTTTTTTTAAACAGGACAGCAGAGAGAGAGAGGAGGAGATGAAGAGTGCAGCAGATTGATGAGACAGTGAAGAAGAGGTGAGCATCTGACAGAGCAGAGCCAGTTTAAAGGAGCCTCACAAGCTCACACATGACAGCTTCATCAACATGGAGCTCTGAGTGTTTATTAAAGGATCATTGGACGCTCTGACACAGCTGACTGCAGCCTTTAGCTGTGAGCACACAGTGTCTCCATGAGCCTACAGATCGTGGACTTCTTTGAGAAACTTAAAGAAGACGCTTTTCTTTCCTTAGATTGAACTTAAACAAAGGATTTGAGGAGCAGAAAAGTTTTTAAAGAGAAATTAAACATATTAATAAATATTCTGTTTATTTTACGTTATTTAGGTGTTTAGGTTATTTTTCTGTTTTCTGTCACACGTCTGCTCTCGAGTCGTTATCAACAGTGTATCAATGCATTCCTGTGGGTGGAGACAGAAACACACACCCAAAAAGAGCTCAGAGCAAGAATAAAAGAGGAGGAGACAGGATCAGAGTGGGACAGTGGAGCTTGTTGTTGGTGTCTCTGTGTGAAGAAACTGTAAGTTTGCTTTGTTTCCTCCTTTAACAGTTTGTTTGTTTCTGTGATGTTTGGACCTGATGTTCTCCATCACACCGACACTCTCTCTCCCCTCTGTTCCATATGTGACAGAGGGGAGAGAGTCTCTCACTCAGAGAACCAAGGTTACAATGTAACCACACGTTCCGCTCTTGTGTTTGAATCCTCATGATTATAGATTATTGATCGGCTGGAATCAAACAGTTTGAAGAACATTTATTCGTGTGGCAGTTTCAGCTGCTGCTCACAAATCTGATAACAGGAACAAGTTAGTTCCACGAGGAAGACATTCGTCTGGGCGCGTTGGCCTCGTCGGTCATGTGACCGTGTTACTGTTCGGGCTCAAACTGATACGAGTGGTTTAGCAGGTGTGACAGGACGATGCTGCACAGCCTCATTGTTCAGGTGTGAGTCAGACTCTGAGTCTTTATACAGTCCTGTTTAACAACATGTTGTTCCTGTTGATGTGTCACAGAGATCAGCTGTGCTAAACTCTGCTGCGTGCAGCTACTAGTTTCTCTAGTTTGGTGATGGAAACGTCGATGAGACTGTTTCCATCACCAAACATCACGAGGAACACCTCTGACTCTGATTCTGACTCTGTGCATAAAACCACAAATATCCCTTCATGTCTGTTCATCTGATTCTGTAATGTGAGAAACTTTGATGTCTGAGTTTTGTTCTATCATTAAAGGATGTTGGCTGCTGTGTTTGCACATGCTCAGTGTGACAGGATGTTGGCTGCTGTGTTTGCACATGCTCAGTGTGACAGGATGTTGGCTGCTGTGTTTGCACATGCTCAGTGTGACAGGATGTTGGCTGCTGTGAAAGCTGAATGCTCTGTGGTTAGAAGTGATGTCACACATTAGGATAACTGTGCTCGCTCTCTGTCAGAGTAACAGAGAGCGAGCAATTTGACCACATGACCCTCAGTACACAGCATGATGTGCGCTGTAAACAGGAAGTAGAGGAGCAGGACTGAGGTAAACCTCTGAGGGATCAAACTGAGACTGAGCTCCAGATGTTTCCACATGTTTCTGCTCTGCGTGTGTTTGATGATTATTTCAGGTATAGATGATGGAATATGGCCAGTCTGATGTGAGCCTGCTTCTCTGACAGCTCCTCACCTCTCTGTGCTGCCCCCTGCTGGCTCTGATCATTACTGACTGAGTCCTTGCTGCCACTTTATTAGGTACAGCTTGCTAACACAGGCTCAGACCTGCTTTGCCTTCAGAGCTGAGCCTTAAATCTTCATGGCTCAGATTCAGCAAAGTGCTGGAAACATCCCTCAGAGTCATGTGATCAGTGACGTCTGCTTTCAGCACTGACAGATAGAAAAGTGCATCCACATAAACAGGATATATAATAATAATAATCAAATGCTGATTTTTTTTCAGCCCTTTGTCTGAATGCTAATCCAGCTGTGTGTGTTTGTAATGACAGTAAATAAATGTCAGACTTACAGCTCCTGCTTTACTGCATTAAAGTGATCAGATGAGTTCAGCACTTTGACATGGATGGTAGTGAAAGCAGGAAATGACAAATGTAGCACAGCAGCAGCGTTTAACAGAAACTCTGGGATGAACATCATTCATAGAACAGCTTCCAGCTTCTTTTGCTCGGCTACAGTTTGGATGGATTTGCATTTAAAGATGCAACAAGACTAAAATGGTTAGGGTCAGGAGGTCAAAGGTCAGAGCTCCTGTGGGTCTGAGGGCGGCCTCACGCTGGAGAAGGATGAAGGAGTCTGACCTGAGCCAGTGTTTGACATGAACACATCAGCACTGCTGTCAGTGAGCCTAACGACAGCCGTTAGCATCATTTCAGTGTTTCAGTCATAAAAACACTTCCTGTCTCTGTGGTGGTTACAGTGACATCATGCAGTTTGTGCTTTGACCTCCAGAGGGCGACAAATCAGCACAGACAGAGAGCTCCATTCAAACTTTGCTGCCATCAGGAATAATTCTTCAAATATAATCATCAGTGTTTGAGCAGTTATGATATCAGGGACAATCTAGACATGTGTGACAATACTGAACATGTCACATGACACACCTCAAACATCATGTGATCCACTGTCAGTCTGCACTTTCATTCATGACTTCAACAGGTTGAAATGAGCTTTGAAGAAACATTCAGTGAAATAAATCTTTCATGGATTCATGTCAGCAGCAGATGAACTTTGTACCAACAACATCTTCAATAACAGAGTCTGAATGAAGCTCAGGTGTTGATGCTGCTCACTGATTGGACGCTTGGTTTCAGCTCTGCTCTCAGTCTTTACTGCACAGGTGAAGGTAGAAAGTGTGACTGGATCTATAGACTGGAAACAGAGAAACATGCTGAACATTTGAAGCTTTGCAGCAGAAATGTTCATGTTACAAATACAGCAGAGCTGATCTGGGATCAGTGTGTTCACACCTGCAGCTACAACAAGGTTTCATGTCTCCACACGTCAGCATGTGAACTTTACTCTGACTCAGTCTGAGCAGTCAGACGGCATATTTTTAAAGTTAACACATCAGCACACACAGAGCTGAGCCCCTCCCACCTGTGCTGAGTTTCAGGTGGAGCCCCGCCTCCTTCCAGGAAGCAGCTCACCTGTGTGTCCGTGTTTAGTGTCCAGGTGTGGAGTGGAGCTTGTTGTTGGTGTGTGAAGAAACTGTAAGTTTGCTTTGTTTCCTCCTTTAACAGTTTGTCTTTAGGAACTTTACTGTTTGTTCAGCTCGTGTTTGATTTCTTCACACAACAAACTGTGTGTGTTTGTATTTCCGGTCTCTCCATTAAAGTCAGTGTGTAATGTTTCCTGGCTAACATCAGCTGTGTGCAGCTTAGTTCAGCACAAATCTGCCGCTCCATAGTTCACGGTAACGGACTCACAGCTGGACCAACGAGGCCGAGTGTGTCCGCCACTCTGAGCTACGTTCGTGTTTGTGTACTTGTAGTTTGTACTTTGAGTTCACTCAGAGCCCACAGAGGACGCAGCGTACGTGATGACGTCACAGCCCTTTACCTCCTTTACTCTCACTGTGATTAATATTTACACACGAGACACCTGCAGAGCTCTGACGCTAAGCTAGCACACAGCATGCTAACACTAAGCTAAAGCTAGGCTAGCCAAGAACCCAGAGTGAGGTTAAAGCTAGTGATGGGCAGATGAAGCCTCATGAAGCACTGAAGCTTTTCATCCAATTGGTTCACCCCAACGCGAAGCTTCTTGAAGCTTCATTTGCTCTAGTAGGACACCTACTGGACGTAAAAATATTAGTTGGCATGAATTTGAAGAGTGTGGCCTTTTTGCACACAGCCTGTAAATGTCAACAACAAAAGGAGTGTGTAAAACATGTATATTGTAGTGATGCAGTGTACTGTGTATATTTATACTGGCAGTATGGAACATGATTATTTGGAAATGCCTAAAATGGAAATGATCATATACTGTGAGGTGAGGTGTGGACAGTGGTTGTGCTTTTGTAACATTGAGGCAAGGACAGTGATTAGTGTTTAGGGGACACATCATTGGTTTTTGTTAAAAAGAAACAGTTTCTCCACTGTGGCAGGTCGTAGGCGATTTTTTTTTTCTAAACTGTCTCTAACTCTCACTAACCGCAACTCTCCATCAAACGCCCACATTTTGTCTGAGGGGTTTATATCGCTGTCATAGCTCGCGGCAAAGTTCGAACCGCTTCCTGAACCAGTCACGTGGTACAGCCGGGCAGCGAGGCTTCGGACGTCATCATTTTCAGCTCCTCCCATAAATGAAGCAAGCCTGGATACGCGCTTCGCGGAAACGCCCCCTCCATTACTCGACACACGCTTCGAAGCCTCGATACAGAACGTCACATCACTAGTTAAAGCTGAGTAAACACTGACCCCAGACCAGCACCGTGATAAAGTGAGCTGCTGCTGCTGAACTTGAACAGGTAACAAAGTGATGAGCAGTCAGGCTGCAGGTTTCTACCTGTTCATGTTTCTACAGTAGAATCACTTTGAAGTGTCTTTGTGCTGTTTCATCTTTGATTTGTGTTCATAAACACTCAGAGAAACATCACGTGACCTCATCAGGATCTGTGTTGGTGTGTGGGGCTGTACCTCAGCTTTATGTTGTTACATGCTCATTTGTTCATTTCACACAGTAACATCAAAGTAATGTTATGAGGAGTAATGAAGTAACGTACTCCATTACTTTTAATTAAAGTGTTCTGTGTAATATGTGTAATAATGACTGTTTTGAGTAATGACCAACACTGATCACAACAAAGAGGAAATGCCTCCAACATGCACAAACATTTGAGCCACAACATGCAGTTAATGTGCACAAATGTCTTTGATATGCTGCTCAGTGATGGTGGTGACTGTCAGAGCAGAGCTACTGAGAATCAATAAGTAATATCAATGATGGGATCAGAATCACTAAATTCTTCTCATCCCTGTCAGTATCATACATGTGCTGTATAATGTGATAAATGTAGAGGTGCTGGCTGTTCTCTCACTCTGCTGTTTAGCTGTAAAGGACGCCTCCCTGCCTTTGTCTCATTCATGACCTTTAATAGTCTCTTCTAACATGCAGAGATCTGTATGATCTGTTTCATAGAGTCTAACCAGCCTGTACAGGTAACAACAACAGTCACTGCATCACTGACACACAAACGTCATCTCTGTCAATAACAACATTCATACATGGAATAAAAACACATCAGTGGATCATTGCTGGAGCTGATGTTTGTGCTCCTGGTGCAAAGGCTCTCAGTTTCCTCCTTGAAATAACATCAGTGGTGGGTCAGCGACATGCTTTCTTTCCCTCTCAGGTTTAAATATCTGGGACTCTCCACCGTTTGGTTTTAGAGCTGAAGAAGCTTCTCAGATGAAACGTCTTCCAGAAACTTAAAGACGTCTCTTTTCTCTCCAAGCTCCTTAGATCACATGACCTGGATGACTGAACCTACAGACATATTGACCTGGTTTCTAGGTAGAGCTGGGCGATAGAACGATAACGATATGTATCGCGATATAACTTTTTCTCGATAGAAAAATTAAACTATTGCGATAGACCTCGCCGCTCTTGTCCTCTTAAAAAAAAAAAAAAAAAAAAAAGGTCAGCCAATCCAAACTAAGTAGCCGCACGTGTGTTTGTTTGGGAAGCAGCCAGCGCGTAATGGAGGAAATGAGTGTGCCGACTAGAAAAATCAACCGAGCGTGACCGAAGAGAAAACAGATGATGGTTCCAACGCCGGAGAGATTGTCGAACGGAAGAGCCATAGAAGTTCCGTAGTGTGAAGGTATTTCTGCTATTTCAAGTCTGACAAAAAACAGAGTAGCGTTCACTGTAAATGTGCCGAAAGCAAGTCTGGAAATACAATAAACTGGTGCATGCGTCACACTGTGCGCCACGTTATTGTTTCGGTGCAATGAATTTCTACAATACTGTTAATTCTACTCTCTGCAGTGTTTAAATGCTTACATGTACACACAGTTACTGTCCCTCCACACATACGACTCGGTTCTGCTTCTATGCCCCAGCTTTGTTTACTTTTTCCCACCGAGGCTTCTAGACTTCTGATTGGCCAACATTTCTGCACGGTTAGGAATCTAGCTCCACCTGCTGCTTTGGCATGTTCATAGCAGCGTTTTCCTTCATTTCTGCCTTTATGTGTGGACGGGATTATTTTTTAAAACGAAAACGGAAAATCTCCGTTTTCAAAAATACCCGTGTACGTGTGGACGTAGCCTCAGTCTCTGACTGGAAGCGCTAATTCGTCATTCGGCTTTTGTCAGACTAAAGTAACTGTTAAAACTGTTTGAAAAGCTCAGCTATACAACAAGGAGAGATTGAGAATTTCCTTTTAGTTCTCAGTTTATTTGATATTGACAAAAGTTAGTCAGTTTTGTCTGTTCTTCTGTAAAACAAACTAAGATTTATTTTTAGAATTAATATTTTGTTTCTAAGTGGAATTGACAATTTAGTCTGTTTCGTTTGTTCTATTTTGAAACTTAAACGCTTTAGCGGCTGCCTTTTGTGTAGTTTGCAATATTTGCCTTTATTTATCTGAAAAAGTCTCATGTTCCTTAAGTACATCTACCCTGTTGAACTTATTATGGGAAATAAATATTTAAATAAAAACAAGCTGCTGATTATTTCACATTTTACTTGTGAGCAACGGCACATTTAAATCTTACAAATATAGTTATTTGGCTGATATCGTGATAGATATCGTTATCGCCTGAAATGAAAAAAACATATCGTGATATGAAAAAATCTCATATCGCCCAGCTCTACTTTAAAGGTGATCGTTTAGGACTTCAGCAATAATACAGACAGCAATGTAGTTAGCAGTAAAACAGCTTTATTGGGAATTAACTTAAAAAACAAACAAACATCTGTCTCCTATTTTCTGTCACACAGGAAAGAAGCATCAATATCTGATGAGAAGACTTATTTATTTCTTTTTGGGGTTTTTTTCAACAGGAGAAGAATATCTAACAAGTTGATTTGTTCACATCTTAATTTTTAAGTGACATGTGCATTTTGAGTTTATACACTCTGTATATAAGGCAACAGTTTCCTTTTGCAGTATTTTTGTGTGGAGTGTTTTTCTATTTCTTAACAAAAAGGGAACAAAGGTGTTTAAGTTCACCTAGGATGATTTGTCTTAACTTTCACATGGTCTTACTGAGGTGATGTGAATTGAAACATGCATTTTTTTTTTTGGCGGTGAGGGAGGGATGTGCTGGAAAAGTTTGAAAAGGGACCTTGAAAGTGCTTAAGAAGTGCTTGAATTTGACCCTGAAAAAGGCATATGAACCCTGATCATTATCATTAGCCTGTGTAAGTCCTGAGTGTCCTCCAGTTCAGTGTCTTTGTCAGTCCCACATGTGTCGTTTCTGTTCAGCTGGTCTTCCAGTCAGTCATCCATCTCAGGCTCTGTCATTCTGTCATAAACACCAGCCTTCACCACCTGTGAGTCCTGCGTTTGGGTCCTCTCTTCTCCACATCCACACTGCGATGCTGTGACATATACAGTACATAAAATCAAAATTCACGTTTTATGCAACTAAAGTGTTTCATTATGTAGGCTACAGAACATAATTCAGTTATAGACGATATATGAAACATGTATACTTACTGCATTTGAATCATTTAAACCATATGTGATATAAACACCTGCACGTGTGTTTGAAAAAACAAACGCTTTGATTTTGACACCCCAAGAAAATCTTCCTAGATCTGCACGTGTTCAGAGTAAGAGCAGAATAAACAGCAGCAGAAGCTGATTGATGAACAGCTGAATGACATATCAGCTGTAGCTGCAGCATCTGCACAGAGTTTGATTGGCTAACGCTGATTTGTTTGTTTTTTTAAACAGGACAGCAGAGAGAGAGGAGGAGATGAAGAGTGCAGCAGATTGATGAAACAGTGAAGAAGAGGTGAGCATCTGACAGAGCAGAGCCAGTTTAAAGGAGCCTCACAAACTCACACATGACAGCTTCATCAACATGGAGCTCTGAGTGTTTATTAAAGGATCATTGGACGCTCTGACACAGCTGACTGCAGCCTTTAGCTGTGAGCACACAGTGTCTCACATTTACATTCACTTCCCTGTCAAACTCAATAACTTTAAACAGCTGCTGTTATCAGGTGAAGATAGCAAAGCTTTCAGGGCTGAGCCCCAGTGTTTCAGGATAATGGCCCCAGAGACCACAGTCACATATGTGGGGAAGGATTTTAAGTTTAAAACTTCCTTTAAGCACTAACAGCAGAGACGCACAAAGTCGCAGACAGGGAACAAAGTATTTTAGGTTTGTATTGTCAGATTATTTAATCATTATACTGAACAAATATGTGAAAAAGTAAAAACCTCTATTATGACGAGGTTATCACTACATTCACATGTCGTCGATGTGTTCTTTCACACAGATCAGTTTCAGTGTGTGTGGCCCGTACACTAAACCATGACACAAATTCATATGATGTGACACCCAGACTGTGTTCACTGTTTCTTTTGGTAAAATCATCTTCTCGTGTTTTTATAGAAAGATGAAGGAAGAACCTAAAGAACAGCCAGCCAAAGCAGCTCCATCAGCAGGTAGGAGATCAGTGCTTTGTATGATGAGACGTATGGATGTATAGACTTCAGGCAGATTCTTTTTTGTAACTGTGATAAGTACATAAAATTCACGAGTTGTAACCTGTCCTAATCTTTGCCTTAATCTTTCTGTGGGACATTAATATAACATGAGAACTTCCAGTCTAAGGAGTTTGGCAGAGAAACAACTGGACTTTTTTGTACTTTGAACCCACATATGAGGTTAAAACGATGCCACCTTAAAATGAAACTGAAGAAATATTGAAACTGAAACAAATGTATTGAAAGTGAAATGATAGTGAAAAAACATAAATATAGAAATTTAAAGAAAAACTCACTGTTCATGTGGTTTTCACACTTACATCGTTTTTTTCCACGTACAGTTATTTTTTCAGCTTCAATTAGTTGGCACTGCTTCGGCATCTGAGGGTGCGCTTGAGGGGCGGGGCTTCAGAGCCACATATATGAGCCACATATGTTTGCGCACATTATATTGCTGACCAGTGACTGTAGAAATCATGGACGACCTAATATCTGCAGCAGCCGCAGTCATGAAGAAACTTGCGTATCTCTGAACGGCACATAGAGCGGGGACGCTGAGAGGAGGTCCAGCGTTTACCGACTGTTTCAAACTGACAGACTCAGGTGTTCTTCAGTGTCTGCCTGACAGAAGGACCTGAGAGCCGCCACAATATTTTTGGTAAGTGAAAGGTGTTTGTAAGCTAATCTGTAGCTAACATCCTTAGCTAGCTAGCTAAGATGGGCACTCGGCTATCGGCAAAACTTGTTTTGTAAAGTTTGTTTAGCTAACCCGTGCAGGTGAACGAAATGAGCAGAAACGCACCGGGCTGCTCAGTCAGTAACTAACCACAGTTACTGTACTTTTATTATGAGTATTACACTGTAAGAGCAACAGGCTGCACTCTGCTGCAGCTCCTGTGCAGAGCTGATTATTCAATATGTGCAAACAGCAGCATGTTTTCACTCTTTTGCCACATCTGTAAGGATATTAACACATATTTTAAAAAAGGCTTGCACTTCAGTAACCCCTCATTAATCATCAATTACGGATTAAATAGCAAAGCCTAATATTTATGTACTCAAACCAAATACTTCTGCTTGGCAGCTTAAGTTAAAATGTGTGTTTCATTTTTCCTCGGATTACATTTTTAGCACTGACTCTGTGTATTGTTTTTACTAAGTTTGTTTCAAATATTCAGGTTAAATAAAACAGTCTGAATCATTCTTATTGAGGTAAGTTCACAAAGTTACATGTGCAGTACAGCTTACATCCTTTGAGAGGGAAAAAAGCATTAATATTTGTTATGATACCTCTGTATGTTGGTGACCACGGTGCAGCAGCAGACTGAACCAGGACTGAAACCTGCTCCGTCTGCTCATGTATGCAGATTCACATTCACAAAGCACCAACAACTCAAAGGTTAACATTATATTGGAAAATCTGTTGGTATATACGGCTTTAAGAAATAAACAGCTCGTATGTGAGCAGAGCTGAAGAACTAAAGAAATGTAAGAGAAGAACTTCAGATCCTGGGTGTGTGAGGACAGAAGGATCAGCTCTATTTCAGATTTGAGATAAACTTTATATTTCAGTTTGTGATGGTTCTGTTCTCTTTGTGATTGCAGGAGCTGCCCTCAGATTCAGACCTCAGCACCACCCAGTGACAGCAGACAGATCATCCAACATGTTCACATGTTAACTGCAGAATGAACTGATGCAAACAGTACAAAGGTTAAAGCACCACATGTGCTGTAGTGAAAGCTGCAGCTGTTTTATTGATAAAAACAAAGTCAAAAGGATTAATCACCCCTGTATCATATGAATGTTGGGTTTTTCTCTGTATCTGTTATTGTACGATCTACTGTACAATATAAAGCACCTTCAGGTGACTGTTGTTGTGATTTGGCGCTATATAAATAAAATTGAATTAAATTGAAATGTAACTGTGTCACTATATATCAGCATTAACAGGACCTCAGCTTGGTGTTTCACAAAGCTGCTGATCTCAGACCTGCACAGCTTCCGTTTTAAACACTGAATGTACTCAGCTGCATGAAGAGCACGTTTGAGTTTCTCTGACACAATTAAATAAAAACTGATGAAGGTCAAAGGTCGTCATTTGTATGTCGAACTACAGACTTGTCATCTGGAATTCTTTCACAGTTTGCAAATTTGCAAATAGTGTGTTATTTACCATTAAGTGATTCAGAGTCATTCATACCAGAGTAACCATAGAGGATAATATATTTTTAAGTATATAACTATCCACAGGACTGAATATAATATCTCTAAGTAAAAGTCCAGAGACTCTGAGGATTATCCAAGTACTTATAACATTACACAAAGCAAAGCTCAAAAAGCTGCTGGCCCTGATGCATTACAGGGCATGCTTGCCCCCCACACTGGATCCTCACCAATTTGTCTATCAAATCAATGGAGTACAGAGGATGCTGTATCCACAGCTCTTCACTGTGTACTCTCACACCTGGACAACAAGAGTACTCATGCAAAAATACTGTTAGTTGACTTCAGCTCAGCATTCAGTACAGTTCTTCCCTCCAAGCTGATCACCAAACGTGTGGATCTTGGACTCAACAACTCCATCTGTACCTGGATCATGGCTCATGGACTTTCTGACCAACAGACCTCAGCATGTTAGGTCAGGCCATAACAGCTCTACCACTGTCACACTCACACTGGCACTCCACAGGGCTGTGTGCTGAGCCCGTTCCTCTATGACTGCAGACCTTAGTATGCATCCAACTCCATCCTTGGACGGGTCTCCAGCTTCAAGTTCTTGGGGATCCACATCTCTGAGAATCTGTCCTGGTCAACTAACACCTCCAGCCTGGTCAAGAAGTCCCATCAGGGCCTCTTTTTCTTTAGGATACTGAAGAAGAATCAACTTCCACCGCTGTGTGATAGAGAGCATCCTGACCAACTGTGTCACAGTCTGGTGTGGGAACTGCTCTGCTGCTGACCGCAAGGCACTGCAGCGCCCAACACATCACAGGGATTCCACTTCCTGGCATTGAGGATGTCCGCAAGAAGAGATGTCTACGCCGAGTATGCATCATTCTCGGACTCCTCTCATACTGCCAATAAACTCTTCCAGCTCCTCCTCCCCTCCAGGAGGCGCTACAGGAGCCTTCAGACTAAAACCAGCAGGTTTAGGAACAGCTTCTTCCCCACAGCTGTCACCCTACTGAACTCAGTCCCCGCTGAGCCTTTCCATCCACACTCACCTAACCCTTCTACACTCCTCCTCCCAGTGACCATGATCCTTTCATTATCAACATTCACCACGTTGGTTACTGCTGTAGTTTTAGGACACTGACATGGTGTAGTCTCTGTTATAGTGCCTACACTGTTATAGTCTGTTCAGAGAGCTACGCTTCCACTACTGTAGATATTTTCATAGCACTCTGTAGATCTGTTTACCTCACAGTGCTTCATCTTTATATATGTATATTTGTTCATAGTATACCTGTATACCTGCCCGTCTGTATAGCAATACAGATCATCTGTGTATCGGTTACAATATTATTTTTCAGTTTCAATATTTTCTTCAGTTTCATTTTAAGCTGGCATCATTTTAGCCCTACACACCCTAAAATTCAGTATTTGTTGATGAGATGATGAAGTCTTAATTCAACAAAGTTAGAATATTTTTCACATGATTTCGACTGAGAAGCATGTTTATGTCTCTTTCTTGTTTCTGTAGAGGAGGAGCTTGCCAGGGTGCGGTCAGCCTTTGTCTGGAGGGTAACAACAGAAATCCTCACACAGCTGCTTGAGGCCCTCGTATGTGACACTGTCTTAAATGAGTTGGAGAAAGAATCGATACTGGAGAAGAACCTAGCCAGAGCAGATAAGGCACGCAGCTTGATCGACACAGTGAGGAAAAAAGGAGACGAAGCATGCAAGATAACAATCAAACATCTTCAGATCAAAGATCCTTCTCTTTTCTCTCAGCTGCGTTTGAACTCTGATCCATCTGCTCAACAAGGTGAGGTCATGTATCATATACCATGAATAAAAATGGTCACCTTGCAGTTTGTTGAGATGTGAAAGTGAAACCTCAGAATTCACTGTAAGAAAAAGGAGAGGGCAAGAACGTCATTCTACGACGAATGTTTGGATTTGTTACATGCCTGCAAATGTATTTTCTAAACTACATGGACATCATAAACCTGTGAAACTACTTAGATCTAATGTGAGCTGTATTTAATTAAACACAAGTGTTCTTTACTTTTAAAAACCATGCAAACTGATTGCCTTAAAGAAGAAAAGCATGAGTCATTTGACTTAAATGCCACATTTTTATATAATCAAGTTCAAGTTCAAATTTTATTCATCACCTGCAGTGTCAGGTTGCCCTGCAGTGGAATGAACCCGCCCCCCGACCATACACACACAACACAGACATCACATGGGGATACAAGTCAGAGAACGTTGCATTATAGAAAAAACACTGAAATCTACACTACAATGGGAAAGTACAAGGGGAAAAAAGAGACCTCTGCTCATGCTGGGCTATAGAGGACAGCATGAGAACAGGAAACAAAAAAACTCCTCTGCACAGAAAGCACATAAATGTCCACAGTACAACATTATAGAGCACGTGACCAGCAACAGGTGTTGTTCCGAGTGGATTCTTCCTTGATGTAATCCAATATACACTCAGAGGTGTTATTCTGAGCCTTCACTGCAGCCGTTAGCGCCTCCAAGCTCTTAACCATGCTGCATTCACTGAGCCCTTTCTGAGAAGCCGCACCTCGTCCCATCCTTTCAATCCCAGCGGGCAGCCTTGTGGGGGTTTGAACAGCCGGTTCCGCTTTCTTAATTCTCCGATAAACCAGGGCCAAGCCAGCTCCGATCAGCAAGAACCCTGTTATCATGGTTCCGAATAGGTACATATCTTCAGCGTCCTCGATCGACAGTCCCGCCAGGCACACGATCCTCCATGTCTGCCACTCGTCCATCGTGTATCCGGCAGGGAAAGTCCCTCCAGGGCACTCGGGCTCTCCCGAGCCCAGACAACTCGTTGAGAAAAGGGTGTCAATAGCATTCAGAGACCAGTTGATCAAATCCATAATTCTCTTTTAGGTTTTTAGACACAGACTGTGAGAGAGTGTTCCAGGGAAGTGAAATACACATGAGACAAGACAAAGACACAAGAGGCTAAGCAGGGAAGATAAGGGGAAGGAGAAGAGGAGAAAAGTGCGACTGCCTTCGCCAAGAGCCAAACGAGAAGGAACATGTTTAGTGTGGCCAGAAAGGGTTTACATTATCTTTCGCCATTGTAATTTACGACAAGAATTAAATGTGAATTACTGAATCTCTCTCAGATGCTTATTTAAATAACATAGCAGTGTTGTTATTTTTGGTGACAAAGTTTGGAGAAGAGGCACAGAAAGCAGAAACCTGTTTAGCCTGCACATGTTGGCATCAGGTACATATGAAAAGCTGCAAAGCAATGCAGATGTGTAGGTTCAAAACATTTAATGTGGCTGTTTTCAGGAATTACATTTAGGAATTCCTGTAGCCCCTTTTTTCTGGTTTTCTGGTAGAATAAGTATATTAAAAACTAAAACGTATGATAGGCTCAACAAAGGACAAAGTACGTCAGATAGCTCCTTCAGACCAGATTTGTATTTTTCCTTCTTTTTTCCTTTTTTTGATTCAGATGCTCTTCAGAAGTGTCAGCCTAAACTTAAGTCTAAGCTGAAGAAGTTCCAGCGTGTGTTTGAGGGCATCGCTAAAGCAGGAAACCCAACCCTCCTGAATCAGATCTACACAGAGCTCTACATCACAGAGGGAGGGACTGCAGAGGTCAATGATGAACATGAGGTCAGACAGATTGAAACAGCATCCAGGAAACCACACAGACCAGAAACAACCATCAGACAAGAAGACATCTTTAAAGACACACCTGGAAGAGATGAACCAATCAGATCAGTGCTGACAAAGGGAGTGGCTGGCATTGGGAAAACAGTCTTAACACAGAAATACAGCCTGGACTGGGCTGAAGACAAAGCCAACCAGGACATCCAGTTCATATTTCCATTCACTTTCAAAGAGCTGAATGTGCTGAAAGAGGAAAAGTTCAGCTTGGTGGGACTTGTTCATCGCTTCTTTACTGAAACCAAAGAAGCAGGAATCTGCAGCTTTGAAGACTTCCAGGTTGTGTTCATCTTTGATGGTCTGGATGAGTGTCGACTTCCTCTGGACTTCCACAAAACTGTGACTGATGTTACGATGCCCACCACAGTTGATGTACTTCTCACAAGCCTGATCAGGGGGAATCTTCTTCCCTCTGCTCACGTCTGGATAACCACACGACCTGCAGCAGCAGACCAGATCCCCCCTGAGTATGTTCACAGGGTGACAGAGGTCAGGGGGTTCACTGACCCACAGAAGGAGGAGTACTTCAGGAACCGATTCAGAGAGAAGGAGCAGGCCAGCAGGATCATCTCCCACATCAAGAAAGCTCGAAGCCTCCACATCATGTGCCACATCCCAGTCTTCTGCTGGATCACTGCTACAGTTCTGGAGCGTGTCCTGGAAACCAGAGAGGGAGGACAACTGCCCAAGACCCTGACTGAAATGTACATCCACTTCCTGGTGGTTCAGGCCAAAGTGAAGAAGGTCAAGTATGATGGAGGACCTGCAACAGATCCACACTGGAGTCCAGAGAGCAAGAAGATGATTGAGTCTCTGGGAAAACTGGCTTTTGATCAGCTGCAGAAAGGAAACCTGATCTTCTATGAATCAGACCTGACAGAGTGTGGCATCGATATCAGAGCAGCCTCAGTGTACTCAGGAGTGTTCACACAGATCTTTAAAGAGGAAAGTGGACTGTACCAGGACAAGGTGTTCTGCTTCATCCATCTGAGTGTTCAGGAGTTTCTGGCTGCTCTTCATGTCCATCTGACCTTCATCAACTCTGGACTCAATCTGCTGGAAGAACAACAGACAACCTCCAAGAAGTCTGAAACAAGAGAATCTGCAGAGAAACACTTCTACCAGAGTGCTGTGGACAAGGCCTTACAGAGTCCAAATGGACACCTGGACTTGTTCCTCCGCTTCCTCCTGGGTCTTTCCCTGCAGACCAATCAGACTCTCCTACGAGGTCTGCTGACACAGACAGGAAGTAGCTCACAGACCAATCAGGAAACAGTCCAGTACATCAAGAAGAAGCTCAGTGAGAATCTGTCTGCAGAGAAAAGCATCAATCTGTTCCACTGTCTAAATGAACTGAATGATCGTTCTCTAGTGGAGGAGATCCAACAGTCCCTGAGATCAGGAAGTCTCTCCACAGATGAACTGTCTCCTGCTCAGTGGTCAGCTCTGGTCTTCATCTTACTGTCATCAGAAGAAGATCTGGATGTGTTTGACCTGAAGAAATACTCTGCTTCAGAGGAGGCTCTTCGGAGGCTGCTGCCAGTGGTCAAAGCCTCCAACAAAGCTCTGTGAGTAAACATGAACTCATCGCTTCATTCTTAAAATCATGGGAAATAAATCAGAGGTGCTCAGTTCAACGAACACTGCCTTTTAAGAAAAATTAAAAATAGCACTTAGTCAAATATGATACTTTAAATATTTCTCTCCAGCAGGACATGTCAGCATTTCTGAAATATTTTTGTCTTCAACTCGAATCAAAGCACAATCCAGATCCAGCCTATAAGAACATGAGCTCTGATCCTTCAGCCCCTCTGACAGGTTTATTATCCTCAAGTTGTTCACTTGTCTCCAACAACCAGGAGTCTAGCTCTGTTTTTTAAAGCAAATACTTGAGCTACCAGACTGCACCTACATCGTTTTCAGATGTTCTTATTTTAAGGTCTGGTTTGTGTCTCATCTTTATTGCAATCCCCCATGTCTCTCTGTTTTTCAAATATAAATCTGTTACCTCGGTGTGGCCAGAACAACATGGTGAACCCAAAATACAGACAAAGGTGAAGGAACTGAATATTACTAGACGTGAAGGCTTTATTTACACACAGGAACTTGACACTTGGAATTTTTTAACATGAACTGTGAACTATGGCGGAAGTCAAGCACTTGAAGCTGTGAGCATGAAGTGGGCTCTATGGTAGGTTTCCGGAAATGGGTCTTGGTTGATGGTAATCTGAGTCACTGTAACAGAGGTAGAGCAGCATCAGAAAGATCACTGGTGGAGGTTACAGTAAGTGAACGAGGTTATCTTCAATGTCTTATTTGGGGTTTCTGTAGCTCAGGAGGTAAAGCTGGTCTGATCTGACCTACTGATCGGAAGGTTGGTGGTTCGATCCCTGGCTCCTCCAGTCTGCATGTCAAGTATCCTTGGGCAAGATACTAACCCCAACTTGCTCTCCGATGCATCCATCAGAGTATGAATGTGCGTGAATGTACTTAGAAAGCACTAAGTTCAGATAAAGTGTTTGTGAGAATGGGTGTGATTGGGTGGATGTGGCATGTTGTATAGAGCGCTGTGAGTACTCCGGGAGAGTAGAAAAATGCTATATAAGAATCAGTCCATTTACCATTTACTTGTCAGTAATTGGAAAGCAACTTGGGGAAGGCAGGTGGTGAGGTCTGGGTGAGTACTTGTTAGCTTTGAATCCAGGCAAAGTGGTCCAGTAAGTCTAAGAGACGAAAGGCATTAATGTGGCTGTGAGTGAATCAAGAAGACCAGCATCCAGGAAAACGTGACTGAACTGCAAGGGTGAGTAGATGATCCGAGGATTAGGAGGTTAGCAGAGTTATTGGGAGTGCTGATGTTATATTCAGCCTAGTAGATTACTGTCAGGTGTGGACAATGGACAGGCTGACCAGGCTTCACCCAAAGGCAGAAACCAGAGTCTAGTGGGAAACCACCGCCGCTCACACAGACCATGACAGCAGCATGACCCCCCCCCCCCCCCAAAGCATTCTCTTTCACTTGGCATCATTTACCTCTCCCTTCTCCAATTTCTGATGTGTCCACCTTTGCAATGATAACTGTGATCAGGGTGAACCAAAAAGGTGCCGTGGTGAACAGATACTTAAGTTTGGTGAATGCAGTTTCAGCTTTGGGGGACCAGATGCATGCTGAGACTTGAGTGGTGCAGCTACCTGACTATAGTTGAAAATGAACAGTCTATAAAAATTTGCTATTCCCAAAACCCATTGGAGATGCTTCTTGAATCTACAATGGGTACAAGGGGTAGGCCACTCTGTTAAAGCTTTCACATTTGCCAGATCCGTCTTCACCTGCCCCCGTGCCAAAATGTAACTGAAAAAAGTTATTGATGAGGAATGGAATTCACACTTTTTTGCTTTGACATAAGGTTTATTCTCCAGCAAACGTTGGAAAAATAGCATGGACATGAGACTGATGTTCCTCGCAGGTTTTGGGAAAAATGAGGATATCATCCAGATACACCAATACGAACCTGTCAAGGAATTCCCGGAGGACATCGTTAACTAATCTTGAAACATTGCGGGAGCATTAGTTAACCCAGGCGGCATGACCAAATACTCGTAGTCCCCCAATGGCATGTTTAAAACGGTCTTCCACTTGTCTCCCTGATTGATCTGGAAAAAGTTGTAAGCGTTGCGGAGGTGGGGTTTTGTAAACCCAGTGGCGCTGTGAAATGGCCTGAAAGCAGAGCTAATGAGGTAATAGGTACTTATTCTTGATGGTAATATCACTGAGGCCCCTGAAGTAAATGCATGGCCAGAGAGAGCCATCCTTTTTCCCCACAAAAAAGAAGTTCCAACTTGAGATGACAATCGTTGGATTATGCCTGCACCGAGGGATTCCTTAATGTACTTTTCCATAGCCGCACACTCAGGTCTAAGCAGGTTATAGAGCCAGCTAGAAGGCCGGGTGGAGCCAGAGAGTAGTTCTATGGTGCTGTCCTGTGGTTTGTGAGGTGGCAGTGAAAGCGCTTTACTTTTGCTAAATACTTCCTGAAGATCATGACATTTGGTGGGGACAGAGGAGAGATCTAAAACAGTCTCAGTGTTGGCTGATGGTTCCACAGGTTCCGGTGGACGGGCGGAAACAAGGCAATTTGAATGACAGAACAGACTCTAACTGATTACCCTCTGACCTGACCAGTCTAAGTGGGGGTTATGTAATTCTAGCCAAGGAAACCCGAGTATGAGTGGTTTGTGAGGTGCATGAAAAGCAAAAAAGGTAAGTGTTTTCTTGTGATTGCCAGGGGTGACAGGCTCTGTGCGCTGAGTTATGTGAGGGGACACTCGGTTATTTAATGACTTAGTGGGAATGGGCGGATTAAGGGGGCATAGAGGGATGTTTAACTGTCTCGCTAACTCAGACTCCATGAGGTTCTAATTGAACAAGAGCCTGAAAGGTCTGGTTAACTAGAACAGAGAGTTGGAGTTGCAATCTGGGTTTTTATGTTTGTGTGAGTATCCTCCACCCTTATCCCTGAACTTTCCAGTGGGCAGACCCTGGTGTGGAATCGAAAACAGACAGGTTCATCACGAGAAGCAAGCTGATCTTTCATGGTTTGATTTAATGACTGAAAAACATACAGCGGACGGTGGTTAGCACTGTTGCCGCACAGCAAGAAGGTCCTGAGCAAAAGTCTTTACAAACTCAACCAGGAAATCATCATGCGAGCAGAAAGAAAGAGGATGAGCAGATAGGTAAGCAAGAGAAACCCGCCAGTGTCCCAGGTTTCCAGAGAAGGTTCAGGTTCCAGGTACCTGAAATGGGATGTAATTCAATTCAATTCAATTTTATTTATATAGCGCCAAATCACAACAGTCGCCTCAATGCGCTTTATAATGTACAGTAGATCGTACAGTAATAGATACAGAGAAAAACCCAACAATCATATGACCCCCTATGAGCAAACACTTTGGCGACAGTGGGAAGGAAAAACTCCCTTTTAACAGGAAGAAATTTTTGGTGTCAAAGTCAAAGCACAGATCCACCCAGTCTCTGTATTTCAGCTTATTTCCTTTATACACACATTTAACAGGAACAGTTTCAGACAGCTAGTGTTTACCTGACATTACCTGCGTACCTCACAGTTTGCAGGTAATGGGCATAATAATTACTGAACAGAGACATCCTGCTGTGAACTTTGTTGCTGTGGATCTAAAATGTAAAAATACATCTGAGAAGATTTCTAATCATGATTTTATGAGCCCCCAAAGTTTGATTCTGTTCATCTGGACGTAGCGCTCTCAGCGGGAGAAACATTTTGTCACTCATCAAGATGACTTCTTCAGGCTCAGCTGACTGCAGCTTTCCCCAATCTTATAAAGAGTACATCTGCATAATGACTCAAACCTAATGGTCAAGGAACTGACCTCCCAGCCTTATTGTTCCTTCAGTGGGCTGGTTTGAGTCATTATGCAAATGTACTTTTTATAGGGTTGGAAACCAGAAGTCAGCTGAGACTGACGAAGTCACCTGGATGAGTGACGAAATGTTTCTCCCACTGAAAGCGCTACGTCCAGATGAACAGAATCAACTTTTGGGATTTACTAACCTGGATGATTGAGCATGGATCAAGACGGGTTTTTATGAGGTATACAGTTTCTTATAATTTCTAAACCAGAAGGTTGAGGAGATGGAGCTCATGATAACTGGCTACTGCCCTTCAGCGTGCTTTATGAAATCATCCAATCAAAATAAAGTTAGGGAGAGCGGGGCTTTAAAGGGGAATGAGCCAAAGCAGCTTTTAGACAGAAAATGAAATGAGAGTCCAGGATGTGATACATTATTTATAACTACATTTACAGTAATCACACATATTAGAATTAATAAAGTGACCAGCAGTACTGTAGTAACTGTAATACTGCAGTACTCACAGGCCTGTGCCAGCAGACACTGAACTACTGTCACTAAATCAACCTGGTCTTCACTGGTTTCCATTTACATACATTGGAATAATTGTGTTTAATTTGAAATATTTTTCTTCTGTTACACTTAAATTCTTGAACATTTTTTTATTTAATTGTGCATTGTAGTGTACTCATTTGTACACATTTGATTACTTAGATTCAACATATAAAGAGATTTTATTTGATAATAAATATTATTGTTTTGTTGTTCTTGTTATTTTTTTCAGGCTGAGCAGCTGTAACCTGTCAGAGAAAGTCTGTACAGATTTGTTGTCAGTGGTCAGCTCCCAGTCCTGTAGTCTGAGAGAGCTGGACTTGAGTACCGACAGCCTGAAGGCTTCAGCAGTAAAGCTTCTGTCTGCTGCAGTGGAGAGTCCACACGCCAAACTGAATATTCTGAGGTCTGACCGATTTGTATTCTTTTTTCTTTTGTTTGTTTGTTTTGTTTTGTTTTTAACTGAGAAAATAAATCCAGCAATTTAAACAGTAGAGGTAAACTTGATCAATTTACTGTTGTTTCGTACCACATCTGCTCAGCATAAAACAACAAGGATTCTTAAAATATAAGATTAGTTATTGCACCCTGATTACACTTTAACATCAGTCTTTGTTCATGTTTTCATTTTCAGACTCAACGTCTGTGAACTTCTAGTGGAAAACTGTGAAGCTGTGTCCTCAATGCTCAGCTCTCAGTCCTCTACTCTGACAGAGCTGGACCTGAGTATCAAAAATGTGCAGGATTCAGGAGTGAAGATTCTGTCTGCTGGACTACAAAGTTTAAACTGTAAACTAAATACTCTGAGGTCAGATCAATTGACATTTTGTTTTTTTTAAATGAACCAATTAAACATTTTATTCAAGGCTTCCGGTTCCGGCGCTCGTGGGGATGGACACCTAGTACGAGAGCTCTCGACTGAAACTTATTAAAACTGCCCCAAGTAAATTAATACACTATCTAAGTGCAACAGGCCCCCCTCCTTGCAGCTACCACGAGCTCCTTCTATGGGCATGCACACTTCCTGTCACACACACACAGCCCCAACCTTTTTTCCTCCAACACAGAGAGTTTCTCTACTCTTCTCTTTTTTAAAAAAATATAAAACCACACACTCTTTACCCAATCGTCACACACTCATTGCATTAAATCATTTTCACAAACACACGCTTTATTTAATCGGCGCTTTACACAGCCGTTTAAATAATTTCACAGTTTATTTATATACACAGGCCTGTATCTCTCATGACAAACAAAAGACACCAGATGCCAGAACTAGTTATTTAACGGTTCCTTAACACTTCAATGGAACCCTTTTGTACCGGTACACCTAGATTTTCGACTAATTTAAAAGCCCTATAGCCTTGCTGATCAATTAAACGCTACGGGAACGCCCTCCCGAGAGTCGCTCAGATTTCTAGAGACTAAATTAATTTAAAACCGCTTCCCGCAGCTGAGAGAGGAGCTCCACATCTGGCGCTAGTGTCAAACCCACGCCTTTTGCTTTACTTAAAGCTCACAAGCCAGCCACGTTGAATGGTCACGGCCGGGTCTCACCCTCCACCCAAACAGCGCAGTAAAAAGTGATGCTTGACCACTTAGTCTTTTCGGGTGCCTGAATTCCCTGCGGAGACCATCCGGGCTACTGGAACGCCGCCAGAAGTAACAGTGCGTCCACTGATTACCCGTCGCTGCCACACGAAGGCGCCTGCGCTCTTCGGAGCCACACGCTCCGGAACTTTTAGTTTATATTTAAAAGCGTCCCTGGGGACCTTCAGTCCCTCAGTTTTTAATTACCTGACGCCCGAAACCTCGTTTCTCCCACCCAAAATATCCGAATTTACCTAACCTTAACCCTGCTTGGCATCTTAACTCCACAAAACACATAAAGCACACAAACCAAGCCAAACTACCACAATGCAACACAGAAAAACAGAAAAACCCCCAAATAAACAGCAATAACTTTTGTGAGAATTTTATCAAACTGTTACTCCTAATTATCCTAATTAAATAAAATCACTCTGGACAGAACTCAGCAGGAGGCCCCCTGAGTGAACATTCAATTCAATTTTGTTTTACTTCCAATTTAGTACCTTTGGATAAAAAATTCAACAGGTGGTACTGGCCTTTTTATGCCGCGGTTCTGTCACTCAGTGGCTCTCCTGTCTGGGTTCCCCCTCCTGGGGCTCAGCTCACTGCGCGTCCTTCTTTCCCTCCAAACCGGGTTTCGAGCACCAAAAATGTAGAAGTTCTTTTTATTTGGAAGGAAAAATAAGCACAGACCAGAGTCCCAGAAGTGTCCGAAAAGTGATTTATTACACACAAGATTGTACAGGTGTGGGAAGAAGCTCTTCCTCGTTTGCACAAAAGACAGAACGTTTTATAGCCATGTATGACGTCAGAAGACCACAGAAGAATTCCCCTATCTTCCCTTTATCTCCTTCTATGGCTAAGAACAACAACATTTTCCAGATGTTTCCACTCCTGCTTTCTGGGAATTTAACCAATAGTGTGTTCATGAGTGTGTATTTTGTGAGAGTGTCAGATTCCGGCCAACAAACGGTCAGTGTCCTTATCTGACTCTGCTAGGGCCGTCTGGATCCACAGCTAAGCTGGTGGTTTTACTAACTAATAGAGTATTGTATCTAGACTTCTGTTATAGCAGATTTACTAAATGATAAATGATACATGCTAATATGGATGATAAACTGATGCAGACTAATGAAGTAATAATGAAATAATGACCGTGCTTTATGAATGACATCACAGTGAAAATAAAATAACATGTTTTTCTTGACAACATAAAGAGGAAAAAGGGGTTTAAATGATGTCCAGAAAGAACAAAATAGCTAAGAAGTTAACGTTTGAAAACGTGGAAGATGGCAATGTGCAGCTAACAGAAGGGGCTAACGTTAGCCCCTATAGGGCTAGCCGAGGCCACTCTCCCACTCCTAGCCGCGAGGATTCTGGGACAGAAGATGAGGTTGACCCAGCAAGTTTGACGCTGATACTGAAAGAACTGAGAGGCGTTGGGAAAGAGGTGAAAGAATTTCGAAAAGACACGAAAGCGCAACTGGTGGAAATAAGGGGTGAGTTGGATAAAGCCAATGTGCGGCTTAATGATGTGGAAACCAGGGTTGCAGAACACAAAGATAAGCTCCAGAACACAGACGAGATTTTGTCTGAGATACTAACAATGCAATTCAATGTTATTTATATAGCGCCAAATCACAACAAAAGTCACCTCAAGGCACTTCATAAATACAGAGAAAAACCCAACAATCATATGACCCCCTATGAACAAGCACTTTGGCGACAGTGGGAAGGAAAAACTCCCTTTTAACAGAAAGAAACCTCTGGCAGAACCAGGCTCAGGGAGGGGCGGGGCCATTTGCTGTGATTGGTTGGAGTGAGAGAAGGAAGACAGGATAAAGACATGCTGTGGAAGAGAGACAGAGGTTAATAACACATATGATTCAATGCAGAGAGGTCTGTTAACACATAGTGAGTGAGAAAGGTGACTGGAAAGGAAAAACTCAATGCATCATGGGAATCCCCCGGCAGCCTACGTCTATTGCAGCATAACTAAGGGAGGATTCAGGGTCACCTGGCCCAGCCCTAACTATATGCTTTAGCAAAAAGTAAAGTTTGAAGCTGATCTTCAAAGTAGAGAGGGCGTCTGTCTCCTGAACTCAAACTGGGAGCTGCTTCCACACCCAGTCCAACATAGCCAGGCTTTCTTTGCTGCTTTGACAAAACCTCAAATCCCAGTCAGAGATGATGAGCATCATCACAGTGATGATCATTTCTCTATTAACCCAGGCTTTCTGCTTCAGGATCTGTGCACGCTCAGAAAACAAGGAGACCTTTAAACATCATTTCACTAAATGGATGGCCTGAGCTCAGCCTACAGATGAACTGGTGCCAGAGATCATAAAGAACATCAAACAGTCAAATTCAACACTTTTAATGGAAATATGAGATTAATCTTAAAAGTAGAGATAGTGTCTGTCTCCTGAATCCAAACTGGAAGCTGGTTCCACAGAAGAGGGGCCTGAAAACTGAAGGCTCTGCCTCCCATTCTACTTTCAAATACTCTAGGAACAACAAGTAGGCCTGCAGTGTGAGAGCGAAGTGCTCTAATGGGGTGATATGGTACTACAAGGTCATTAAGATAAGATTGGGCCTGATTATTTAAGATCTTGTATGTGAGGAGCAGGATTTTGAATTCAATTCTGGATTTAACAGGAAGCCAATGAAGGGAAGCCAAAACAGGAGAAATCTGCTCTCTCTTTCTAGTCCCTGTCAGTACTCTTGCTGCAGCATTTTGGATTAACTGAAGGCTTTTCAGGGAGTTTTTTGGACATCCTGATAATAACGAATTACAATAGTCCAGCCTGGAAGTAATAAATGCATGAACTAGTTTTTCAGCGTCACTCTGAGACAGGATATTTCTAACTTTAGAGATGTTGCGCAAATGGAAGAAAGCATGCAGGAAAAGTTTCAAACAAAACTAACATCACTGGAGGCTTACTCGAGGAGGGAGTCGCTCAGACTGTACAGGGTGCCGGAGGGAGAAGAATCGGGAGCTCCATCTATGGCCCACTTTGTGGAGAAGCTACTCCGGGAGAATCTCGCCATCCCACCATCAACACCGTTACAAATTCAGAGAGCACACAGAGTGTTATCATTACTCCCTCCGGACGGCTCCCAACCCAGATCGATCCTGGTAAAATTCCTGTGCTTCACGGTTAAAGAAGAAGTGCTGAGGCTCGCTTGGCAAAAGAAAGGTTTTATGCTGAATTCCAGCAAGATCAACCTCGACCACGATTACCCCCCTGAGATCATGGCTATGAGGAAGGAGTATGCAGAGGCACGAAAGGTCCTAAAAGAGAAGAATGTACGGTTTAGGACCCTCTACTCAGCGCGCCTTAAGGTTTTTTTCGAAGAAGGAGTGAAAACCTACAACACGGTGGAGGAGGCAACGGCTGACCTGGCGAGTCGGGGCCTGCCGGTAAAGGTGATTACACCACCGGCAACCCCCAGAGAAAAACTACAAAGATGCCCGCTGTGGCGGGGAGTTGGTGGTCGGCGTCCGCGTCAGATCCGAGGAGCTGCGGGATATAGAGAGAAGCTGCAAGTATACAGACGTGAAGAGAACGAATTTAATGTTATGTATTAGCTATGGACAACATGGTGAAATATGGTTACTGTCGAGCTAAAATGGGTGGGGCTTCTCGTGCTGTGAGTGACGTCGCAGTGGAAAGCCCCCTAACTCAGGGGGTAATAAGGGGTTTCCCTTCAAGTTGTGAGGGTGTCAGTGGAAGTGCTCCACTGTCAGAAGCCAGCTTAGGAGCTTTCAAGCTCCAGTTATGTTCAAATGTTTTCAGTTCATTCCTAACTTTTTTCACTTGTTACTGTTTTAAGAGGGGGTTGCCTGCTGCTATTGAGTTTATGCGCTGTGGTAACTTAATATATCTTTATGGGAAGTGAGTCAGTGAAAGTAATCTCTTTTAATGTTAACGGGGTTCTGAACGTGATTAAGATGAATAAGATACTGTCCAAACTAAGGAAGGAGAAGGCCCAGATTGCATTACTTCAGGAGACACACATGAACCAAGTAGATCACTTGAGATTGAAAAGAAAGGGTTTTAAATATGTATTCTCCTCTTCCGTTAAGTCCAAACACAAGAGGGGTGTGGCTACACTTATCTCTGGTACACTTAACTATGAACATATCTAAGAACTCTGTGACGAGGAAGGCAGATTGGTTAGAATAACAGAATGGATAGAGGGGTCTGAAATCACAATTTTAAATGTTTATGCTCCCCCCGGGAGCGATTGGCTATTCTATAGGAATAGGTTTGATTTATTGGTGGATTCTCAGGGGATAGTTGTCTGTGGGGGGGTTTTAACTTTAGACTTGACCCTAAACTAGACTCCTCCTCCCCAACCAACCAGGTAACAGCACTTACTAGAAAAGTCAATTCCTATATGGTAGAGATGGGGATAATAGATGTATGGAGGGACCGCTACGCATCTACCAGAAATTTCACTCATTACTCTGGTTCCTTTAAAGTGTATGCAAGGCTGGACTACTTTTTTATGTTTAAAGTTGATAGGTTTAGGGTCAAAGACTGTGACATATTAACAAGAGATCTATCTGACCACAGTCCTATCTCTCTATCTTTGCAGGTGGCTAGGAAAAAATGTACCACACTGTGGAAATTGTTATCGCACGTTAATGATCCTGCCATAGTTTCCAAATTAAAGGTAGACATTAAAGAATTTCTAGATGTTAATGACACAGGAGAGGTATCTCCAGCTATTCTTTGGGATACGCTCAAAGCGGTAATGAGAGGTACATTAATTTCTATCGCCTCCCACTTAAAGAGAATCAAAGGGCAAAAATTAGCAGAACTACAGGCAAATTTAAAGTTGAAAGAATAGGAAGACATAAACACCGCAAATCCTACTCTGAAGCAGGATATCAGGAAAATACAGGATGAAATTAATGATATTTACACCCAGGAGGCCCAAAATAACTTAATTTTTTTGAGGCAAAAATACTATGAGACAGGAGGGAAATCTGCAAAATATCTGGCACATAAATAACGCAAACAACTAGAGGAAAGTACGATATACCAAATCAAGGACCCCAAGACTAATATTCTGGAATCAAAATTAGAAGACATTCAGAAATGTTTTGAGACCTTCTTTAGGGAGCTGTACTCACAGCCCAATGCTACGGAGGAGAATTGTACTGATGCCTTTCTTAGCTCTCTAGAATTACCTTCACTCCCGTCTCTCAAAAATGAGCTTCTAACACATCCCATTTTAGTGGAAGAAATTAATGCAGCTTTTTCCAGGTTAAAACCAGGTAAGGCAGTTGGGCCGGACGGGTTCAGTTCTCAGTGGTATCGCACCCTGAGGGCAGATCTAGTCCCCACATTGCTGAAGTCATTTAACTACATCCTACAGGAGGGAGAAATCCCACCCTCCTGGAGGGAGGCAACTATTTCAATTATCCCAAAAGAGGGGAAAGATAAATGAGAATGTGGAAACTATCGACCAATCAGTGTCCTTAACTTGGATGACAAACTATTTACTTCTATTCTTGCTCGTAGACTGGAGAAGTTGGTACCTGACCTCATCGATTTAGATCAGACTGGTTTCATTCACTATAGACAAACAACTGACAACATTAGGAGAATATTACACATCTCTGCTCAAATACAAAAGAACAAAACTCAATCAATGATAGGAAGCTTGGACGCTGAGAAAGCCTTCGACTCCGTCAGATGGGTATTTCTGTATAAGGTTCTGGGGAAGTTTGGCTTTCACGACAAGTTTATTAGAGTAATCCAAGGTCTGTATGCTCGACCCTCAGCCCGTATTAAGGTGAATGGTGATCTCTCCAAGCCCTTTGCTCTGGAACATGGCTGTAGGCAGGGTTGTGCAATCTTGCCACTTCTCTGATTTATTCATAGAAACATTTGGCCAAACGATTAGACAAAATCATAACATTAGGGGTGTTGCATTGTCAGGAGTTGAACATAAAGTGGTAATGTTCGCGGATGATGTACTGGTCTGCCTGGAGGAGCCAGAGAGGTCTTTTAGTGATTTGATGTCTACTTTAAGTGATTTGGGGAAGTTATCTGGTTATAAGGTCAATATTTCAAAAACACAGGTGATGACTTTAAATTATACAGCTTCTGCAGCTTTACGTAGGGATAACGAGAAAAATAAGTACCTGGGAATATATTTGACTGCGGACCTCTCGGGGCTCTTTCAGGCAAACTACGAGCCAATATCTGCAAGTATAAAAGCTGATCTGCACAGATGGAATCTGGTCCCCTTCATGAGTCTCAGCTCCCAGGTAACTTTTAAAGCATGGATATCCTGTGGCCTTACAACATTCCTCTCTCTTACTCATAGAAATATTGTGCTCAGATTTGAGACCTTACAGGACAACCTGACAAAATACAACTTTCATAGATACTTACAGCTGAGATCATATATTGATCATGAATGCCAACTTCAATGATGCTGAGTCGCATTTTTTCCTCATCCTGAAAAATGCCACAACCATGACCCCTACTAAATCTATTTCTAAACTATACAAAGCTCTCTCTAGTGCCAGCAAGGATAATACTTTATACACTAAGGATAAATGGGAAAGGGAATCAGGGATTGCTATTTCTGTGGGGGAGTGGGAAAATGTTTTGTACTGCCAGTGGTCCACGTCCAGTTCTATGAGCTGGAAGGAACATGGCTGGAAGAATATTATTAGGTACTTCAAGACTCCATATCAGGAGAGGTACAAAGGGGCTTATATGCAATGCTGGAGACAATGCGGCTCGACTGTTGCTAACCATTTTCATGTCTTTTGGGACTGTCCCAAGTTAAAAAACGTTCAGGTCTCCTTAAGTGCAGTCTTTAACGTTCAAATACCTTTCGATTTTAAGGTTTTATACATGGGTTTGGTCCCCTTTCTGGAATGTAGGAGTGAGATTAAGTTAGTGCAATTAATCTTGGTGGCAAGTAAAAAAAAAATTACTAGAAGATGGTTAAGCCTAGCCCAGCCTACCCTAGACGACTGGTTTGGGATCATTTTAGAGATATTTAGGATGGAAAAACTTACATATCTGTTAAGAAATCAAAAAGCCAAATTCTACCAAATTTGGAACAATTGGATCCAATTCATCACCCCCACGAGGGCTGACTTCACTTGATCTCGCTATTACTTGGTTGTTTTTGTTTTGTTTTTACATTTACTTCTGTTACTATTGTTTGTTTATTTAGGTATTTGTTCACAATGATTGCAGCATGGGCACCCCTCCCAGTTTGTGTTTATAGTTCCATGTAATGTGTTCTATATATCTCCTTCGGGGGAGCATGCGAGCAACTGTCCTAGTAATAGCTAGTGGAGGTTAATATGCACCCGCTGATCACTTTGTTTATCATTTGCTCTCCTGGACTTAATCTAAAACCTGGAAGGACTTTGTTCCCATGTTATTCATATACTGCTATGCAGATGGTTTTTTCTTGTCCAATCCAAATAAAGATATAATTTAAAAAAAACATTTTATTCAAGTTCATCCATATGATGTTGTATCTTAGTATGTTAAGGTTTCATCAAAAATAAAAAGATGGCATGTAATATAATAACAAACTTTACATAAGTATTATAGATTATCTTTTGTTTTTCAGACTGGGTGGCTGTAACCTGTCAGAGAGAAGCTGTGAAGCTCTGTGCTCAGTCCTCAGCTCCCAGTCCTCCAGTCTGAGAGAGCTGGACCTGAGTAACTCTGACCTGCAGGATTCAGGAGTGAAGCTTCTGTCTGCTGGACTAAAGAGTTCACAGTGTGCAGTGGAAACTCTCAGGTCAGGATTCAAACGTTAACACATATGATCATTTAAAATATGAATTATATTATTGATTGACTTATCTATAGAGCTTTTAGCTAAACTTATATTTATATTTGAGTGGATTATTAGACTGAATTACTGTGTAAAATTTGTCACAGTCATACGATTTTGTTTATTTATTTATTTTTTTAATTCATGTACTGGCCATTTTACATAAATTTGGCTAATCTTCTACAATATATACATTTGATTTTGTTAGGAACAAAATGTTCAAATTACATATTTTGCTGGATATTGGGTATTAATGAAATTATTATGTCTTTAATGACACCACATTTCCATATGTAGGAGGTTACTGGTGGTATTGTTTCAGTGTTTGAGTTTTCCTTGCAAAGAAACATCTGGAATTTAACAATACATATTTTAAAGCTGTTTTCTCCAAAGGGATTTGTATTAGTGATGGTAAATTTGATTATTTTTACCGAATCGAGTTTAAATGAGTCACTCACCAAAATGAATCGGGTTTTTTAAGTCATTTGAGTCTCTGAGTCAGTTGCCCAGAGAGTGCCAAAAATTTACTTTTTCTCTCAAACTTAATTTGTTTTTATTTTCATGTAAATCCTACTGCTACGATGAGTGACTGAAAAATAAAAACAACTATTTTATAGAGCAAAAAAGAATAAGATTTCTAAATTGGACATTTATTTTTGTTTATGTTATTAGTATTTCCTCTTTATCATCTTTGCACAAAAACAAAGTGTAGACTGAATGTTATATTGCATCAGTCAGACTATCAGGCTTCATCTCAGATGAAGGAGTGACTCTTCCGTGGTAACAAACTGTGAGTTTCAGCAGCTGAGAGGCAGGAGGGAAGGGTGAGTGAGTGGTCTTGATGCATTCTCAGTCTAGACTAGACTAGAAAGAGGGGCGCTGCTCTTGTGGCGACCAGCAGGTTGTCTCTCTCTGTCAGTGTCAGTGTTTTAACTTATTTTATTTCATTCTTTTATTCCTTTATATATATATTTTTTTTGCCTGAGGAAATTCTATAGCATCGGCTTGTGCTTTGTGGAACTTCTTTTAACGAAGATGGGTTTTTTATTTCGCATGATTTTATTGGCAATCCTGACGGTTGTTTGGAGTCATTCCTTTACCATCAATAATCCTGGCTAATGTGCAGTCTCTGAGGAGTAAATTGGATGAACTGCATTTGAATGTCGCACACTTGCGTGGCTACAGGGATACATGTCTAATGGCATTCACAGAGACTTGGCTCAAGGACTCTGACCCTGATTGTTCTCTGGAACTAAATGGCTTCGGGTTTCCCATACGTTTGGATCGAGACCCCGGAGCTACCCAGAAATCTCAAGGAGGAGTGTGTTTGTATATAAATCAGAAATGGTGTAAAAATGTGACCGTTCGTAGACAAGTGTGTCTGCCTGACATTGAGCTCCTCTCTGTGTCTTTGAGGCCGTTTTATCTGCCGAGGGAATTCCCACAGATCAACGTCACCATTGTTTACATCCACCCTAAAGCGAATCCTAAGAATGCGACTGACACCATCTCCATTTTTTTCCTAATAACAAACCATGGTCTTCAAAAAGTCTTATGAGGCTGATTCATGAAAGGAAAAAAGCTTTTATTGAAGGGAATATCTTGAAAGTTAGAGAAATTAGGAAGGAGATCAGATCAGAAATTAAAAAAGCCAAAGTAAAATACAAGGATAAGGTAGAGGCGGAGATGGGTAGCAATAACTTAAGGGTGGCCTGGGCAGGCATGAAACACATGACTGGTCACTGTTACAGTGACTGTAATAAGATAAGTCTTCCTGGTTTTAGTTCAGACTCTCAGTTAGCAAGTAGAGAAGCTTATAGACCCTCTACAATTTGCATACAGGCCTCGTAGACGTGTTGATGATGCAGTGGTCACTCTGTTGAACTTCCTTTATCGCCATCTTGATGGCGCCAAAGCTCATGCTCAGCTCTTATTTATTGATTTTTCTTCAGCTTTTAATACTATCCAGCCACATCTTTTAGCTGATAAACTTCTTAACCAGTTTACACTTGATCTTAATCTCGTTGGTTGGGTTTTAGACTTTTTAACTGACAGATCTCAGTGTGTGAGAGTGAACGGCTGTTTTTCCAAACAGCTGAACTCTTCCACTGGCTCACCGCAAGGTTGTTGTCTCTCTCCTCTACTGTATATTTTGTACACTAATGACTGTCGCAGTACACAGGCCAACAGGCATTTCATTAAATACGCAGATGACACAGTCATTGTAAGCCTCCTTCATGGTGAAGAGGATTCCCATGGGCCTGTTGTGGATGAGTTTGTTTCGTGGTGTGATCAGTCCTTCTTAATGATCAGCACCTTGAAAACCAAGGACATGGTTATTGACTTCAGGGAGACATCCCCTCATCCTGCGCTAACAGTGGTAAATGTGCAGCCATTGAACTGGTGGACAGTTATAAGTATTTGGGGGTTGTTCTTGATAAAGCTCTGTGCTTTGAGTCACATCTTGCTGCTACAGTGAAAAAGGTTCAACAAAGACTTTTTAAGGAGGTTGAGAGGTTTCAATGTTTCATCTGCAATGATGACTCTTTTTTTATAAAAGTTTTATTGAATCTGTTTTAACTTTCTGTATCATTGCTTGGTACGGTAATATGTCTCTGAATAATAAGACCAGACTTAACAACCTGGTTAAAGTGGCTGGTAAGATTTCAGGGAGGTCTCAGGTCCAGCTTGTGGACTTTTATAACAGGCAGGTGCTGAGGAAGGCGACCTCTGTCATGTTGTGTTCAGATCATCCTCTCTTTAATGATTTTCAACTGCTTCCATCAGGTCGTCATTATAAAGTGCCTGCAGTGAAGACAAAGAGACATAGATTGTCTTTTGTACCTACTGCTATTATCATAGTTAATAACACTGAACCATATGTGTTGTTGCCATTGCACATTGTACTTTTTTGATGAAAAATCTAGGTTGTTTTCTCAGGCTTATATTATATTATATTATTTTGGAGTGTGTATGTGATGTGTTGGTTGCCTGTTTGTTTGTTTGTACGGACATACTGCAAATCAATTTCCCATTAGGGACAATAAAGTTACCAATAACCAATAATCATCCAGGTAAGTAAATCTCCAAAAGTTGATTCTGTTCATCTGGACGTAGCGTTTTGTGGGAGAAATGTTTCATCATCATCCAGGTGACTTCTTCAATCTCGGCTGACTGCAGGTTTCAATCTTATAAACAGTACATTTGCATAATGACTGAAACCAGCCCACTGAAGGAACAATGGGCTGGGAGGTCAGTTCCTTAATCATAATTATGCAAATTCTCATGACCATTGATCAAAGCCCACTGATCAAAGCCCACTGATCAAAGCCCACTGATCAATAGCCATGAGAACCATTCACAGAGAGTTGGGGAATGGCTGCAATCACAGCATTTTAATCATTATTTTAAAGGCTGTAGATTGGAGCCATTGCTCTAACAGTGTACAAATGTAACAGGGCTTGGTGCTGATGCTAACAGTGCTAGCTGCTTCAGCCTTTATTTACACATTATAAGCACATTTCGCTTATTTTAAACAGTATATAAAACAGCTAGTACTGCTGGGACGTTATATTTTCACAAGCTAACATGAGCCAATCAGTGAGATGTCTAGCCATGACAGTTGTATGTTGCTGTGAGAAGAGTCGGGCTACATACAGTGATGATAGTGTTAGCCATGTTAGCATTTAGCTTCTATGTTTTTATAGTTTACACTTCTTGTTTATTGCTAGCTGCTCTGTTTAGTTGCTTTAGGGTTTCTTAGTTTACTTTTCCTGCATTATTTTGGTAGTTATCGTGCTTGGTGTCATAAGTTCAGTTTGACTTCCTCCCCTGACATTGTCTACATTAGTTTCAGCTGTGGAAGGATTTATTGAGTGTTTTCTATTTCTTCCATTTGAACAATAGTGGTGCACTCTATGCTTGTAGCTGCTGTGTGCTACGTTCTTCTGTCAAACAAGATGGCGCCTGTGTTTGGCTTTGCCGCCGCTGCAGCTTGCTGGAGGCAACAATGTAGTTTTTCACTGTCGTCAATCATTTTTTGTAATGTCATTTTTGCTCTTTTGAGTTCTGACTTAATTTCTGCTGCTTTAAATTATGATTGGGAGATACTGTTAACCCTTTAAGGCCGGTCAGAGTGGGAACGCTCAGTTTTGCGTAACTATTTTTAAATGCCTGTAGATCGGCAACCACACAAGCTAGTGCAATAATTTTTATTTTTGCATGTGAAACCGGAGTTGTACTTACATCTTATGTAGCCAGCTTATCCTAGGTCACCGTTTCCTTCCACACATAGCTTTGCAAAAGTTGCATGAAAAGCACTTGCAGCAACAAAAAAGTAATATTCTAGAAACACGCTTTGCCAATCCGATCAGATGTTCATAGCACTTCCTACGTTGGAATAGATGTCAGCCCAAACTATCGTATGTCCGCCATTACCTGCCCGAAACCTGAAGTGACGTCGTTTTTGCGAAAATTCTAGTTGTTTGTTTGTTTGTTTTTTTTACCTTGAAGCCTACACTGGTGTTTTTAAAAGTCATGTTTGAGTTGACCCTTTCAGTATAGTTTCTGGGAGGCTTAGAACTCAAATTATACAGTTGGAAATAGTTTATTTTGATGCACTGAAGTTTTTCTTGCAAATTCACATGGTAGTATTTATTTTAGTTTTTCATGCAGTATATACAATTTGGTGTATCTCAAAAATACAACTATGGATACACTCAAATTACATTTCCTGTGGTTGGAAACTATTTTGTGCAACTTTTTTAGTTCTTCCGTTTTGAGGGATAAACCTCTTAAATTTCTCTAACTACAAATATATGTAAAAATACAAAACAAAACAATTTTCAATTTGTTCTAGTTTATTGCACTTTTTGCTGTATATGTATATATGTATATGTAGTTACTATGGACTGAATGCATACATATTATTAAAATTTGGGCTATAACGGTTGTATTGATGTATAGCAACTTGAACTGCTCCCCAAAATGGCACTACAGCAGTGGTTCCCAAACTTTTTTTGCTGGGCCCCCCTTTGTTTTACACGAAAAACATTCGCCTCCCCCCCGGCGCGTGAACAGCACACACATGCACTAACACATCCTCCAACCACACACGCCCATATTTTGCTCCATTGCGGTTTATTTCACACCTCAAACATTTAGTAAACAATTAAGCAAATACAAGTAATCTGCAATAAATTACAGGTAGTAAGAAAATAAACTACTAAATCTTTTACGCTACGTCCGCACCTACACTGGTATTTTTGAAAACGCAGCTGTTTCATCCAAACAGTGTTTCAAATCACCAAAAACTGAGATTTTTTTAAAACTCCTTTTTTGCGGACGAGGAATACAGAGTTCATCTGGCAACGTCAAAGGTTGCGCCTTTTTTCACGTCACGTTATTGTTTATGTGAGATGAATTGCAGAATGGCAGACAGAGACAAAATACTGTTACTCTGAGTATCTGCAGGTTTCACACGCAGTTACTGTCCCTCCATTTACAAAGGCGTCACGGGTAGTTGTTTTTTCTTCTTCTGTAATACTAATCAACATTGCTGTCAATACATTTTCAAAAAATGCCTCTCTGTGCAAAATGGGTTCAAAAACATAAACAGCTGTGGGATCCTGTTTGTCTGTGATTTGAATCGAGGGAACAAATCGTGGCAGGATCAGCCTGATGTTATTTGTATCCCGCTGTAACTTTACTCTATAAAGAGCAAACATCTCCAACATGTCAGGAGTAGTTAGTCACTACAACAAGTGTTTGTGAACTAAAAATCAAGAATGTGGGATCCTGTTTGTCCATGATTGGAAGAGCCCAGCGCTGCTTCCGACGCAGGGACCTACCTCAGCACCTGTGCAGGTGAAGCCAAAGGGCAGATTTGCTTCACCATATTTTCTAGTCTTTGGCTTAGAATGAAGTTGGTTTGGAAACATATTCAGCGATGCTTCATCTCCTGCTTTGCGTTTCTGTGGGCGACGTGCTAGCAGTGTTCAAGCGTTTTGTTCCCCTCCCTTTTCATACCGCGCCCCCCCTGCCATGGCTCTGCGCCCCCCCTAGGGGGCGGGCACCACAGTTTGGGAAGGTCTGCACTACAGCATGTAAAAATCTAAAGATAAGCTCTGGCAGACTTGGTTCTATGGTAGGTCTTAAAGGGTTTAACATCAAAGATTCAGTGGAGAGCTACTGTAACAGCTGAACAGAAAAACTCTTCCTCCCCTGGTGTGCTACTCTTCACAACCCGCAGGACTTTCACCCTCAAGAGATGGAAAAGGGGAACGAGGGCCGACGTCCAGGTGAAACTGAGAAGCTACCAGAGGCTAGCTTCTTGGCTGTGGGGAGAATCCTGGTGCCTGCGTCCACTTCCTCTCCTGACATTTAGTTAATATGTTACGCCGGTGACTGGGACCTGGGCTCTGTGGCTCAGAAGCAGTTTTTCTCACGGTGTGTCCGTCAAACGTTCACTGTTTTTATTGATAACAGCTATGTCTGCTCATCGATCATTGCTTCCCCCAGCTCTGGAGTCGCTGCCCTGCCCAGCAGGTCCACAGGTCTGCATTGTCTTTATTTCAAGTGCCGCTGCAGTCAGCTGTTGATTTTGCAGATCGACCGTCATCAACTCGGTTGGCCCCGCTTAACGTTCGCTCCATAACAAACAAATCATTTATTCTAAGCGATCTCTTTATTAAAGAGTCTCTAGATTTCATGTGTCTGACTGAGACGTGGCAGCAAAATAAGAATTATGTCCAATGTTCCCTCTAATGTTTCATGTGTCTGAGCGAACACACAAACTCCCTGAGCGGTCCCTTGGATCACTGGATCACGTTGTCATTAACGTGGCTTCACTCTACATCAACCAAAACACCGGTGTCGGCACATGAGGACGCTGTCATAGCCCGTCAGCGACGTTGATTAGCTGCGTATATACGAATGTGAATCATTGGCTGGACTATGGGATAAGGCGGCATCGTTCTAAATACTGGAGCAGCCAGTCACTGACTAACACTGCAAAGCAGAATTGTTAACGTATTTATTTTAATTTCAATTCAGGTTAGTATTTAGTATTTAGTATTTATTTATTTATTGTCATTGTCAAGAACAATGAAATTGCGTTTGGGGCTTCCATACAACCCAAAAAAAAGAAGAAAATAATAAATACCCCTTAAAACCCAAGTGTACATATTTAACCCAGTGTGACTCCAATGCAATAAGACAATCCTTAGCAACAACATGAGAACATGACAAGTAATGTTCGTAGAAAATCAGACAAAGACCTGAGAAACATGACAAAGTACAACAATGCAACCCATTCAATATTATTGTACTGTGAGATATGATATCAGATATGATAGTTATCTATTTAAGAAGGAGGGGGGGGCAGGAGGGGGAAGAGAATAAAGATATGATGCACCAATGCAGACCAGTTCATTGCTATTAAGAAGTTGGATATGGTTATTGTCCGTGAGAGGGGGGCAGAGAGTTCAGGAGCCTCACAGCCTGTTAGATATCTTTTTGTGCGCAATGCAGATACTCTGTGTGCAGAGAGCGTGTCAGCGGATTGCGCCCGTGCGCAGCTTAGAGGGAACATTGATTATGTCCACTTGAATGAAATCTGCCCGGCTGGCTGCTCCGTCATCTGAACTCCGCGTCTTTTAGGACGTGGTGGAGGACTCGCTGTTGTTTACCAGGACAGATTCACATGCAGTCTGATGACCTCGGACTCCTTTTCTGCATTTGAGTCACAGATGATGGTCAGTTCTCTAAAAACCAGTTATTGTATTTTATTCTACCTGATGGGGTCTTTCTAACTGAATTTAATGACCTTCTGACATCCATCATTTCATTGGAGAAGGTTGGGAGATTTGAGCCGTCATATTGATGAAGCATCCTGTAACACTGCTGCTGAGCTCATCACTGTCACTGAGTCTTTTAACTTTAGGCAGCATGTTTCTGGCCCCACACATACAAAGGGTCACACACTGGATCTTGTTTTCTCCCTGGGTTTAAATATACATGATGTATGTGTGGAGGATGTCCATGTGAGTGACCATAGCTGCATATTTTTTAACTTGTTATTTTACTTGGATCCTTCATCTCCTAAACTGATGATCCAAAGGCAGATTATAAACCAAGATGCTGCTGGAAGGTTCTCTGCCATGTTTGACCCTCGCATGGCTCGTAGTGACCTCGACTCACGTATTTTATCCTTTAATGATCAATGCAAGTTGTTGGAAAGCCCACTGATAACATGTTTACATGGCTAAAATGTTATGGCTCATTCATTGATAGTATTTTCGCCATAGAAATTGTTATGTCCTATATTGTTGAACCCACCATGTCTATGCTGATGCTCTTTGAACGCACCACATACGTACTCGAGGCCATGCAGTGGCTGCTAGTCTGTGTTCTCAGTATTTTTATGTGTCAGTTCCAGTTTTAGAGCTCTAAAGTGCAGCTATCGTGTTAGGAATATGTTAGGAATAGACAGGAACACTGAGCACACTGAGGTCAAATCTTTATTTAGGGCGACCGTGGCTCAGGGGGTTGGGAATCGCATCTGTAACCGGAAGGTCACCGGTTCGATCCCTGGGCTCTCTGTCCTGGTCGTTGTGTCCTTGGGCTTTACCCTACTTGCCTACTGGTGTTGGCCAGAGGGGCCGATGGCGCGATATGGCAGCCTCGCTTCTGTCAGTCTGCCCCAGGGCAGCTGTGGCTACAACCGTAGCTGCCTCCACCAGTGTATGAATGTGAGAGTGACTGAATAGTGGCATTGTAAAGCGCTTTGGGTGCCTTGAAAAGCGCTATATAAATCCAATCCATTATTATTATTATTATTTTACCACTCGCTGCATTCTTGATGTTCATGTTCTTCTCTTTCCCCTCACCCTGCAACCAGTCATGGTAGATGCTCCTCCTGGAGCCTGTTTTCACTGGGAGGATCTTTGTGTCAAAGGGAGTTCTTCTTCCCACCATCACCAAGTGCTGCTCACAGTGGAGGCGGTTACCTTACACTGTTAAACAGCTTCAGATGACTGTTGTTGTCTGTTGGGTATTGTCACTTATAAATAAAGTTACATTGAATGGATGTATGGATGGATAGATGTTATTGTGACAAAGAGAAAACGATTGTTGACAGATTGATTGTTGTTTTGTGTGTCTGCAGTCTGTCAGGCTGTCTGATCACAGAGGAAGGCTGTACTTCTCTGGCCTCAGCTCTGAGCTCCAACCCCTCCCATCTGAGACAGCTGGACCTGAGCTACAACCATCCAGGTCCCTCTGGAATGAAGCTGCTGTCGGCTGGACTGAAGGATCCAGGCTGGAGACTGGACACTCTCAGGTATGGAGAGAATGTCTGATAGAGGAGGAAGAGCTGGAAACATTTCCTGTGTCCTTCACTCACTTCCTGTTTGTTTCCTGCAGATGAGACATGAACAATCACACATGCAGGAATATTTTCAGGGACAGACACACTAGTCTAGCTGGATAGTTCATGGATATTTATGTAGGGGTCTCCAAGGAGTCTGGTTGCAGGAACATTTAGGTCACAGGTGTACCTGAGATAGATACCAGTGTACCTAATAAAGTGTCAGCCATGTGTATGTTTCCCATGCTGTATGTCCACAGTGACAGAAGGATGAAACAAGGCTGTGAATCATTTCAGTCTGTGTTTGTGACAAAGAGGCAGACAGGAGCAGCTAACATTTGGAAATGGAAGCTTAAATAATGACAAACTCTACATTCACAGCTGAATTAACAATAAATTTGTTCTCAAGTGCACATTTAGCAGCTAATGCTATTACTGTTTTCCCTTGCTTTCTACAACTTGAGCAGCTATTGCTAAGTAGGCCACTTTGCTCTGCTAAGGATTTATGTGACCATGATGGAAACTCTGATAAGCTAATGCTGCTAAGCTAATACTGTTTATGGGCCCTGTTAGAATCAATATTTCATTCTCATTCTGTTGTTTGAGAACAATATTAACGTTTCACATCATTATAACACAAGAGAAAAGGGTATTAGCGTTAGCTACTAATGCTTATTCACCTCAAATTAGCTTTAGCTGCTAATGGTAGCCTACTTAGCAATAACTGCTCACTAATATAATGCTAATTCACATCAAATTAGCATTAGCTGCTCAAGTTGTTATAAGGAAAGAGAAAACGGTATTAGCATTAGCTGCTAATAATTGTTCACCCCTAATTAGAGTTAGCCCCTAATGGCAGCCTACTTAGCATTAACTCCTGACGTCGTTGTAATGCAGGGGAAAAGAGTTACCATTATCGGATAATGCTAATTCACATCAAATTAACATTAGTTAACAACGGTAGACTTCGTATCATTAGCTGCTGTCATTCTTACAAAGCAAACAGTATGAGCATTAGCTGTTAATGCTTTCTCATCTAACATTAGAATTGGCTACTAATGGCGTATTGTTAAAAAGTAAAAAAACACATTGTTAGCATAAGCGGATGATGCTAATTCACCTAAATTAGCATTAGCTAATGATGGCTACATACCTAGCATTAGCTACTGATATTGATATAAATCAAGAAAATATGGTATTAGCATTAGCTTTTAATGCTTTTTCATCTAAAATTAGAATTAGCCACTAATGGCGTGCTATTTAGCATTACCTCTTCACATCGCAGGGGAAAAGTTAAAATTAAATTTAAAAAAATGTTCAGATTAGCTACTCATATTGTTAAAAAGTAAGAAAAAACATTGTTAGCATAAGCGGATAATGCTAATTCACCTCAAATTAGTATTAGCTAATAACGGCAACCTACTTAGCATTAGCTGGTCACATTGTTATAATGCAAGAAAATATGGTATTAGCATTAGCTGCCAATTCCTAAATACCTAAAATTAGCATTACCTGTAATGGAAGTCTACTTAGCATTAACTCCTCACTAATGTAATGCTAATTCACATCAAATTAGCTTTAGCTTTAGTATTAGCTGCTAGCACCAGCCTACCCAGCACTAGCTGCTCACATTGTTAAAAGGGAAGAGAATACGATATTAGCATTAGCTGGTAATAATTATTCACCCCTAATTAGAATTAGCTGCTAATGGCAGCATACTTAGCATTAACTCCTCACATCGTTATAATGCAAATGAGGCTAACTTACATTAAATTAGACTGCTGTTATTAGCTAATGCTATTTAGCAGTAGCTGCTCACATTGTTATAAAGCAAAGGAAAACGATATGAGCATTAGGTTCTAATGCGTATTTGCCTTTAATTAGACGTAGGTGCTAATGGCGACCTACTCAGCAGTAGCAGCTCAGATGTTGTATTGCTAGGGAAAAGAGTGTTAGCATTAGCCGTTCACATTGTTATAAAGTTAAGGGAAATAGTGTTAGCATTAGCTACTCACATTGTTAAAAAGTAAGTGTTAGCATTAGTGCATAATGCTAATTCACATCCAATTAGCATTAGTTAATAACGGCAGCCTATTTAGCATTAGCAGATAATGTTGAATTTGGCCCACTGGAAAAGTTAAGAACTCAAGATTTAGGAGTGTTTCTCGATAGCTCTTTCTCGTTTGAGAAACAAATGAATTCTGTTATTAAAACCAGCTGTAAGCTTTATATTGTTGATTGTCATTTCCCATATGGAAAAGATATATAAATCTTATAAAGTTTGTATCTGTCTTGTGTGAAACTTGTATGAAAAGCATACAAGACTGAAAACAGATATAAGATCCCTTGAAAAATTATATAATGAAACTTGTATGTTTTCGATACTTACTAAAACAATATATGAAAGTAATGAGAAAGTGGCCACTTTCGTGAGTATGACTTTCATCATATAAGTTTTTAGTCTTTTCCATATGGGATATGCTTAAAAATATTTACTCATACATGCTTAGTTTTATAATCGATTGGATGATGATAGAGGTTCGATCCTTAGTAGTCTGTAAAGACTCTGTGTGCCTTCCAGAGTGCTCTGGCATGCACACACCACTTGGGGCCATGAGAGAGGTCGTACCCTCTCTTACTGATTTATGGTGTAGGACAGGGGTCTCAAACTCAATTTAGCTGGGGGCCGCTGCAGGCAGAGTCTGGGTGAGGCTGGGCCGCATTAGGTTTTCCACAAGAAAGGCATGGTTAAAAAATTCCAATCTTCTCAAATCTCTTTATTTTTATTTTTTAACACAAAATATTAAAAATAAATAAACAAATTAAGAATTAATAAGAAAATCAATCAATCTGTAATACATAAATAAAATAATAATAAGATATTTTTAGTCAGTGAACTTGTGTGTTTTTTTCAGTCTTCTATATCTGCTGTGTTTAGATTGAAATGTCTGTATTAACAGTTCTATAACCTTCTTCTGAACATGAATGGAACACTGTAGAAAATGAACTGTTCTTCTGAACATGGCTTCTCTTGCCTACTCCTTGCTGCTAGAGACCTGGCAGCGTTTCCTCTCGCATAGCCGAGCCAGATTTGGCCTGAGGGAGGAAGCAGTTGCGACCCTCAGTATGTCTTGAAGATGATCATCCGTAAGTCTGGACCTGTACTTGGACTTATTGAAGTTCAAAGTGGAGAAGAGCTTTTGGCACAAGTATGTGCTACCAAAAAGGCACATGGTCCGCTTGAACATTCGGGAAAGCCGAGGGAAACTAGGGCTCAATTCTCTCAAAGATTGTCCAAGCTTGTCTGCTTTTCCACTCACCTCCCTGAACTTTGCTTTGAGTTCAGAGTTGCACTGCAGCTCAATGAGCTCCATTTGAAGCACAGAAGGGGCATCTTGCACATCAAAGGAGAAGGGGTCCGCAAAAATGTGAAAGGTGGCTCTGTGTGTCTTGAAGTCAGCAAATCTGTGATCAAATTCCTCCTGTAGCCTCAAAATGACATCAACATACTCGTCAGCACTGAATGGTGTGCCTGCATCCACGAGTGCCTTGCATGCTGGGAAATGGCAAAGGTTTGTCTGAGAGAGCTGAGCTTTCCAGAGCGCCAGTTTTGTGGAGAATGCTCTCACGTTGTCATAGGCAGCACTGACAAGTTGCCCCTGGCCTTGTAACGTCTTGTTCAGTACATTAAGCTCATGTGTCATATCAACAAGAAAAGCTGAGTCCATGAGCCATTTGGGATCAGTTAGCACAGGAACACTAACTCCATCCTTCTCCATGAAGGCTTCACTTCTGCTCTCAACTCAAAAAGTCTCTTTAATACATTTCCCCTGCTGAGCCAACGTACCTCAGTGAAGTCGAGCACATCCCCATATTCTGACTCCATTTCCTCTAAAAAAGCACAGAACCTTCGGTGCTTTAAGCCCCTGGATCTGATTTGGTTGATGCATTTCACAACAATAGACATCACATTGTCAAACTTCAGGCATTTGCTGCAAAGGACCTGCTGATGGATGATGCAGTGCAGAGCAATGGCCTCCTCCACGCCTTCCTCTTCCAGTTTGTTTTGTGCCACCAGTCCATGTTTCCTCCCTGTCATTGATGGCGCTCCATCTGTTGTTATTCCAACAAACCTCTTCCATGGCAAACCAACATTCTCAATGGCATCACACAGCTTGTAAATATCTGCTGAGCGGTGGTCTGGCCATGCATTGGAATTACTGTGAGTCTCAACGCGTAGAGAACGTCATTTCTGCTTCTTTTTCTTGCAACCGTAGCACGGCGATCGGCAGATAAAAAGCCGGTAGCAGTCTCCTTTGTTTTTACGCTCGATGTTCATGTCTTTCATGACGACACGAACACCGTGGCGTTTGCAGATGGTAGAAAGTGCAGGGATAGCGAGCGCAAAAAAGGCGACTGCTCACGGCGCCGGGCTGTTGTTACAGGAGAAAGAAGCGGAAATGACACCGTGACATATAACAAATAACATCAGCTGTTTCTGATGTTAGTTGTTTTGACTGCTTTTACATTATATTGAAATATATGTAATGTTCATGTTTGCTGCAATGCAAACGCAGTGATGCAAATAAAAACATCGAGCCACAAATTACGGTGCGACCCTATAATTAGTCCGGGTTACCGGGGACTGTTGTTGCCGATGAACAGGTGTCGCTATGTGACTGCAGACTAAATTGGGCTGCATTGAGTTCATGACTTTTCTTTTATCCCGCCGCCTACGCATCACTGTGAGAGTTAATATGAGATCTCTCTCTGTGGAAAAATAACTTTAAATCCCACTGACGTGTGTATAAATCTATATACGTATAATGTCCCGCTGGGCAGCAACTTAAAAAAACAACTTTTTTTGAAGTGTTGTGAACGCAGCGCGCTGGGGCGAATGTCGGCGTTTGCCCAATAGAAAGGAGGAAGCCAGCCAGGCACAGGAAAGAAAGAAACACTCCAGGGCAACGCTGCTGGAACTTTGACTCATTGAGAAATGTTTCCCTGCTTGCATCAAGCCCGGCTGGTGTCCCCTGAGATCCATATCCCACCCTGATTGGTGGGTTAATTCAGCTCCGCCCACAACACTGTAAAGTGTCATACATTATCAAACTAACATTACATTTTCATATTAAGGTGGGGCCAAAAACTATCGTCCTGCGGGCCGCAATTGGCCCACGAGCCGCGAGTTTGAGACCCCTGGTGTAGGAGGACACCTACTCTGTGTCTGGTTAAGTATAAGAGCCCTTTGTTAGGGGGACCGCTGGACTCTTAGCACCAGCTTTGGGGTCACAGGGTCACATCTGGAACACACACACACAGACACACACACACACACACAGACACACACACACACACACACACACACACACACACACACACACACACACACACACACACACACACACACACTATGCACAGACTGGTACTCTTTGTTCATACCTGTGTAAGACGTCATAATGAACTTGTGCATATTCATGTAAGCTCAATAAAGAGCAGTGTTACGAGGGAGCAGACGAGAGCGACTGAGGTCAAGTGAAGGAACGGCGCTGTCACAGTTCTCTCCCTCATCAATTGTCTGGTTCCAGCGGTGGGTCTGTGCTAGACGACCCATCACCAGCTTTTTCCACTGGTTACCAGTACGTGGTAGAATCCACTTCCAGATCTGGTTGTCTTTAAATCTGTGAATGGATTGGCTCCATCTTATCTCTCTTTAACAAAAGAATCCAAGTGGAGCCCTCAGGTCTGCAGATAAGCAGCTTCTGACCAGAACTAGACGTAAAAACAGAGGTGAGCTTTATCGATGGCTGCAGCCAAACTCTGGAACAGTCGCCCTTCACATCAGGTCGTCACCAACACTGGACATTTTTAAAAGCCGGTTGGAAACACATTTGTACTCTGTAGCTTTCAATCCTGACCAGTCTTTATAGTCATTACTGTGTATGTTTCCTATTTTCTCTCTACTCTGTGCAGCACTTTGGCTCAAGCTGTTTTTAAATGTGCTGATAAATAAATGTAGATTTCTTTGAATAAAACAGTGGAGCCGAGCTTTGAGCTCAGTGTGTAACAGTGTGTGTGTGAGAGCCATGTAATGTCCATGTGTGCATGCTGACTGTGCTGCTCTGACCCCCCTCCTCCTTTCAGGGTGGAGCCTGCTGGAGTCCGATGGTTGAGACCAGGTCTGAGGAAGTGTAAGTGTGTTTTTAATGGGATTCATGAAAACAAAGCAGCACACATTCAACCATCTTCATCATGTCAGGAGTCATCATCAAAGTGTCAATCAATGAACAGATGATGGATCAATAACTGCAGCTGGATTGTGTTTGTTCTCTCCATCAGATTCCTGTCAACTCACAATCGACACAAACACAGTGCACACAGAGCTCCAACTGTCTGACAACAACAGGAAGGTGACACGTGTGGAGGAGGTTCAGTCATATCCTGATCATCCAGACAGATTTGATGTTTATCTTCAGCTGCTGTGTAGAAATGGTCTGACTGGTCGCTGTTACTGGGAGGTCGAGTGGAGAGGAAGAGTTGATATATCAGTGAGTTACAGAAGCATCAGAAGGAAAGGAGGCAGTTATGACTGTTGGTTTGGATACAATGATCAGTCCTGGAGTCTGGAGTGCACTGATAATGGTCCTCGTCCTCGCAGTTCTGTCAGGCACAATAACAGAGTAACATCCTCCTCCTCCTCCTCCTCCTCTGTCTCTAACAGAGCAGCAGTGTATGTGGACTGTCCTGCTGGCACTCTGTCCTTCTACAGAGTCTCCTCTGACACTCTGATCCACCTCCACACCTTCAACACCACATTCACTCAAACTCTTTATCCTGGGTTTAGGTTTTTCTGGACTCCTGCTTCCTCAGTGTCCCTGTGCTGAGTGGAGTGTAAAGAGTGTCTCCTGTTACAGAAACACTCTGACTGTTGAACAGATAGTTCAGTCTGTACATGTCTGTCTCTTTCACTCACAAACACGTTTTCAGATTCATGGATTCAATCAGTTGATGTTTGAAACTCTTCTAAATGATTCCTTGTAAACTTCTTCAGTCACAAACAAACAGGAAGTGATGTCACATGTGTTCCTGTCCACACAGCAGAATGAGTCTATTGCTGACAGTGATGTACAAACAGAGTGAGCATTTCTGAGGCCCAAAATAAACTGAGTAGTTCACTGAATGAACAATGGACTGTGAGCTCAGTTCCTTCATCATTAGTATGGATTATATATGTATATGTATTATATTAGTATCATATATATCAGGTGCTGCTGCTTTCAGTCATTGTGCAAATGTGCTGTTTGTAAGCTTGTAAAGCTGCAGTCAGCTGAGACTGAAGAAGTCACCTGATCAGTGAGCAAACGTTTCTGAAAACGTCCAGATGAACAGAATCAACCTTTTGGGATCAGCCAGCAATGCAGCATCATTGTTGTTCAGCTTCAGAGGTTTGCAGGAATGAACTGATGACCAGAAACAGCTGCAAAGTCCAAGAAAATACCAGCTGGAGTTCAGCTGCATTTGAAGAAGTCAAAGAAAAGTAAGGATGGCAAAGGGCGACGTTTTCTTCCAAAGAGCTGCAAACATGGTCGACGCCTCATTAGAAGAATCATCTGGACATTTGTGAGGAACTCTAACCAAGAAAGCAACGTCACACAGATCCAACAGACAGTTTCCATGACTGCAAGTGTTGAGTGGAAAAATGCTGCATTGCATTATTGCATCCTCTCACCACAGGAGGCGCTGTTGGCACCACTGATTGCTGATCAGCTGTTCTCTGATGATCTGATTGATACTGTGAATAACGGGACTCACTGAACTCTGTGACACAGTGAAGATTACAGAGTTTAACTTCACCCTTTAAGACTGACCACAGAACCAAGTCCGCCAGAGCTTTTGTTATATTTTTACATGCTGTGGAGCCATTTGTGGGAGCATTTCAAGTTGCTATACATCAATACAACTGTTATAGCCCTAATTTTAATAATATGTATGCATTAAGTCCATAGTAACTACATAAACTGCAAAAAAAACCTCTGCTCATCCATCTCTGTGTGTATCAGGATACATTTGGCTCATAATACACAGAAAAATCAGAGTTATTACCTGTAATAAATGTGAAAGATTCCTGCAGTGATAACCAGGCAGGACTGAAACACATCCAAGCTGTCACCACGGTAACAGCACCGCCCATCCACAGGTGAGGGGAGGAGCAAAAAGAGGGACTTTGACCATTTTATACTAAAAACACTCAACTAATGTTTCTAATATGAAACAAATAAGCCCACATTAATGTGAGCGTTTATTAAATAATAATAATGATGATTTCCTCCTGATCTCATTTCCACAGCAGAGAAAACTGTGGTGTATATTGAGGTGGAGGGTGTGGTCTGTGGCTCAGGTGTAGAGTGAGGGTGGGGTGCACCACAGCAGCATGCTGGGACTGCTGAGGGTGGAGGAGGGAGTGATGATGACATCAGAGCTGCAGCACAGAGACCAGTGAACACACAGTCTGTTCATCTTTGCATAGATACAATATACAGCACAATATTGAATGACAGACACGCTGTGGGAGCTTCCACAGATACACTGACGTCAGCATCCAGAGTCCTCCTGCTGCTCCCCCCTCAGAGCCCCGTGATCAGCACCAACACATTCAGTTAGATGACAGAGTCCAGCTGCAGCTAGAATCAGCTCCCCTCTGTGAACAACAGCACAGCGTCAGTGTTTCACACTCAGTGAAAGGAGGAAACAGCAGAAGAACACCATGTGTGCTACGTTTCCCAGGACACACTACAAACTGCACAAATACAGAGCAGCACGTGGAAGGACCTGGAGCTGCATTTACAGAGCTGCAGACAGCGTGATGTCCTGTATGGACAGGTGGAAGGAACCAAGTCCTCAGCTGGAACACTCGTGTTTGTCCACAGACAGGAAACACAGCAGGAAACTTCCTCACAGAAGTGCAGCTCATGGATAACACACTTCCTGTCAGTCAGAATGAGGCTGCAGCCAAACACAGAAAGGTGTTTTTGTCCAGATGAGCCCAGAGAAGAAACACGAGTGTTCACAGACATCAGAAGCTCAGAGAGGTGAAACATGAGGTTGGAGTCCTCGTCAGCATCCAGAAGAGCTGCTGTGAAACCCTGAGTACTCATGACAGACTCTGATGGCACAAACACATCATGATTCAAACAGAAAGACAAACATGGAGCTCCTGATCCTCCTGCATGAGAACAAGCTGACATGAGCGCTGTGTCTGAGAGTGTCTCCCTGTCACAGTGACAATAACACAGCTGCTGCTCACAGTCATTAAACTGACCTGAGGTCAGCTGTGCTCCTTACATATGAACCATGTGACCTCACATCAGTGCTGTGGATGACTGTAGTCATAGAAGAGTAGAGCTGTAGCAGGTGGTGTGAGGAGGAGGTGGTGTATTGTAGTTAACGCAGTACTGAAACACTCCAGCAGAGGGCGCTGTTAAGTCCTTATTGTAACACAGTTACTGTGTGCAGTTAGACTTCATACATAATCTGCACTTATTTCCATCAGACATGCTGTCAGTAAATGATTGGTTTCTATTGATTCTACTTCCTGTTGACTGGTTTGATGACAGTGAAACAATCACAGCTGATTGTGTGATGATGTAAACTGTCACTGTTACATTCAGTGTGTGTGACATAATGTTAGTGCAGGCTGATAACAGCCTGGTTCTGTTAGAAACACATGAACGTGTCCATAGATCAGTGTGTGTTTAACATGAGAGCTTCAGCCCTGCTGATGTGTTAAATAAAGACATGCAGGAAAACTGATGAGACTCTGAAATAACTCTTTATATTTATAATGTAACTCTGCATCAAAAGAACAACAAAGGATCCCAGACAGGTTTCTGTGAACAAAGACCATTCTGATGTTTCTGTGTTTCTAACACTTTGACATTATTAGTAAACAGACTGCAGTGAGCAGCATTTATAAAGAGCTTCTATATAAAGATATGACAGCTGTTTGACAAGTTTATCACTCTGTGTTTGGACCTGATCAGTCCAGCTGTTTACTTGAAACATGTTCATTTACCTGTTCTGTTATATTCATGTTCTTGTCTCTGTTGAAAACACATTTTAATGTCCCTCAGATTTTTCTCCCAGATGAATAAATATAAAAATGACACAAACTGACTGCAGCTACTTTTTGTCCTTTCTGTCAAAAACCTTCATGTGACTCATGAGAGACACGTTTCAGCTGTTTGTGACAGATCAGAGGCCAACAAGTCATTTATAACACTTTCCATCATTGTTTAAAGTTCTCAGTGTTTCTGTGTTGCTGCGTATAGGATCTCCCAGCATCATCACTGTGCTGTCCAATCATTGTGTGCGAGGTTACCCTTATAGTGCGATGTGTGTTTGCACAAAGAGAAGCATGTGTGTCAAATATAAATAAGCACAGAACAGAAACAGCTGCTCGTTTCTTCTGTTTAGAGTCAAGTTAGTGTTTTGTGTCTTTGTTTGAGGCCTGATGTCGAGCAGAGGTGTGTGTAACTGCACTGCTCTGTTATATGTGTGAAGTGTGTGCTTCTCTTCAGCATCATCTTTGTCACTGCTGATTCCTTTGTGTCATCATGTGTTGAGAAGAGAGAACAGTTATAACGGAGGAGCAAAAGGAAGCCCTGAAATCTGCATCAACAAGGAAGTGTTGGCTCACCAGTGATCCCAGCAGAGCCACTGGTTTGGCTCCAGTTGTTCTAGATTCAATGATGTTGTTGCTACAGACACATGTCAGCATCTTTATTGAATTTAATATGAAGCAGAAATGGTGTCATTAGGAGAAGAAGAGGAGAACAAGTCCGGCGAGGAGGCAGCAGCTCTTAAAGATGAAACAGCAGCTCAGCCCTGAGCTCAGAGAGCTGCACATGAAAAAGCTCCTCAAGCAGATCCTGTCAGAGGTTTGTCATCAACAGGAGGAACTGTTCACATCATAGGATGAAGATGCTGTCAGCTGGATGAAGAAGGTTATTTAATGCAAACGTTCACACTGAAGTCAAATTGTTGTCGTGTTGAACAGATTCATGTACTGATCGTCTCCAGAATGTTAGAAGAGCTTCAATGAATCATTAGAAACAACTTACAGCTGCACAGCTGTGTCAAACACATCTGTGTGTCATTGTGGGATTGTTGTGTTTCTACATGTGACACACGTCTAAAACATGCACACAATCTGAACACAAACAGGGACTCATGTGTTCCCACAGCCAGATGCTGAGAGCCATTTCCTTGTAGTCCTGTGTCTACATACATGAACCATTAGATGTTATTGGAATGATTGTCAGCTCTGATAGTTTCATGTGTGTTTAGCTGGACGCTGTTTGATCCTCGACATGTTTAAAGGTGTCCAGTCCTGAGACACTGGGGCTGGAAACAGCTGTGATGTCATTGGACTGTCACACAGACAGAAGTGCATGAAGTGAGCAGCCGAGGAGCCGCTGATGTTTTGGATTCAACAGCATTTGAAAGGTCGACACAGACACATTTGCACACAGAAAGCTGAATCTGTCATATGCCACAGTGAACTCACTGTTCAGTGTTTTTCAGGAAGCTTCTTAACTGCCTCTGCTGCCAAACAAGCAGCTGATGTCCTTGAGAAGAAGCTGAAGAAGTCTTCAACAACAAATACAGGAAGTGGACTTTCAAATACTAGATTCACTTTAGACTCACAGAGAAATGACTCAACCAGCTGTGTTTGACTCTATGAAAGGTCAGTGTGTGTCTGCACACAGACTGTTGTGTTGGACTGTTATTCAGTTGTCTGCTGAATGTTTTCAAATGTCTGCATCTCAGCTGTGATGAGGCTGGGGGTCATGGGAGGCCACCGTAGCAGCCTCTTCAACATCATGACATCATCATAAATGCTGCTGGACTGTCTGATGGGCTGACGGTGAAAAAGCCGTCGGGAAGGAAACAGAAGACATTTCAGAGGCTGCAGCAGATTTCTTTGATTCGGGGCCTTTTTCAGCTTTATTGGACAGAGCAGTGAAGATAAGTGACAGCAAAGCAGAGAGAAAGGGGGCGTGGCCCGGGTCAAAGCCAGGCCAGCTGCTCTCCACCTCGTGGTCACCTGCTCATCCTAGTGAGCTCCAGCAGCAGCCCTTTCACACACTTTACACTGTCAAACACTGTGTGTGGACCTCAGCTAACAACAGGCTACATTTAAGTCTGGACTACATGCTTTTATATTGTTTTTATTCCATCAGCAGCTCAACATCATGAGCAGCTTTGACATAAAGACATCAAACTCAAGCTGACTTTAAACTACTTTTAATACAGGGGCTCAAAAACAACAACATCTTTATTATATATCAGGACAGAAAGTCATTTCATCTCAAAGGGAAACAGCTTTATTTGGAATAACCAGCACTATCAACTGGTTTGGGATCTCCACCAGTTTCATGTCTTTGCAGCTTCTCCAACAAAGTTCCTGTAAAATCAGCATGTTTGTCTTTATTGGTTTGATAGTGATTGATTATTCAGTCCCAATCTGCTGTCATCTAAAGAACAAAATGATGTTTCTATGAGTCACAAAGCTCCAGATGTTGTCGGCTTCACAAAGAAAACAAAGAACTTAAACACAAAGTGTTTGGAGCCAAAATGTTCCCAAGCTGCTCTTTTTGAAATGGCAGAGGTACAGTGGTGTCTAACAGCACACTGTGGAAGGCAAACATGTTATTGTTGGATGAAACTTCATGAATCCTTTGTAGATTTGAGCTGTTGGAGCCTTTCTTTTCTCTTCAGGTGTACAGATGCTGAGGAGGCAGGTGAAGCAGGTGGAGCTGTTGTGATGCTGCAGAGGGTGTGTCTTAGTAACTCTGTGAGGCAGAACTGGATCCAACATTGTGGATGTGTTGATGTTGGAGCCATTAAGAGTCTCTGGCCACACTGTAGGATTTCCCTTTGATCCACTGTGGGGGCATTTTGGAGTCTGTCAGTGAAACTCTTCATGTTTGTGTTTGACTCCAGTTTATAGAAACAGAGGAATGTGTCATGCTTTTGTTCGGCCTCCACAAATACACACATTTGTTCATTGGTTGGACTTTTTGGAAGGAGACACATTGAAAACCATGTTAATAAGATCTTGTTGTTTCCTGTGGATCCGACACAGAGAGTGGACTTCAGACAGAAAGCGTGGAAGAGATTTTAGAGGCCGTGTGTGGCAACAGGAAGTTTCTGTGTGTTTGCTGATCTTACATGTGGAAAACAACACGTGATGTTTGTGAAGTTCTACAATGATCATTGTTCTCACAGCATTTTGAGTGGGAACAGTTCAAACTGGGAGTAGTGGGAGTTATTTACTGATTGAAACAAGCTGAATGTTTCTGTGACGATGAAGATCAGCAGCTCAGCTGATCAATGAACTGACATCTATCAGTCGTTTCATGAGATGAAGTCATCAGCAGACATTTGTTCTGACTGTGTGATGAATGTCAGAACGTCAGGGCTCTGCTTTAGTCACTGCTTGATGATCATTGGCTCATTGTTGAATCCAGGGCCCAGTCTGACCTCTGACCTTTGCTGCAGGTCTTCTGTGTTATCTCCACTTTCATGTCTGATCTTCAGAAATCAGAAATCAGAAATCAGAAATCAGAATGGGTTTATTGCCAGATGTTGAGGTTTACAACATTAGGAAATTGCTGCGGTGCTTCAGTGCAGACAATAAGAATTAAAGTGCTATGTAGAAAGAAAGATATGTGCATGAGATATACATGAGATATATACATGAGAATAAGAATTATGAGTGCTACGTAGAAAGATATATACATGAGTGCAGGTGGTGATCAGTGCCAAACATGAAATGATGCAGTTACACAGCGTAGGGTCATATGTTAGTGGCGGGGACAATCATGTGGTTATTGTTCATGTGTCCAACAGCAGAGGGGAAGAAACTGTTCTTGTGGCGAGAGGTTCTGGTGCGAATGGACCGGAGCCTCCTGCCTGAGGGGAGCAGGTCAAACAGACTGTGTCCAGGGTGAGAAGGGTCAGCTGAGATCCGGGCTGCACGCCGCAGTGTCCTGGAGGTGTACAGGTCCTGCAGAGATGGGAGTCTGCAGCCAATCACCTTCTCAGCAGAGCGCACAACACGCTGCAGTCTCTGTTTGTCCCTGATAGTGGCTCCAGCGTACCACACGGTGATGGAGGAGGTGAGGATGGACTCGATGATTGCAGTGTAGAATTGCATCATCGTCCGTGTTGGCAGGTTGAATTTCTTCAGCTGCCTCAGGAAGTACATCCTCTGCTGGGCTTTCTTGATGACGGAGGTGATGGTGGGCTCCCACTTCAGGTCCTGGGTGATGGTGGTACCCAGGAAGCGGAATGAGTCCACAGAGGTGATGGGGGTGTCAGTCAGGATGATGGGGGGGAGTGGGGCTGTGTGCTTCCTGTATCGTCTGCTGTATCTCCTGTATCGTCTACTGTATCGTCCAAAATAAACATCTGGATCATTTCCAACACTTCAGCAGATCTTTAGTTTGGGCAGTGCAGCACAAAATAACACATATTGTACTATACTGCCCACTTCCTGATCTTATTGGATCTGTGTGTGAGGTTGGTGAAGGAAACACATGTTTACTGAGTGAGTCGCTGCCATTAGGAACTAGTTTTTATATCACAGCCTGGAAATCACACAGGACCATTTCTGCAAGTGAAAAGTCGTCATTGGAGGAAAATCATTGTGTAGTTTGTGCGACTGAAGAATTGTCCCAACTACATGTGCTGCTGACCTTTGACCTTTTCTTTAGGTGCACAGAGGAGTCTGTGGAAACATCCAGAACTGAGGCAGTGCTACAGATGCTTCAAATAAAGTGGTGTATTATCCATGTTTTCTATGGATCACATCCAGTATCCTGATCTAACGAGCCCCCTTTGTGTGGATTTTAGAGCCTCTGACTTTTGCTGCGTCTCATTTCAAGCACAAGAGCAAGAAGTGGATGAAGAAATGGGGCGAGTGGGGTCAGTGTGGTGCATGTCAGCTGTGCTCACACATGCTTTCACAAAGAACATGTGTGTTCATCGGCAGCATTAAGGTGCACTTTAGTCTTCATAATAATAAAGTATTCTGACTTTATTCTTCTGAATCCTCACAGTCATGTTGCAGCTCTGCTTTGCTTTAAGAAAATGTTCTACCAGGATGTTACTTTCCTAAACGTGTTCTCCAAATGTTCCAAAGACTTTGTTCTAAGTAGTTCTGCATGATGAAACATCCACACTAAGTTTAAGAAGGACACACAAACACCATCTGTCCTTTCATCATGTGTACAAACGTGTTCAGATGTCAAATGTACCGTGAATGGATGCAAATGTGGATCGTTCCAATAAAATGAGACAGTTTTGTAAGTGGATCACAGTCTGAAGTTCATTGAAACCTATAAGAACATGTTATTCAAACCAATTTTATCCAACAGGAAGAAGCATCAGGGGAACAGGAAACATTCAAACATGTTTACTGTAAGAACTGCACAAAGGAAGAAAACACAATCCTACACACGAGCACTTTAAAATGGACATTTAGCTTTTCAAACATCAGGGAGCTGCAATAACAACACTGTGCCCATTCTGATCAGACTGAAAGATTTATAGAGATTTATCCATGTGCTGGAAAAGGATTTGATATCAACATAGATGCAGATTAGCAGGAGCATTTTCTTCATATTGATTTAGAGTTCAGTACCAGGAATATGTAGAATTAACATCTGTGTGCATGACGAGTGATGAAAATTCAAAGTCAGGCTTTCAAAGGATGTCAGAATTGGTGTCTCTATCTGTGACTGTCCCAGAGGAACCTACCTGAGGGATTATTACAGATCTGTCTATATAGAAAGACTTGCATTGATTCACAGTGTACAATTCTTTCTAATCTATTAACATCTTCCTCCAAATCCTGTTTCTGCTGTTTAATGACATATGTCTGAATACAGACAGTGGAAAAATGTCAGTTTTAGTTTTACTGGATCTCAGTGCAGCATTTGATACAGTTGACCACAACATATTACTCAAACGACTGGAGAACTGGACAGGTCTTTCAGGAACTGTACTAAACTGGTTCAAAACATACTTAGAAAACAGGAAATACTTTGTATCAATAGGTAACTTCACATCCGAGCAGACAAGTATCACATGTGGAGTTCCCCAAGGTTCCATCTTGGGACCCTTTCTGTTTAACATTTACATGCTCCCACTGGCACAGATTATAAAGAACAACAAAATAAACTGTCATAGCTATGCAGATGACACACGAATATATATCACAATGTCACCAGGAGACCAAGGCCCTGTACAATTTTCTCCAGCTAAACAAAAACAAAACTGAAGTAATAGTCTTTGGCGCCAAAGAAAAACGATTACAGGTCACCAGAAAACTTCAATCTATACATCTAAAAACCACAAACCAGGCGAGAAATGTGGGTGTAGTGATGGATGCAGACCTAAACTTAGAAAAACACATTAAGACAATAACAAAATCAGCTTACTATCGCCTCAAGAATATTTCAAGGATAAAAGATCTGATGTCTCAACAGGACCTGGAAAACCTAGTCCATGCATTCATCTTTAGTAGGCTTGATTACTGTAACAGCATCTTTACAGGTCTACCTAAAAAATCAGTCAGACAACTACAGCTCATCCAGAACTCTGCTGCTCGAGTCCTCACTAAGACCAAAAAAGTGGACCACATCAGTCCAGCTCTGAGGTCCTTACACTGGCTGCCTGTCCGTCAGAGGATAGACTTTAAAGTTCTGATGCTGGCCTATAAAGCTCTGAATGGTTTAGGACCAAAATACATCAGTGACCTCCTGACCCAGTATGAACCTTCCAGATCCCTCAGGTCATCTGGATCCGGTCTTTTATCAGTTCCCAGAGTCAGAACCAGACACGGAGAAGCTGCATTCAGCTTTTATGCTCCTTATATCTGGAACAAACTCCCAGAAAGCCTCAGATCAGCTGAAACACTCAGTTTAGGGCTGAGGGGCTCAAACCTCCTGCTGTTTCTACTGGACCATAAATTCTACTTTATGATCATCTTCAAAAATAAAAACGTGAGTTTATTTGTGAACTCTGTGAAATGTGTCTGATGTTTAGTTTGAACCAATCCTGTGTCAGCTGCAGCCACATCATTGCCACACATACAAATGGGTGTGTTCCTGTTTAGACCTGCTGGCTGTCAATGGGCTTCATTCCATTTCAGACAGCCGGTGGTCAGCTGTGATCTAAACTCAACATGGCTCCTGTGTTAGAAGAGCCTCTGATTTTAAACTTTGCACATTGAATAGTTTCTTTCCAACACTGTGGAGCTACCAGCCCAGTATTTGTAGCCCACAGTAGATGGAGTTATCAAGCTGGACTGACAAACATCAGGACTCATGTGATTCCTACATGTGGACCTTTCACAGATGGATCCAAGTGCAGATTCAACTCTGCATTACATTTGACTTCAGCTGTTACACACTTTCTAGCTGTGTCACTTCCTGCTTTTTGGATCAGATAGTTTATTCATGTCCACAAATGTTTGGCTGCATGTTTTTATCATCTATATTTCCAGTCTTCATACAGCCGATATTTCATGTGAACTCCAACCTGCCAGCTGCCATCATGTTTTCAGGGTTCATTCAGTGTTGAAATGTAGGACAAACAGCAGCACATGTTCTCTAAATGTTTGCAGTCATTTTACATGAAGCTGATACTACATGAGACATTTTCCATATTTACTGTCTTTGAACAGAGAATAATAAAGCCATCAAACATATACAGGATTGTGCAAATACAAACTTCTGTGGTGCATTTGATGACCTGCAGAGGAGAACAAGTCGGGCTTTTCAGCCCTAACACAACCTCTTTGTTCTCAATACTACAAAACCTTCAAAGGCTGATATGCAAGTTTGCATGAATCACCAACACAGTTGTGTTTGTTTCTAGTATAATTATAAATAAGCTGATCAAATATCTGCTGACTGATTAGATCCAGTATCTATTACACATGAACTGGATATCACAGCGCATGTTGTTGATCCATCATATCAAACTAAACCGTGTTGCTGGTGTAAATATCCTCCAATAAAGTCAGATGAGGGCTACTGTTGCCAGGTAACGATGATGTCACACTGGATCTTCTGATCTTTAGCATCGTAGCGCTCGGAGTCTGATGTTGGCTCATGTGTTGTCACCAACATGACGTTCTACTAGTCAAGGCCTCACCTTAACCCACTGATGCTGATCACACAGACCCACTAATAGAACTGTTTTATCAGGGTTTGATGCAGCGTCAGCATTAATGTCACATTTAATCAGACCACATTTACATTACAAGCCCACTACAACCATATGGAACTCCAAAGTGTTCAAAATTAAATAAATAAATAAGTCATGATGAAATAAATAACTATGTGAATAAATAAGACACAGATATGTAATGTGAGAATGATATTGTGAAATAATTGAACACATTTTGAAAAAAAGCTCATTATTGTGAAATATATTGCATTCTGCTATATCCATCCATCCATTCGCTTCCGCTTATCCTTTTCAGGGTCGCGGGGGGCACTGGAGCCTATCCCAGCTGTCATGGGGCGAGAGGCGGGGTACACCCTGGACAGGTCGCCAGTCTGTCGCAGGGCCAACACACAGGGACAGACAACCATTCACACTCACACCTAGTGGCAATTTGGATTATCCAATTAACCTATCCCCACAAGCTGCATGTCTTTGGACGGTGGGAGGAAGCCGGAGTACCCGGAGTGAACCCACGCAAACACGGGGAGAACATGCAAACTCCACACAGAAAGACCCCGGCCTGATGGTGGAATTGAACTCAGGACCTTCTTGCTGTGCGGCAACAGTGCTAACCACCGTGCCACCGTGCTGCCCATTCTGCTATATAAATTTACTTATTATTGTGAAATATTATTTCATGATCATTATTTTTCACAATAACAGAGATTATTCCTGAGGCATTTTATTTATTCCCAGCCGTTTTAAATGGTAAATGGCCTGCATTTGTATAGCGCTTTTTTCTAGTCCCTAAGGACCCCAAAGCGCTTCACACTGCATTCAGTCATTCACCCATTCACACACACATTCACACACTGGCGATGGTAAGCTACATTGTAGCCACAGCTGCCCTGGGGCGCACTGACAGAGGCGAGGCTGCCGGACACTGGCGCCACCGGGCCCTCTGTCCACCACCAGTGGTAAATCCAAAATGTCCTTTTTTTCAAAGTCAGTCTTTATTTCAAAATCCCGTTTTTCCCAATGGCCTATTTATTTCATTATTATTACACATTATTTGACCACGAGCAATCTTTTCTGGTTTGACGCCGTCTTTGTAGCCAGAAACCAGCTCTCTCCTCGGCTTCCTCCACTACACGCTTCCCCCACGCCAGTCTCCTCCGTCACTATAAAGGGGAGAGTCATGAGCTCCATCACCCTCACCTGTGCCGTCCAACGTCCCGCCACCAGCCTCCACTGCAGCAGGCCAGAGACCACACCCCTGCCACAATAAGTAAAAGTATATCCTTGCTGTACCCTTAATGCTAAATGTGCTAAATTAACCGCTGCCTTTGCCCCTTTGGGATTATTCTTATGTCACTGGGATGTTGACCTTTGACCTTCACATTAGAGAGATGGGCAGACATAATTAGTGTATGAATTTTAAAGTAACAGGTAATAAAGAGAGTGTAGCAAATGTAGTCAGGTTTATTACTCTGTATCACACATGAGTGCCCGAGGGAGGCGGGGCTGACTGGGGAGACACAGGAAACAGAGAGACAGGGCTGACTCGACATGAAACGATGAAACGTGGGACACGGGAACAGAAACTAAACACAGGCTGAAATGAACACTGAGGGAGGGAGAACTAAGATTACTGAGAGCCTGATAAATAAGAAGAACAAAAACCAAGAAAAACAAGAGTCAAAGAAAACCAAAAACACAAAGCATTGGGCCAGGACCCACTGCTGTGACATTTATATGTGATAAAAACATTAAAAACTGCTCAGATGTTGAAATCTTTCTACGGATAGTTTAGGTTCAGCTCTCCAGCCTGGCATTTGGTTAAGCATGATTCAAACATTTGATTTTGTTTAACTGGTTTTAATTATAGTTACTTTTTGTGAACATTTGTTGCAGCATTTAAAAATACATCATTTATTTTCAAACTTTTATTTGATTTAGAGCATCATATTTGACCAACGTAAATGTTTTAATTTCATATAAAATAACTGAAACAGTGAACTAAATATCTGAAATCTTTCCTTCCTTAAAAGTTATAATCCTACTTAAGTTATAGTGCAAACGCTTAAGCAACAAATATACTTGATGCTAATTAATTAATATTTCCCTTTGATGTTGCAACTATGCGGTCACTTCTGTCTTTAAACAAAATAATATTTTCCAGTTACAGAAATCATAAAGTCCAAACTACACTGAAAAAAATATGTTGTTGGATTTACTTAATTCAATGGTGGACATTTGTTGCACACAGATGTTTTGCTTTGGCAGCAACTTAAACAATTGAGTTAAATTAACACAATTTATTCATGTTCAATAAGCCTGTGCAATTTGTGTTGATAAAATGTGACTTAAACATGTTTTGATGAAGTAATTTGAGCTCTTGGAATATTTTAATCCTTCACAATTTTCTCACTTTATCCCAACACCATTCAATAACTTTTACCCAATAGTACTTGGTCACTTAAATACTACATGTTATCTTCAAATTACATTTTGCTATTATATTCTAGTATCAAATACACAATTTTCAAATGGAGGCCTTATAACAGATTATATTGTTCTCTTCCAAGATGGTTGCTGGCATCCACCAGTAACCTTTCAAAACAAAATGTCTAATTTCACTGCATTGACAGTAGGTAAAGAATTAAACTGACATTACTCCTCCACTGAATCTACATAAATCAACAGTTAAATAATGTCAGTTCTTCCGTGTTCTCTGGAATCAATCACAGCAAAGAAATTAGACTGTTTCTTTTGAAAAATGTTGGGAAAGAACAAATCAAGATCAAAAATCAAGGTTCAGTTAAACAACAATTATAACTAAACAATTTGAGATAATGTTAGTTTCCATTAACATTAAATTAGGTTACTGAATTGGCAAACACCTTCCTATTAACATTACCCATTTTACCCCAATAACTAAAGAAATTAGCACTTGCAGGTCAAAACCTTTATTCAAGAGATGCAAAAATAACATTGATACAGTGACTGTCAAAAATTACAGCACTGATCATACTGTGACATGTTGGTTCAAAACAGCACACTTAGAAATATTCAACGTTCTTTACTTCAACTGAATGAAACTGAAAACACCATTTCACACGACCCATATGGGATATTTAGACTGTATAACTGTTCACGCTACATCTCTTCACTAGTAAAAGAAAGAAAAAATACAAAGAGAAATTTAAAAATGCTGCCAAAATGCTGCACAGAGCAAAAGGAAAAACAAACAACAACAAAAAATGGCCCTGTCCTCATGGCAGTTGCAGTGTATATAAAAATGAACCCTGCGATCTGTTCCTGGAATTGAGCTTCAAAAATGCAGCAGAACAAGTGTGAGATTTAAATGTCTTCTCACCTAGAGCTGATCACCTTGCATGCATAACAGTGAGCTTTCCTTGCAGGAGCAGTTTTGTCTTAGTTGTGAGCTTTTCTTGTACCGGACTCTGCGCCCCAATTTTAGTGTCAGACCACACCTTCAGAGTATTCCATCAACAACAACAACAACAATCTTTATTTATAGAGCACATTAAAAGCCAGGGGCATGCCAAAGTGCTTTACATGAAACAATAAAACAATAAAATGATTTACACTAAAACATCAGAGTCATATAAGTGTGGGATTATGTTCACAGGTAAAAACCACTAATAGGAATAATCTATAGCACACAGCTATAGCAAAGTAGAACTGTACCATCATACACAGTGATAGAGGACATAGGCTACGCAACAATAAAATAATTAGCACTATAACGTCAGAGTCATATAAGTGAGAGATTATGTTCACAGGTAAAACCACTAATAAAATAAACTATAGCACACAGCTATAGCAGAGTAAAGCTGTAAAGCTGTACCATCAAACACAGTGATAGAAAACATTGACAGCGCAGGACAACGCAAAACAACCAGACACATTAATAGAACAACTCACTAGAAGCAAGGCGAGAATTTAACTAGTAGAAAAAGCAAGTTCAAACAGATATGTTTTAAGCCGTGATTTAAAAGATTGAATAGAATCAGACGCCCGGATGCCAATCGGGAGACTGTTCCACAGCTCAGGTGCAGCTAGAGCGAACGCTCGATCACCTCTAGACTTCAAGCGAGATCTGGGCTGAACCAACAATGACTGTGAGGAAGATCTTAAGGCCCTCGTAGGAAGATATGAATTTAAGAGTTCCTTAAGATAACTTGGCCCTGTGTTATTAGTAATTTTAAAAGTAAACAACAGAATTTTAAATTGAATACGAAATTTCACAGGCAACCAGTGCAGATCAGCAAGGACGGGAGTGATGTGAGCAAACTTCTTAGTTTTAGTTAGAATGCGTGCAGCGGCATTCTGGACTGTCTGTAATCTATGTAAAAGGGTAGAGTGGAGACCATAATAAAGTGAATTACAGTAATCTAGTCTTGATGTAACAAAGGCATGGATAAGCTTTTCCAAGTCATTGTGCGGGATGTAGTGTTTGGCCCTGGAAATAAGGCGAAGTTGGTAGAAACTAGATCTGACGACAGCAGATACTTGTTTATCAAGTTTAAATGAGCTGTCAAGTAGCACACCCAGATTCCTAACAGTGTCAGGGAAAGAACTAGTGAGAAAACCAAAAGCATCATGAAGTTTGGCACAAAGAGCGTCACTGCCAAAGATCATAATTTCAGTTTTCTTATCGTTAAGGATAAGAAAATTTGCCAGAAGCCATTGCTTGACCTCACACATGCACTCTCGAAAGTTACTCACGGACATAGCTAGATCATCATTCAGCTCAAAATAGATCTGGATGTCATCGGCATAATAGTGAAAGGCAATGTGGTATTTCTCAAAAATGACACTTAAAGGAAGCATATACAGTGAGAACAGGGTAGGGCCTAGCACAGATCCCTGGGGGACACCACAGCAAACAGGTACAGCGGAGGAGGAGGAGGTGGCCAAGTGAACCGAAGAGAGCCGATCGGAGAGGTAAGATTTAAACCAATCCAAGGCAGCGCCCTTGATGCCTACAGTGTGCTCTAGTCTCGCCAATAGTATGTTATGGTCAACCATGTCATCAGAACCAACCACGACGCAAGAGGAACACTGATGACGTGCAACCCTATGACCCAATCTGGGGCAGTGATGTACCAGCGGAGTTCAAGTTGTGGACCACCGGACAGAAGGTCCTGCACTCACTGTTCCCATGGGTCGGAACTGGAAAAAACACGTTAAGAATTGAGACTCTTGACTACCGATTTGGACTTTTCCTGAACAGCTCAACAAAGATAAATAAGGCTCAGAATGAGGAAATCGACGCGATCAGAATAGTGGTCATGCAACACAGGGTCGCCCTGGACATGATTCTCGCTGAGAGAGGGGGCCTCTGTGTCTTATTCAACACCACTTGTTGCACCTATATCCCGGACAACGTGCACTCCTTCACCATGACCACTGCCCTAGACAAGTTGCGACAACTGAGTAATGCGCAGCAACAAGACTATGTCACGAACAATGAGGACTGGCTGACCTGGCTGCTGAGTGGCAGCTGGAAGACCCTCGTGATAAAAGGACTCGTACTGACAGGAGTTCTGCTTCTATTATTGTGCTTGTTTTCTACATGTATCCTACCATGCATAAGATCCATGATTGACAAAATGGTACAGGCCACAGTAATTACCTATGTTGGACTGCCACTAGAAGATGAACCGGATGAAGAAGATTTAGTATAGAAACACACACACACATACTGAATGATGCTACAATTGAAAATGTTATAATCAAGTGATTGTTGGCTGATAATAAAGTATGATTAAGTGAAAAATATTAACATCAGGAGGGGATGTTAAAGAAGAAACGCTTTAATGAGTTTTATGTTGCATTAAAGTATATGTTCATATTTTACCCTTAATAGGAAAAGAACAAAATGTACTACTCGCTCTGTTTATAGAAAGAGGAAGTTCACCCTATGACATTTATACGAACTTACACACACACACACACATATATGCAAAATTAGAGGAAACTGCTATGCTTGTTTCACCCTGCTATAAATAATAAACGACTACTGCAGCTCGGTGTGAGTCCTCTCTGAGCCCTCGCCCGTGCAGCACGTTAACCGTCTCCAAGTGTCTCAGTGTTGTTTATTCACCTGTTTGATAACTGTAAATCTCTGACAACAGTTTATTTATACCATCTTCACGTGAACACATTCAAGAACATAACAGATGAAGAAACATTAAAAACTTCCACACTACATGAAGCAAGAAAAATAGTTTATTCCTTTATGTAGAAAAAACAGAAACATCAAACATCTCCAAGACTCTCTTTGAAAGAACTAAAAACCTTTGTTCTCATGGTCCAATCATGAGTGAACTCCCCGATGAAGCCTTGTGTGCTAAAACATGTCAGAGTTTTAAAGGTTAAACATGAGTTTCCAAAACGTTTTGCTGGAGAACAATGAACTATTTGACTGAGTTTCAATCATTTACAGACGAGCAAAACCAGGACAGAGAAAAAAGGACAAAACTGACTCAGTAAAACAACAGAAAAGAAGATCCCATGTAGATCTGTATTATGTAGAAGTTCAGCCCAGCAACCAGTTCAGTTCAACACAAGTTTAAATGATTCTATCTGAACTCTGTGGAGCCTGATCTCAAGCTTTTTGAGTCTGACACAGAAACCAGAGGATCTTTCTGTGTCTTCAGATTCACTGTGATCCAGTGATGGGAGTGATTTCAGCCCTGAGTGATCGCGCTGATGTTTGCACAGAGCAGACAATGAGGTGAATGTTTGGGCACATTGGTAACAGTGAAACAGTTTATTAGTAACGTGGGATCGTTTGTGTGCAGAGTATGAACTGAGATTCCTGAAGCTCTTGTCACACTGGTCACAGCTGTAGTTTCCTTCCATGTGTCCACGTTCATGAATGTTACGATGACCTGACTGTGAGAAGCTTCTGTCACAGTGTCTGCACTTGTGTGGTTTCTCTCCTGTGTGGACTCGTTTGTGTGATTTAAGCTGACCTGCAGTGGTGAATGATGACCCACACTGATCACAGAGGTGCTTTTTAACCCCACTGTGAATCAGTTCATGTCGTTTTAACTCACTTGGTGTGGTGAAGCTTCTCCCACATTCTTTGCAGTATTTCAGTTTGTCTCCAGTGTGTCTACGTTGATGTACTTTTAGGGTCTTTTGCCGACTGAAAGTTTTTCCACAGAGGTCACAATGAAAGTCTTTCCCACCACCACAGTGATGACAGGGTTGAGAACTGGATCCATCTGTGTCGCTCTGCTTCTAAACAAAGACACAAAGACAGTGTAAGTCAGTCCTTCAACATTTGTATCCTGAACGTCGCCTGAAATAAAGAGCATCTCTGCAGACGTCCAACTACATTTGACTGTTTCAGTTAACACACTCAGTTTACTGGGCTGCAATAACTACAATACTACCACCATAATACTACAGTAATACTAAAATTATAACTGAAAGGAAAATCTGAATAATCACTCAGAGCTGCTTTTCCATGCAGTAGAATTGCTAACATGCTAACACAGTTTAATGAGCAGAGTTGTTCCAAACAGTCAGGCTAAAATGACAAGATAACAATATAAATACATACCTCACAGTAGCTGCACTTGTAGAGTCTCTTTCTGGTGTGGATCTGTTGGTGTCGTCTCAGGTGCTGTGGAGCTTTAAAAGTCTTCTCACACAGGTCACATTGATAAGGTCTCTCCTCAGTGTGGGTAAACATGTGTCGTTGTAACTGTGCGTCTGTTGTAAACTGTTTGCCACACTGTTCACAGCAGTACACATCATGTCTAGTGTGAATGCGTAGGTGTGTATTTCGGCTCCTTCTCTGGCTGAAAGTTTTTCCACAGATGTCACAGCTGTATGCCTTAATTCCAGAGTGGGTAACTAGATGCCTCTGTAAGCTGCTACTGTGAGTAAAAGCTCTGCCACACTGATCACAGCTGTACGCTTTAACTCCACTGTGGATGAGTTGGTGTTTTTTTAGGGAACCCTTCAAGGAAAAAGACTTTCCACACAAGTCACAGCTGAACGGTCTCTCTCCAGTGTGGATGACCTGATGCTGTTTTAGTGAAGCCTTCAGAGTAAACTCCATCCCACACTCGTCACAGGTGTATGCCTTAATTCCAGAGTGGGTAACTAGATGACTCTGTAAGCTGCTACTGTGAGTAAAAGCTCTGCCACACTGATCACAGCTGTATGCCTTAATTCCAGAGTGGGTAACTAGATGCTTCTGCAAGCTGCTACTTTGAGTAAAAGCTCTGCCACACTGATCACAGCTGTACGCTTTAACTCCACTGTGGATGAGTTGGTGTGTTTTTAGGTAACCCTTCAAGGAAAAAGACTTTCCACACAAGTCACAGCTGAACGGTCTCTCTCCAGTGTGGATGACCTGATGCTTTTTTAGTGAAGCCTTCAGAGTAAACTCCATCCCACACTCGTCACAGCTGTATGGCTTAATTCCAGAGTGGGTAACTAGATGCCTCTGTAAGCTGCTACTTTGAGTAAAAGCTCTGCCACACTGATCACAGGTGTACGCTTTAACTCCACTGTGGATGAGTTGGTGTGTTTTTAGGGAACCCTTCAAGGAAAAAGACTTTCCACACAAGTCACAGCTGAACGGTCTCTCTCCAGTGTGGATGACCTGATGCTGTTTTAGTTTAGCCCTCAGAGTAAAACCCTTCCCACACTCGTCACAGGTGTGTTTTTTCTCTCCCTTTCCTCTGTGAGGTTTGTCGGCCTCCTGAGAGCGCTGACTTCTGGCTCCATGTTGGTCCTGCAGTGACAGAGATACAAACAGAGGCAGTGAGTGAAATGCAGTCGTGGAACAAACTCAACCTTCAAACTCCATTAACACTAGTTTTAAACCTGAAGGTGGAGCGTGGCACCAAACACCTTAAAGGTCTCTTATCCCCACCTGCTGGTAGTTCTAACACATTACATCCAACCTGCTGTTAAAGATAATTCATGACTGTTCAAACACTAAAATCATGCACACACACACACACACACACACACACACACACACACACACACACACACACACACATTATTTTATAATTTAGATTATTTTGTTGTTTCCTATTACATATTTCTATAATTTGTATAGATTTATACAGAATTATTCAGTGATAATAAATCCTATGTTTGTTTATTCTAAAGGAACCCCGTTAGCTTCCACAACAGATGTTGCTCGTCTTCCGTCAAATACTCACATAAAATATTACACAATAAAGTGGATTCAAGATATCCACATAATTTCACTCTTACATCCACAGTGAGGTTTCACAATTGTTCAAATATAAGCAATCAATAATAATAATAATAATATCAATAACATTGAGGCACATTACACAAGTTTCAAAAACAAATCATGTCTTACAATATTTACAACAACTAAAAGCTCTGTAAATCGGCTTTTAAGTGTTCATTGAAGTTTTGAATAATTCTCTAATTTTTTAAGGCAACTTATTCCACTTAAAAGTTGCTCTAAATGTAACAGTTTTACAAAACGTTACTTTTAACTCGAGCATTAACTAAATTGCAGCTTGTTGAAAACTGTGTAATATGATGATGTATTTCATCTGGATACTGCAGCTGAGCAGAATAAATGTGGTGTGTTTAACAGAATTGCTTTCTTTAGAACTACAAGTAAGCCATAGAATATTTTAGCCTGTACAGGAAGCCAAGAAAGGTTATTATGCATTTTATCAATATTAGTATAGTATGAACATCTTCACACTAATCTGGACGCCTTATTCTGGACTAACTGAAGTCTGTTAAGATCTGTCTTATTAGCTGCTGACCAAATGATTGAACAATACTCCAGATGAGACATTACTAGTGCATTAATGACATCTTTCATAATGAAGAAGTGATACACAAAGAGCATTTCATAGCCATAGCTATGCCTTGTCGGCAGAGTTATGTGACATTAGTGATGTTTGTACTTTCAGCGTTAACTTGGTTTTAAAGCCTTTAAAATATACGCCGTTCAATAGTCGACCTTCATCTGACAGAGAATGTGATGATTTTGTGGGTAATTAAAGTCAGTCATATATCCACAAACACAACAAGCTGAAAGTCAGTGATGCTGCTCGGTTTGCAGTCCTGAACATCACGGCACAAGCAGGATTCACTGCACTGTTAATGTTAGCTGTGTTATATTGCTGCCTCTGTTCGGTGGTGTCGAGCCAAACGCACTTTAACGTGTGTTTGAACGAGCTGACGGTTCACTCGTTAAGCTGAAAGAAAGATGCTTTAATCACAGCAGTCACACATGTGTCCACTGTACCATCTGGAACTCTTCTTGTTTACACTCGTAATAACACAAACACTAAATCCTGCTTCTCTGGTGCTGTTGTGTAGCAGTGTGTACACCTGAGACTGTCACCTGTCTGTCTGTCCTGCACTCTCTCTCTGTTTCTTTCTCTCTGATTGTGGAATAAAAGTATGAACATGTGTTTATAAGTTACACTTGTGTTTGAATCCTGCAGCTTATCACACATTTGATTTCCATGTGTGACGACTGCAAGTGTCCAGAGTGAGGACAGACTGAGGGAGCCACTGCTGCACATCATCTGTGAGGCTTTGCAGCCCTGATGATCCACCAGGACAAACTCAGCAGTGTGTGAGGAAGAGGAGGAGGAAGAGCCAGCAGCAGCTGACAGATGGAGAGAATAGACAGACTGTTCCCTGTTTGTGAAGGACTGCTAGGAAAGTTTAACATAACTGTCTGTGCTGAATCAGTCTTATTAGGTAATGTTCAAATAATGTGATCATCCCAGTGTTTCCAGTGTGGGAGAAAGTACTCAGAGTACTCAGGGCCTTCAAGTTACACACTATGAAAGGCAGCAACAAGTTTAATGTTCAGAAACCTAAAGTCTGTATCAGCAGCAGAATGGAGCTAAAAATAAATGTTGGTTTCAGTTCTATGAAGCTTTGAGTGTTTTGGATCAGTAGCTGCTGTGTTTGTTGCATCATATTGCTGTAATTGTTTATATGCTTTATGTATATTTCAGTAAAATCATAATTCACGTCGGCAGTAATGACACCCGGTTACGCCAATTGGAGGTCACTAAAATCAATATTGAATCTGTGTGCAACGTTGCCAAAACAATGTCGGACTCTGTAGTTTTCTCTGGTCCCCTCCCCAATCAGACCAGGAGTGACATGTTTAGCCGCATGTTCTCCTTAAATTGCTGGCTGTCTGATTGGTGTCCCAGAAACGATGTGGGCTTCATAGATAATTGGCAAACCTTCTGGAGGAAACCTGGTCTTGTTTGGAGAGACGGCATCCATCCCACTTTGGATGGAGCAGCTCTCATTTCTAGAAATATGGACAAATTTATTAAACCCCCCAAAATATGACTATCCAGAGTTGGGACCAGGAAGCAGAGTTGCAGTCTTACACGGCTCTCTGCAGCTTCTCTCCTCCTGCTACCCCCCCAAAAACCCATCTCCATAGAGACTGTGTCAGCTCCCAAAAAGACAAAAAACAAACTAAAAACCAGCAACAAACAACTTAAACATAAACAATCACAAAGAAAGAACAATACAGTATCCACATCTGAACCAAAGAGTAAAACAGTGAAATGTGGATTATTAAATATTAGGTCTCTCTTCTCCAAGTCTCTGTTAGTACATGACTTAATAATTGATCAACAAATTGATTTAACTTCCATGTAGATGCTAAAAATGACAGCCTCAACATGGCATTTAATCTGTTATTAGACTCAATTGGCTTCTCTCAAAATGTAAAAGAACCCACCCACCACTTTAATCACACTCTAGATCTTGTTTTAACATATGGCATAGAAACTGAACATTTAACAGTGTTTCCTGAAAACCCTCTCCTGTCTGATCATTTCCTGATAACATTTACTTTTACAATAATTGATTACACAGCGGTGAAGAGTAGACTTTTTCAAAGTAGATGTCTTTCTGAAAGCGCTGTAACTAAGTTTAAGAATATAATCCACCCACTGTTATCATCTTCAATGCCCTGTACCAACACAGAGCAGAGCAGCTATCTGAACGCTACCCCAACAGAGTTCGATTTTCTTGTTAATAATTTCACCTCCTCACTACGTACGACTCTGGATACTGTAGCTCCTGTGAAAACTAAGGTCTCTAATCAGAAGTACGTGACTCCGTGGTATAATTCTCAAACACTTACCCTAAAGCAGATGACTCGTAAGCTGGAGAGGAAATGGCGTGTCACAAATTTAGAGGATCATCATTTAGCCTGGAGAAATAGTTTGCTGCTTTATAAGAAAGCCCTCCGCAAAGCCAGAACATCTTACTATTCATCACTGATTGAAGAAAATAAGAACAACCCCAGGTTTCTCTTCAGCTCTGTAGCCAGGCTGACAAAAAGTCAGAGCTCTTTTGAGCCAACCATCCCTTTAACGTTAACTAGTAATGACTTCATGAACTTCTTCACAAATAAAATTTTTATCATTAGAGAAAAAATTACCAATAATCATCCCACAGATGTAATATTATCTACAGCTACTCTTAGTACCATTGATGTTAAGTTAGACTCTTTTTCTCCAATTGATCTTTCTGAGTTAACTTCAATAATTACTTCCTCCAAACCATCAACGTGTCTTTTAGACCCCATTCCTACAAAACTGCTCAAAGAAGTCCTGCCATTAATTAATTCTTCGATCTTAAATATGATCAACCTATCTCTAATGATCGGCTATGTACCACAGGCCTTCAAGCTGGCTGTAGTTAAACCTTTACTCAAAAAGCCATCTCTAGACCCAGCAGTCTTAGCTAATTATAGGCCAATCTCCAACCTTCCTTTCATATCAAATAGGGCTGGGCGATATGACCCAAAATTCATATCTCGATATTTTTTAGCTTGTTGGCGATATAAGATATATATCTATATATAGAGCAGATGTACATAAAATTTACTCAAAAATAAATTATGAGCATTTATTAAATAATAATGCTCCATAAATAAAAGAAAACAATGTTGTTTTTGTGCATAACAAAAAGCTCACAATTGTGCAGTCAAAATGTAAACTAAAAGACGCTGAGCACAATAACAAAGACAGATTTCACAGCTGCTCAGTTCCCAACTTGTACTGCGTGACTGACAGCCTGGAGTTTGAAATCCGCTTCGCAACCACGTCTCTTAACAGGTGCCATTTATGGTCCTTATACACAGTAGGGTAATATTGTAATATTGTGTTGAAGCACAGTACGTATCACTCCGCGAGGCTCAGCCGTAATGTTCTGACAATCCATCAAGCGGTGCAGCTCCGTAGCTTACCAAAGTCGTACTAAAACATTTTTTGACAGATTGCTGAGCGCCGTGTTCCACATAAAATCGGTTCGCAGCCATCAAGCATAACCAGAATTCATACATAAGGCGCGCTGTCAACTTTTGAGAAAATGAAAGGATTTTAGTCCGTGCACCACCTCTGGGCTGCATGGCGTTAGCGTGGTTAGCTCGTTAGCGTGGTTAGCTAGCTAACACGTTGACGGCGTCCAGCCCCACACACGGGTCAGTAACTCGTTAATGGAGATTTGCCGTGTCCATCTTGTCGCTTCCTGCAGGTGAAGCAATGGGGGAGGAGGGGGAGTTGTGTTCAGTGAAGGAGAGGCGAGGCCGAGTAACGTTGTGAAGACGAAAGTGGACGAAAGAGAGGCAAACTTGCGGCTCCACAGGTATAATTATAATGTAACATAGACTATATCGATATAAAGGATATTGTCACATCTTATATCTCGTATAAAAATATATCGATATTTTTTAAAAACTCGATATATCGCCCAGCTCTAATATCAAACATCCTTGAAAGAGTAGTTGTCAAACAGCTAACAGATCATCTGCAGAGGAATGGTTTATTTGAAGAGTTTCAGTCAGGTTTCAGAGCTCAGCACAGCACAGAAACAGCTTTAGTGAAGGTTACAAATGATCTTCTTATGGCCTCTGACAGTGGACTCATCTCTGTGCTTGTCCTGCTAGACCAGGGGTGTCAAACTCAAATACACAGTGGGCCAAAATTCAAAACTGGAACAAAGTCGCGGGCCAACGTTAATATTTATTGAAAAAAATCTTCCTCCAAATATAACAAGGAACCTTTTCTTACAGACTCAAATAAGTTTTGCTGAAAAACTGAATATGGAATAAGAAACGCTTAATACTGAACGATATATAACTTATATAAACATATATAACTTAATATTGCACACATGCAAAATTGAAATTCCAATTAAATAACATATCACTGGAATGCATTTCTTAAGTAAAAATTGTATTTGCAGCCTTCTGATTTAAATTTTAGCAGTAAACTTTTTCCCCAGGCTAATAATAAATGTAAAAATAAAATAACAATAATAAACCACTTAACTAATAAAAATATCATTAAACGTGAAACCATTCAAGCCCATGTCTGGGAGTAGCAAGACAAATTGCACAAAGAAAATGGTAATTATAGCTCAGTTTGCTACACACTGATCTACTCTGATGCGTCCAAGCCAGACACCTGGCATCTCTTCTTGGATGCTAGTTCCTCAATGTCTGGGCTCAGGCTCTGTGCTGAGGAAATCCTCAGGATCGAGTGAAGGTGTTCATCGGTCAGACGTCTCCTGTGAGATGTTTTGGCCATCTTCATTGAGGAGAATAGTTGCTCACATAGGTAAGTGCTGCCGAACATGGAGAGCATCTGAGCAGCGTGGGTGCGGAGCCCAGGCATTGTGTCAGGGATGAAATGTGGAAATTGTGAAGCGCCCACAGCATCATACTTTGATTTCAGCGTGTCACTACACTGGAGTTCAATCAGCTCCATTTGGAGGTTTGTTGGTGCTTTTGCCACGTCAACTGCAAAAGGATTACTGAGCAGTTCAAATCGACATTTCTGGGCGTCAAAGTCGGCAAACCGCCAGGTAAACTCAGTACTGAGTACACAGAGTTTTTCAGCAAACTGTGCACATGGGAACACAGCAGTAGAGATTTGCATGTTCATCGTTTGGCAGCAGGGAAAATGGCCCAGGTTTCCTTGTAGCATCTGATTCTGCCACAAGCACAATTTCGTTTTAAAAGCCCTCACTGCAGTGTACATATCTGTGATGATACGCCCCCGTCCCTGAAGCTGCAGGTTCAGTGCAATGAGATGGCTCGTGATATCACACATAAAGGCCAGCTCACACAGAAACTCTTGCTCCCTGAGCTCAGCTGTGTCTTGCCCTTTGCTTTCCAGAAACTGAAATATTTCCTCGCGTAGCTCGAAACATCTGTTCAGTACTTTCCCTCGGCTTAACCACCTCACCTCCGTGTGATACAGCACGTCTCCGTATTCCGAACCACACTCCTCAAGAAAAGATTTGAATTGGCGGTGATTCAGACCTTTGGCTCTTATAAAGTTAACTACTCGTGTTACTGCGGTCATAACATGTTCCATCTTTAGGGCTTTGCCACAAAGTGATTCTTGATGTATGATGCAGTGATAAACAGTCAGCTCACCTGCACAGTTCTCCGCTCGCATCTTCTCCCGTACCCTGCCCACCAGTCCGCTCCTTTGACCACACATCGCTGGTGCACCATCTGTCGTTAACCCCACAAGTTTTTCCCATGGCAACTTCATTTCAGTTAGACATTTGGAAACCTCTTCAAATATTTCCTTCCCTGTGGTTGTTCCATGCATTGATTTTAATCCTAAAAGTTCTTCCGTAACACAGAGAGTTGAGTCCACACCGCGGATGAAGACTGAAAGCTGGGCAGTATCAGAGGCGTCGCTGCTCTCATCCATAGCGAGGGAGAATGCAACGAAACTGTTTCCCTTCTCCATCAGCTGGTTATTTAGATTGTTGGCAAGTTCACGTGTGCGATCAGCTACTGTGTTTCTGCTCAGGCTAACATTTGAAAATACTTGCTTTTTCTCTGGGCACACAACGTCGCAAACTTTCATCATACAACTTTTCACAAACTCTCCCTCACTGAAGGGCCGGGCTGATTTTGCGATCTCTGCTGCCACAACAAAACTAGCCTTTACAGCAGCCTCACTTTGTGATATGGCTTTTTTGAACATAGTCTGTTGTGAAACAAAACTTCTTTTCATCTCTTCTGCTTTCCGGCGCCTTTGAGTCATGTCCAGGTCCTTGTACTTCTCTTGGTGTTTCGTTTCATAGTGTCGTCTAATGTTGTACTCCTTGGTTAAAGCCACATGAGCTCCACATACAAGACAAACAGGTCTGTCTTTTACATAGGTAAACAGATATTCTGTCTCCCACCTGTCCAGGAAGCTCCTGTTTTCGTTCTTTCTTTTCGCCATTTTGGGAGAGGTAGCGCGGCAGTATTCATGCGGTTGCTATGACTACAGTAAACAGAGGAGAGGGCGTTAATGGGTCCTGTCCTGACTGACGCGCCAAAACGCCAACAGAGCATTCTGGGAGTTGTAGTATTAGCAGTACATGCGCTGCATAAGACCGGCGGGCCAGCTCTAATAGTAATTTGGTATGGCCTCGCGGGCCAAATGTAATTAGGCTGCGGGCCAAATTTTGAGTTTGACACCTATGTGCTAGACCTTAGTTCAGCGTTCGATACTGTCGACCATAATATCCTATTAGAGCGATCAGAACATGCTGTAGGTATTACAGGTACTGCGCTGCAGTGGTTTGTATCATATCTATCTAATAGACTCCAATTTGTGCATGTAAATGGAGAGTCCTCTTCACACACTGAGGTTAATTATGGAGTTCCACAGGGTTCAGTGCTAGGACCAATTCTGTTTACATTATACATGCTTCCCTTAGGCAGCATCATTAGAAGACATAGCATATATTTACACTGCTATGCTGATGACACCAAGCTCTATCTGTCCATGAAGCCAGATAACACACACCAATGAGTTAAACTGCAAGAATGTCTTAAAGACATAAAGACCTGGATGGCCGCTAACTTTCTGCTTCTTAATTCAGATAAAACTGAGGTTATTGTACTCGGCCCTGAAAATCTTAGAAATATGGTATCTAAGCAGATTCTTACCCTGGATGGCATTACCTTGGCCTCCAGTAACGTTGTGAGAAACCTTGGAGTCATTTTTGACCAGGACATGTCCTTCAACGCACATATTAAACAAATATGTAAGACTGCGTTCTTCCATTTGTGCAACATCTCTAAAGTTAGAAATATCCTGTTTCAGAGTGACGCTGAAAAACTAGTTCATGCATTTATTACTTCCAGGCTGGACGACTGTAATTCATTATTATCAGGATGTCCAAAAAACTCACTGAAAAGCCTTCAGCTAATCCAAAATGCTGCAGCAAGAGTCCTGACAGGGACTAGAAAGAGAGAGCATATTTCTCCTGTTTTGGCTTCCCTTCATTGGCTTCCTGTTAAATCCAGAATTGAATTCAAAATCCTGCTCCTCACATACAAGGTCTTAAATAATCAGGCCCATCTTATCTTAATGACCTTGTAGTACCATATCACCCTATTAGAGCACTTCGCTCTCGCTCTGCAGGCCTACTTGTTGTTCCTAGAGTATTTAAAAGTAGAATGGGAGGCAGAGCCTTCAGTTTTCAGGCCCCTCTTCTGTGGAACCAGCTTCCAGTTTGGATTCAGGAGACAGACACCATCTCTACTTTTAAGATTAGGCTTAAATCTTTCCTTTTTGCTAAAGCATATAGTTAGGGCTGGACCAGGTGACCCTGAATCCTCCCTTAGTTATGCTGCAATAGACGTAGGCTGCCGGGGGATTCCCATGATGCATTGAGTTTTTCCTTTCCAGTCACCTTTCTCACTCACTATGTATTAATAGACCTCTCTGCATTGAATCATATCTGTTATTAACCTCTGTCTCTCTTCCACAGCATGTCTTTATCCTGTCTTCCTTCTCTCACCCCAACCGGTCACAGCAGATGGCCACCCCTCCCTGAGCCTGGTTCTGCCGGAGGTTTCTTCCTGTTAAAAGGGAGTTTTTCCTTCCCACTGTTGCCAAAGTGCTGCTCATAGGGGGTCATATGATTGTTGGGTTTTTCTCTGTATCTATGAAGCGCCTTGAGGCGACTTTTGTTGTGATTTAGCGCTATATAAATAAAATTGAATTTAATATATTCTGAGCTAAGTTGATCTATAGTGTTACATCATATTCTATAAGGATGTTATGTGTTTGTAGACTTTCTGCCCAGTTTGACCCATTTAGCAGAAGTCAGCCTGTTTAAGGCTCTGATATCTATTCTATGTGACTTAAAGCAGTTATGACATGGTCTGATTTTCTCACCCAATAAAGGAATATTTCATATATCAGTCTACTCTTCATTCTATCAGACACAGTTATCACACCTCCTACATTTGCTTTTACACATATATGTAAGCATTGAGCCAAATGTAATAATGCCAACATACTGAAGGAACAAAATTTGTCTCTTATATATGAGACATCTGTATACACACTGTCACAGATACTTGTCTGTGAGTGAAGTGATTAATATAATAACTATAATATTGGCCATATTATATTTACATTACCACAGTGAGATGACTTTAGTCTCATGAACAACATCAGCTAATTGTTATTTACAGCTAATCTTAAACGACTGTTCAGCACAGAAATGAAGCCCAACAATCATGTTTCACAGTCCTGTGGTCTCAGCCTCAGATACTCATCAAATCACACAGAGCTCATGTAGAAACAAATGAACTAAATATGTTCTCCTTCATTTCTGTCAAACAAAGCTGTATGAAACGTTTCCAGCTGTTAGTATCATGGTTGCTAGGCAACCTGGGCAGCGCGACGGAGGCTAGACGTCCCATTTCACGAGCCTACGAGCCTCGCACTTCGGCCTTAGCGGTCTTTGAGTACGCGGCCCTTGAGGACTTTAAAGCTGCAGAACCTGAATCGGGATACAGCCATGATGATCTCCAGCCTCGTGCTCGCCAACATTCTCACCTGAGTTAAGAAGACGATCACTGAAATGGTCTCAGCAGGTCCTTTGATGACAGCAATGAAATGCAGCGGTAAGGCTTTTTGGGGATTAAGTTCGTTTTCATGGCAAAGAAGGACGATGCAGTTCATCTGATCACTCCTCATAACATTCTGGAGTGCAGGCAAAATGCTATTATAAAAACTTAAGCAGCAACTTCTCCAGGTTCCAATATTTATGCAATTCTCAAACCTTTTGGCCACGACTGTATAACCTCTTCTGAAGTTTAGTGGATATTATACATGGTTATGCTCAGGATGTGTCGGCCAGTTTCCACTGGAAACGCCTTTTGGTTAAACTGTCAGCGAGGAATTTGCATTTGCACTGTTACATTTTTATATAACTTTAATGCACATAAACAACAGCTGCTTGTTTCAGTGAAAATACATTGATGGCTTTTTAATAAAGTTGTGCAGCTGTAAAGTATTTTGTCTGGTGTCAATTATATCGTCAGCTACATCGTTATGGCAAATGTTCAAATGTATATGGTGATAAATATCTTTGGTCATATGGTCCTGCTCTGTCTGTCACCTTCTGTGTTGAGCTCATTGTTTCCTCTGTAGTGGCTGAGCTGAGTCCAAGTAGCTGAAAATGTTCCTCTGCTGCTCCGTCAGACTCTCCTCCTCCTGCTGATCAGCTGGGACACAAAACAGATCTTTGTTAGGCTCCACACTGCACTGAAGAGTCAAAGTGTCTCATATGTTCATCTGACAAGTAAAAGAACACATTTTTGTTTCCCGAGGTGGGCAACTTGTTGGAAACAAACACAAAAGGTTTGAGCACTGATACCTGCCATTGCTGACATTGAAAGATGCAACGCCAGCAATGTGGATTGTCAAGACTCAAACCAATCATCAAGCAAAGACAACAGGGATCATTTGTTTCTGTTTATTAAGCATTCACAGCATTTGTAGTTGCCTTCTGTGCAGGGGAAGTCCACGCACACTGTGTGGTACCGCCATCCGCAGAAGGTGCATTCAACCTCTGTAAGAGAAACGAGATTGTCTGAGACTGAAATGATATTCACTAAAGAAGTGGTGATTTGTAAAACTTCACATTTTGATCCGGGACGTACTCTGCATGAAAACAAGCGCTCACTCTTCCTGCTCAACAAATGACAAGGGCGGAGCCTTATACCACGTGATACAGAAGCTGTGCCGTGTGATGCTAAAATTAGCAGGGAAAAAACAACGGAGAGCACGTCAGGGATGACGAGAAAGTGACAGGAGAAAATCCGTCCCGGTCAACCACCCAAACATCAATAACGGGAACCTTATACAGCGCTTCCCTATACACGTCGAACTCCCGCAGGCACAAAGACATTATGGAGGCTATCACTTATCACCTGACCAAAGATATGGCTCCATCATCACTGTGAAAAACGAGGGATTTAGGAAAACGATCAACTCCCTAGACAAACGCTACACAGTGCCGTCCCGCAACTATTTTTCTATTGTTGCACTACCTGCTCTGTACACGCAGCGTCGAGCAACGGTGGAGACGGAATTTCAAGCAGGACAACATTTTGCTGCAACAACAAAACGTGAGACATTTGTTGTTTTATGTTTATTTATTGTTATGAGAGAATCATGATCTCAATTCTAAGCCAAAAAATCGTGATTCTCATTTTATGCAAAATCGTGCAGCCCTAACATTAACACAAAACTGTTGTTTCACCAGAGAAACACACATGAAGAGAGAGAGAGAGACAATAACAGCTACCAAACAGTCGTCATAATTCGTCACACAATGAGAAAAGGACAAATCAACAAGTAACAATGACTAATTAATATTAAAATCTGTAACATAATGTATTGTTTGGAGTTTAGTCTGATTGGTTCAGGATGAGCTGCCATTATCCAATCACACGTCTGCTTACCTGCATCTTTTCTCTTTTTTCTAACCTGAGCACCTGATGGCTTTGAACCTTTGTTGTCCATCTTCCATTGGTTTGAATTTTGCGCTCCAGTACAAACACAAATCCCCCAACCCGAGGATCAGCACAATTAACCTAACAGCAGGCACGTGCAGAGGGGGGGGGCTAGAGGGGCTTGAGCACCCGCCCCTTTCCTGATGGGTGCCCAAGGTGCCCTTTTGTTGAGGCAACTTTTTTTTTAAAAATTATTATTATTATTTTTTTAATGTGTGTGTGCGCGTGCGGAGTCCTGTCTGTGCCCCTCAACAATAATATTTAACTATTAATCACATTTTGCTAAATAAAAGGATCTGACTTGCATCAGTCACATGATCACATTTAACCAATGATCGCCCTTGACGGCAGAACGCGCTGGTTACGAGCCGGGAACGAGCTCACAAAGAGCACGCGCATTTTTAGCGGTCCGGAGCTGTAGGAGAAACACAAGTTAACTCAGAGACACAGACTGATGCGACACAACCAGTAAGTAGGTGTACAGCGTGCACTGTAGTGTGTAGCACCCAGGAGTATTAGCTTATTACGTACACGTTGGTAAGCTGTCTTGTTGCTACTGACGAACTGAAACAAACGAGCGTGCTGTGTGTGCAACAGCGCGACAAACATTACCTGTCCTTTTATTAACTGCACAGGTAGTGCTGGTCACAGCTGCTGGCTACCTGTGTAAGGCTGTCATGGGTCTGTAGCTCTGTCACCGTTTTAGGGAACATATTTAGTTTTAAAGTAAGTTTCCGGGCTTTTCCTGCCTTTCTGGAGGGATTATATTTCACTAAAAAACGATCTAATATGCATGTCCACATAATTATGCATTATTATAATTATAATATATTAAAAACCAGAGGTGTGGACTCGAGTCACATGACTTGGACTCGAGTCAGACTCGAGTCATTAATTTTATGACTTTAGACTTGACTTGAAAAAATGTTCTAAGACTTGTGACTTGACTTGGACTTTTACACCAATGACTTGGGACTTGAATTGGACTTGAACCGGTTTACTTGAAAAGACTTGATATTTTACCCCAAATACAAAATTTAACATGCATATTATATAGAGATTGAAAATGTGACGTCATTCAGGGGTAAAACCGCAAAGGATTCTGGGAACTCGTGGCAAGCGGTACTAGCGCACGCAGGCTTTCAATTAAAATCAGTCACACAGCGATAAAAAGAAACACAAAAATGTCAAGAAGCCGTTGTATTATTAACTGCAATAGCCGGTCGCATGACAGCCACGGGAAGCCGACGGGTAAAGAGATCGGTTGTTATCGGATTACGTCGTTGAAGAGAAATTGTTCATGTTTCCGAAGTAACAAAGAGGCGACTGGATTGCAGCCATTCAAAGATCAAATATAACGTCCTAGAACACTCCAGCTCACAGGTTAGTCTGCTCCAAGCATTTCCACAAAGGTCAGTCTGCTGTTGTAGTTAATGCGTCATTTTTCTTAACATAATTGGTGATATAGGTTACAAGCAAGTCTGGCGCTGAACAGAAATTGTCGCGCTATGCTCCTTTATTTATTGTGCATAAATAGTGAATTGTCCTGACACAATATTGCGTTTCGCTTCTGTTATTATGGTACATTGACAAAAACATATACTTTTATTCACAGGATAAAACAGGTTTTTTGTATCACTAATTGTCCAGTACGATTACAGCATACAGTATTATTGTCACTGCTACATTTCTGTGATGGGTACCAGAAATTATTTCCACTACTAATTAATTACCGTTGAGCTCAAAGGTTATATTAATAAACGGTTAACGAATGTGTATTTATGAAGACGATTTGTGAGACTGGTAAACTTATGATACGTACGATGGTCTTTACTTTCTACACGGTGCATTTCAAGGTCCTGCACCCATCCGTCGGTAAACTGTACCTGGGCTTGTTGCAGTGACCTGAAGTTACTAAACTTCATGAGTGTATGCACTCACTCCAAGAAGCGTATAATTATAAATATGCATATAAATATGCTACGATGAGATAGCTGACTTCATCTAACTAGCAAATGTTGTCCAGGCTACGTTGGTGATGCAGTTTTTTTTAATATGTATGATATTTTTGTCATGCGATTTTAAAGCCGGTCCTACAACCGCATCCAAGAATAACATGCAGCTTATCTCAGAACTGTCGGTGAAAATTATTCTTGGAGCTAAGTTTAATTGAGCTGCATTTTAAAGAGGTGCAATTTCACAATTTGTGTATATTTTCTAAGTTCACTATTTTGTCATGTGTTGAGAAAAACACAGATTTAAAAATTACATGGTCTAATATTTACATTTAGCATAACTGCAACATGCTTTTTTTCGTTTTTTTTTTTAAAGACTCGAAAGGACTTGAAATTCAAAATTTCAGACTTGTGACTTGACTCGGACTTTTACACCAGTGACTTGAGACTCGACTCTGACTTGCCTGACATTACTTGAGACTTGACTTGAGACTTGAGGATAAAGACTTGAGACTTACTTGAGACTTGCAAAACAATGACTTGGTCCCACCTCTGTTAAAAACACACGCTGTATTTTAAAGAACATACATTAAGAAGCAGATTATATTAGATTTATATTTTAAATAAGACAACATTTGGATTTTACAGCAGTAAAATTATTGTATCTCTACAGTTTAAAAATGTAATAAGCTTTGCCTCTGCACAGAGTGGATAGTGAAACACATGGAATCATCATAAACACATTATTTCATATTTATTACTTCCCCCTCCTCTTTGCTTTATTATTGTAGCTCTAGTAATAAATAATAATGTAAGGATTCTGGATCAGCACCATGATGCCCATAGTATATACAGTATTCTGAAGAAGGTCTAAAATGTCACTGTGTGTGCGTGCATGTGTGTGTTTTATTTAGATGGATTTTTAAAAAAAATATTACTCATGATATAACATTGTGCAGACATGGCTGGTAAGGACATGAGGAGGAAACAGCAGGAGCTGTGTGAGGCTACTAAAGGCAGGGCTATAACATTTTTCTGTCATCATTTTATTATAGATTAAGTGCAAGAGTTGTTAGGTGTGGATAATTAGATTATAGTTTATTGCAATAGCAAGTTGTGCCTTGTTCTCACATAGACAGCAAGTGCAGAGTGATATATGAAATGATGGGATGGAAGGAAGAAGAGAAGCAAAGAGTGATTCACAGGCAGAGCCTAAATTATTTCTCACAGTTTTTTGTTGCCTTATGGTTCCAAGCGCTGTCACCAATCTTTGCATTTAGTTATTATCTCATGACACTTGTTTAATCAGCTACCATCTCTCCTGCGGACTTTTTAATGTCTACAGTCTCAGACCAACACAGCCTGCCCTCATAGCTGGACTGGCCATCGGGCATACCGGGCATTTGCCCGGTGGGCCACTGGCGATTTTTTTTTTTTTTTTTGGGGAAGGGTATAAACAATGAAAGGTGTTGGATTGGCCAATTGGTCATGATCGACTCTGGGCTGGACCAATTACAGCCGAGGAGGTCGGATGCACCCTCCCCCTTGTTTAGCAATCTTATAGACGAACTAAAGAAAATGGAGAACAAAAAAAGGAAAGGAGGTGCCGAAAAAATTAGGGCCAAAAAGAAATAAGCCCTTCAGGCAGACGCTGCCAAATGTGTGAAAATTACTGAATTGTTTGGTGGTAGCTATGGCACAGCTTCCATAGATTTAGCAACATCAGCAAGTGGTGGAGGCCAGCAGGTGGATGAAGGAAAGGGGAGGCAAGAGGAGGAGAGACCCGAGGTGGCCGCCGGTCATAGTGGCAGAGGAACTGAACTTCAGGTAAGAAGTTATGACCTGCTGTCTATCTGTGTCAGATAGAAACTAATTTTAGTTGTAGTTTGTTTTCGTTGTGGTGACTTTATACAGTCGCTTAGAATAACTCGTACAGCGTAACTAGCATGACGGAGTTTATATACTGCTGGGCGGGTGCTATGAAGTTGCTGATAGTAAATTTTATTTTATGCTTAAGGTTAGTTTCTCAAACTTCTCAAAATCTTAACAAATTGTGCCAATCCTTACATGTTGCACCAGCTGATTTATCATCAAAAGTGGAGAAGTCTGTGACAGAGGAGACAGAAGAGCAGCAGAGAGAGATGGAAGAGCAGGAGAGAGAGATGGAAGAGCAAGAGAGAGAGATGGAAGAGCAAGAGAGAGAGATGGAGCAAGAGAGAGAGATGGAAGAGCAAGAGAGAGAGAGATGGAAGAGCAGGAGAGAGAGATGGAAGAGCAAGAGAGAGAGATGGAAGAGCAGGAGAGAGAGATGGAAGAGCAAGAGAGAGAGATGGAAGAGCAAGAGAGAGAGATGGAGCAAGAGAGAGAGATGGAAGAGCAAGAGAGAGAGATGGAAGAGCAGGAGAGAGAGATGGAAGAGCAGGAGAGAGAGATGGAAGAGCAGGAGAGAGAGATGGAAGAGCAAGAGAGAGAGATGGAAGAGCAAGAGAGAGAGATGGAAGAGCAAGAGAGAGAGATGGAAGAGCAAGAGAGAGAGATGGAAGAGCAAGAGAGAGAGATGGAGCAAGAGAGAGAGAGATGGAAGAGCAAGAGAGAGAGATGGAAGAGCAAGAGAGAGAGAGATGGAAGAGCAAGAGAGAGAGATGGAAGAGCAAGAGAGAGAGATGGAAGAGCAGGAGAGAGAGATGGAAGAGCAGGAGAGAGAGATGGAAGAGCAAGAGAGAGAGATGGAAGAGCAGGAGAGAGAGATGGAAGAGCAGGAGAGAGAGATGGAAGAGCAAGAGAGAGAGATGGAAGAGCAGGAGAGAGAGATGGAAGAGCAAGAGAGAGAGATGGAAGAGCAGGAGAGAGAGATGGAAGAGCAAGAGAGAGAGATGGAAGAGCAGGAGAGAGAGATGGAGCAAGAGAGAAAGATGGAAGAGCAAGAGAGAGAGATGGAAGAGCAAGAGAGAGAGATGGAAGAGCAAGAGAGAGAGATGGAGCAAGAGAGAGAGATGGAAGAGCAAGAGAGAGAGATGGAAGAGCAGGAGAGAGAGATGGAAGAGCAGGAGAGAGAGATGGAAGAGCAGGAGAGAGAGATGGAAGAGCAGGAGAGAGAGATGGAAGAGCAGGAGAGAGAGATGGAAGAGCAAGAGAGAGAGATGGAAGAGCAGGAGAGAGAGATGGAAGAGCAAGAGAGAGAGATGGAGCAAGAGAGAGAGATGGAAGAGGAAGAGAGAGAGATGGAAGAGCAAGAGAGAGAGATGGAAGAGCAAGAGAGAGAGATGGAAGAGCAAGAGAGAGAGATGGAAGAGCAGGAGAGAGAGATGGAAGAGCAGGAGAGAGAGATGGAAGAGCAGGAGAGAGAGAGCCAGGGCATCGATGACTTTGCTCGCCCTGAACCTGCCATATTACAGGCCTTCTTAGATTACCACCCACAGCAGAACAGTAGCAGTGCAGTTGTGATGAGGGTGTTCAGCTGTAAAGATGGCACCAACAGGAAGTGGCTTACTTATTGCAAAGAACGCCATTTATTGTTCTGCTTTGTGTGTCTGGCATTTGCAAGGCTGACTGACACCAGCACATTTATAACAGGCATGAGTGACTGGCGACATATACATCTGCGCACAGAGGAGCATGAAAAGAGCACTACACACCAGACCTGTGCTGAAGCTTTTTTCTTAAGGTGCTCAAAAGGCAACATCAGGAGCTCGTTTGCTGGCAGTCAGTTGTCAGCTCACAGAGCACAAGTGAAAAAGAGACGGCAAGTTTTAGAGCGTATAGTGGATGTGATCAAAGTACTTGGGAAGAGGGGACTCAGCTATAGGCATGTGGAGAATGAGGCTGCATACACTTTAGGTGATAACACCATCGATCATGGTAACTTTCTGGAACTGATTGTGTTATTAGGCAAGTATGATATGTGCCTTGGAGAACATTTGAATGACTGCATTGAAAAAAGCAAGAAGTTGCATCAGACCAGTGGATCAAGAGGTAGAGGATCTCTCATCACCCTACTCTCCAAAACAACTGTCAACTCAGTGATTGATGCACTTGGCCATCTCCTTCAAGAGAGCATCGCCAGTGATGTCCAGAAAGCTGGGATGTTTTCTGTTCAGCTAGACACAACCCAAGACATCACAGGTTATGATCAGTGTTCAGTAATCATCAGGTATGTTACTGAGTCTGTGCAGGAGAGGCTTGTCTCCATAGTGAGGTGCGAAGCATCCACGGGGCAGTACTTTGTAAACTTGCTTTCCGGAGTTTTAGAGCATCTGAATCTAGACAAGGCCATGTGCATTGGGAATGCATTGCATGCCGGGAACTCCTGGCAAAACAATCCAAGTACCGCATCAAATACAAGCATTTGCAATTGCAGCACCGCAAAACGTTCATTCTCCGGTTCCAATACCTTCTTGTCTTTTCTTTGCCGCACAAAAAAGGTATGTACAAAACGACGGAGAACAATGCCGGTCCGTACAAAGACAGACTCGACGAAAAGACAAAGAAAAGATACGAGGAAAAATCAAAGGAGTGAAAGGGTCAGATCCTTACGAGCACACAGAGGGACAAAAGACGTTAGCGTGCTGCCCAACTTTCACCACGCTCAGATTTATAATTATACGCTTCTTGGAGTGAGTGCATACACTCATGAAGTTTAGTAACTTCAGGTCACTGCAACAAGCCCAGGTAGTTTACCGACGGATGGGTACAGGACCTTGAAATGCACCGAAAGACCATCGTACGAACAAAGGTAAGTTTACCTTTGTTCGTCTCACAAATCGTCTTCATAAATACACATTCGTTAACCGTGTATTAATATAACCTTTGAGCTCAACGGTAATTAATTAGTAGTGGAAAAATAATTGTAATATTTGAGCCATTTCTGCTGTCCAACTACTTCTTACAAAATACATTTTTAATGTTAATTAGATTTTTTTTACGGCAGAAATAAAGGTTATATAAAAGTCACTGCCAAAGACTGATTGCGGCTTCTACCTTGTTACACTAATGTTGTTTGTAGCTCAGTATGACTTTGTGTCATCCATGAGGGATGCATTTGACATATGTTTCACATATTATAGCCCAACAAGTTACTTATAGCAATTTAAATACGAGCAATCAGTTTCTTTGCAAATAAATCACTTTTTGGCACAACACCGGCTATTGCAGTTAATAATACAGCAGCTTCTTGCCATTTTTTGTGTTTCTTTTTATCGCTATGTAACTGAGTTCAATTGAAAGCCTGCATGCGCTAGTACCTCTTGCCAAAAGTTCCCAGAATCCTTTGCGGTTTTATCCATGAATGACGTCACATTTTTGGTGGGTTGGTCTCCAGTCAAAATGCCCGGGCCGATTTTTTGTCCCAGTCCAGCCCTGCCTGCCCTCCAGCACTATCCACAGCAACCCCTCAACAGCAACATTGTACCCATCAGGTAAAGCATCGGCTACGTTTGCTTTGCCTTGTTGCCCATATTAGATTCTTGATGAAAGTGTGTTGTTGTTATTCAGCCTGGTTCAATGTGCCCCTTTTTAACTTTGAGCACCCGCCCCTTTAAACCTCTCTGCACGGCCCTGCCTAACAGACCTACACCTTAGTTCACAGATTCACTTTGTCTAAGGTTGATTTCTGGGATTTCACACAACCCAGGATTCAGATCGTGAATCCATGATGGGCTTGGATTTACATCATTATAAATGAAATGTGCTCTACTTGGAAGCAGCCGGCCCCGCCCCTTTTGACGGGTTGTGTGAGACTTTAAATCATCAAACTGTAAATTATAAATTAAATTGTTATTGATCCTTTACCCCGAGTCCTAAAGTGTAGATTTATTTTCTTACTCTTCTTATATTTGTTGTTTGTTTACTTGCACCGCTGTAACTGCAGCCTCGTCGTCTCGTCTCTCTATATGCTGGACTGTCTGTAGCGGAGATGACAATAAAGTTTACTTTGACTTCAGCAGCGCGCAGGCGCACCGAGGGCTCTCGCGCTCACTTTATAGAATTTAGAAAAAACATGGGTGCAGATTATAAGTCTGTATCATAATATCTGTTTTGAAGGATATAAAAAAACAACAACAGCAATAGAATAATATTAAACACAAAGTGAACCCGTCTTCCTTCATTAAATAGGTTCTTTTAGATGTTAAGGAGGAATTGACTTAACCAGGCTGGCGGAGAATGAAGACAACCGGACACCTGCAGCAGATGGGGAATCAGTGAACTTTTATTGAGACAGAGACAACCTCTCAACACAGCTCACATCAGGAGATTCCTAATATTTGCTGTGAGGATGGGTATATATTCTCTAAAACTTACAGGAGGGGGTTGTGAGGAAAGTGCTGCATTAGCAGAAAAACAACTCCATAAAAGGAAAGCGGCCTTGGGTGTTCTAGTCTCTTCGCTTGCAGATATCTTTCACCTGCAGGATGAGGCGATCGCTTCTTATCGCTCTCAAGGCCAAAGTCGTGAGCACATTTTTATTACACAGTTGCACAGTAACTTTAAAGCTGAACAATATTTAAAGCTGAATAATGTTTGATCAGATTATATTTTCTTCAAATCCCCCTTTTGACCCATCTTAAATGGGTCAACACACAAAAATAAGTAACATTCAAAGGAACACAGAGACGTGTCGAAGCCTGGCTCGAAAAACTCCTCGGGTCTTATCATTTGTCTTTATCTGTCATTGCAGATGAGGAGAAAAGAGTCCAGGCACCACCCTGCCCAGGGGTCGGCTGCAAGCAGTCTCGGTTCCCGACGAAAGCAGTAACAGCTGTCCTGCACACACGGATACAACGAGTTAGTGCAACCAGGGTAGTGACACAAAATTAACAGTTCCTGTAACTCAGCAACCAAAAAGCATAAGTAATGATAAAAATGTGGAGAGTACAGAGTATACTATAATAATGAGAGATATAAACGTGAAAATGTGAAAGAATAAATCAACCGTAAAATAAACCCAGAACGGTAACTGCTAAGGACATTCAAAAGTGAATATGGTAAAACTGGAGAGGAAGTGGTGGGCAAGACCCTAGGGGCTACATTTGTCAGATTGGGACTGTCAGAAGGGGGCGAAGCTTTTGAACTTGAAGGTGTCAGAAGTGTCGGGGGCCCTTCACAGATCAGGATTATGCCAATGGGAATGAGACCCAGGGCCAGGAAGCAAACAAAGACGCAACATCTTTCCCTGCCTGTCATTTCAGGGGGAAAGGGCCAAGACATGTTTACTTAGCTTGGATGTCGTCTAATAGAGGATGATGGGGCAGAGAAAGGTGGTCCAGTTCCCCCCACCTCGCCAAGGGCGTGTTCTAGGAGTTAAAGAGCAACAACCTGCAATCTGTACCAAAAAATCTTCATAGTCCCACCGGAAAATCATAAGAGTAATAAACGATTCAGCTCAACAGACAAGTATCATGTTCAGGTTTCTCCAATCATTAAATCACTATTATTGCCACAATTTGCTTTATTCACCCTTTGGGCAATGTTATTCCAAGAGAGAGAGAGAGAGAGAGAGAGAGAGAGAGAGAGAGAGAGAGAGAGAGAGAGAGAGCCCCTAATGGCCAGTTAGTGGGCTCTAGGTCAAACTGTCCCCAAATTTGTTATTTGTTATTATTACTTGTTTTCATGTCACTTGTCTGTTTTCTACTGCACCCCTCTCACCAAAGCAAAGCAAACATTAGCAGCACATTGACCGTAGTCAGGCATCCTCATTCCATAGGTGCTATAAAACATTTCCTGTAAAAGAATCACAGTTTTCAAGACAGGGTGTGTCTCCCCCAACACTCTCACCAGAATACAGTGTAATAGCATCCCCAACTCCTAACCCATAAACACCGTTTCTTCACACATCCGCCCAGAAATCCTGTAATAGAAAAACATTAAAACTGTAACCCTGTAGGGAAGAAAATGTAAATGGTAACGCTGCGCAGTTACCTCTGTAAGCAACACAAGACACAAAAATGGCATTTACAGGTTCACTCATCCTCGAATATTTTGTCATCCTTCTACTCCTGTAAAAGAAACCCACATAAATTCATCCACCCTTTTATCCTATCTAGGTGGAGGTGGTTAACCTTGAGTCATGGTCAAGTCTTGTCATCTTTTACCAGTCAGTCCGTTTGTTTTTATTCCCAGTCTTTCATCCATTCATCCGTTCTTTGCTGATAGTGAAACCTGTCGTCGCATCTAGTTTCCACACTCAGCAAAATGACGTCATCTCAAAAAGAAACAAGAACTTGAGTTTGGATTACCTCGCTGAATCCTTTTTTAAACAGGGACTCTCGTTTCTAATTGTCCCCACAAGTGTTTCCTCCAGAACCCATTTCAATGCGGAGAAACTCACTTACAACAATTTTCTCGCCGACGTGTAATGCTTGTAATTTCCGATGTGCAGATCTGCTTAAAGAAAAGATTCACAAACAAAAATCAGTAAATATAAAACAAAATAAAATGAAAAATAACAAAAACAAAATGCAGACGCCCGGGTCTTAGGACTTGTCACTGAATATTCTTCCCATCAATAAAAATACCAACCTAAACCTACACAGAGTCAAATCAACACCACCTCAACCTTTTCATATTCATAAACCTATATGTTTTGCGTTCGTGAAACAAAATTGAACCATTAAGTAAGTTGAGCTCTTGAAATGTTTTAATTCTCTTAATTCTGCCAGTTTATTTCAACACTTATTCAATGACTTTTATTCAACTGCTACTTGGTCACTCGACTTTTACCTGTTCAAATTGCCTAGGGTTCAACAAAGTCTAGATCCCCGTTATCATGAAACTTGAACGGTGTACGATGATTTACTTACAGTAATTTAGAATCATCACTCAACCTAGCTCTACTACTGGCACTGCGTGACTTTTCTCACACTGGAAACCAGAATTTAGTACAGAACTTTAATGCCTCAGGCAATCGCGTTCAAGGGCTGCCCCCCCTTCTCTTCTTCTTTGTCCGTGTGTTCCTCCTTTATTAAATCTCCATCACAATGACGTGGCGCTCTGAAATAAAACTCACACTGTTAATTCCTCGTTTTCACTCTGCACCACTGCTCAGAGTGTTTTCTTTTCTTTTTAGTGTAGAGTAAACAATTAAGTCGAGGCCTTAAGCCCCAGATATCTCGCACGGGCATCATTTTCATAACCAAACCGCTCCGGACTCTGCTCCCCAGACCACACAAATGCCCTCTGGGCTTATTATTATAGCAAATTCTGTATTTGACTTTGTTGTGTGCAGCATTGAGCCTTTGTCAGTAAAGCATTCTTCATTGCAGCAGCTGGAGCATTGTGTGTCACTTCTTAGTAAATTAAATCAACATTTTGATTTTAGTGCATGGGTATGTATCAGTTTTTACTCCCTCAACAAGTGCATAAGTGTTCATGTGTGTGTTTCCCTTCATTCTAAGTAGGCGCATGCAGAAGTGTGTGTTCGTGTGTTGGTATATGTTTGTGTTCATCACCTTCCTGTTCTGTAGTTTAGGTAAACCAGCGGCCTGACGCATGGCCTAGGGTCCTCCCCTCCTCTTTGGGTCTGTTTATGTTGTCCTTACTTTGCTCCACGGCCTTCTGCAGCTCTGCTGTTCGGCTCTTCTCAGAGGTCAGCATCCTTCTGCTCACCGTCCCTTTTCCTCCGGGCTTAATGCGCGTCTCGTCACAGCTCTGTCAGCTGACGCAGCCTGGGAATTTCCCCCGTGTAGTGAAACGGGCTTTAGGTTTAGTGCTCTCCGTCTCTGCTGCATGAGATCACTCTTTTGCAGCACTGTTGACATCCTCAAGTTGTTGTTGTGAGTCCAGCTGCTGTGGCCTTCAGGGGTCAAAGGGTCAAAGATGGTCGCGGAGAGGGCAACGATGGTAGAGGGGAGGGTAGGAGTCCAGGTCAGCTTCGGCTCTCAGAAAAAACAAAAACAAAACAAAACAGGCGAACAGGAAAATGATGTTGTGTTGGCTGTGCTGTGTTGGCTGTGTTATCCCGAGAGGGGAGAAACAACGAGATCTCGTCTCCCCCCTTTTTTTGTTTTTGTTTTTTTTTTTTTTCACCATATAATCAACTCATAACCCCTCAAGTTGACAGGACAACACAGGTACGTGTTAAAATTCTTAAGATCCTGTTTAGAAACCTAAAAAGGAATTTCCTATCATTCAGTAGTCATTTGTCTTAAACAATCAACAAAAACATGTCCCAAGTCGACCCTTTTAACCACTAAATTTGTCGTGTCCTCACTTAATCCTCAGACCAGTGTCTTTGTCTTTTGACGTTACGTTGTTGTCCTGCAACCCAAAGCGTTTAATTGTCAGTAATGTATAAACTATATCATTTAAAAACAGGTGTATGTTAAGTGTCGCTACTTTAACCTTGCATGTACGTGCACATGTATGTAAGCTGTTTCTTCATTGCATGTATGGGTGCGTCTGTATATGGGTTACTTTAACTTTTTCTCAAACGAGGCATTTCTCTAACACGCACACGTGTCTGTTCCTCACCCTTCTCATATCTTTCTCTGGTTGTGTGTGGTTTTATTTGTTTCAGTGATTTACCAGGAACATCTTTTCCTTTTCTCCATGTCTTCCGCCAGAGGTTAACACTGGTGAGATCCAGGGACACAGCACCCAGAGCAGTTCAGCGAGAAAAACCCGCCTCAAACTACATTCTCTCTTTTTTGTTTTACCGGGAGGGGTGAGGACAACTCTGGTGTCCAGCCGTGAATTTTAGCCAAAGCTTGGCCTGTCTTCTGCTGCCGTACTCAGGCTTCCAGGTTAAGAAAAAACACCTGTATGAAGACACTAAACATACATTTAGTATTTGTATAAACATAACTGCCTAAATCATTGAACTCTTGAGGAGGGTGTATTTCAGAATCAGAATCAAAATCAAAAACTTTATTGTCATTGTCATGAGACCGACGACATTAAGAATGGTCCCCGATCATTGCATCATCCCTAGTAATATCAAATATAAAAAAACAATAAAATTCAATCAATAAAATAGATAGAATACTTAAAATACTAAGTATTCCCACCGTCATGCTTCAGACCGTGCATAGATTAACACAAGAGTGGCATGGTGGACATTTTTGTAGTATTCAGATGTGTTATTGCAGTTGGATAACAGCTGTGTTTGAGTCTATTAGTCCTTGCTCTGATTGCCCTGTACCGTCTGCCTTAGGGCAACAGTTCGAACAGGGAGTGGCCAGGATGTGAGGTGTCTTTTATGATGTTTTGGGCCTTTTTTAAAACAGTGGGCGTTGTTTGACTCTTTACTAACTTTAAAACCCCACCATAACAATTTCTCACTGACAAACTTCTATGCATCCATTTAAACATGCGAAGCCAGCACAAAATCACACACATACCCCTACAGCAAAGCTTTAACATAACCACAATGCAACTCCTCCCTTAAACGGGAGAAATCACCCTGAATCAACCAACTCTATATAAAACGTCAAACAAAGATAAACCACAAACATTTCTACACTTCTGTGTCTTCCACGCAGCACAATAGGCAGAAAAACACCGATTACTCACAGTCTACAACAAAAGAAAAACCTGCTCTTTTCACAACTCTCACAGCTAAAGTCAAAACTCTTACCCAGTGCCTCTGAAATAATAAAAAAAATCACCAAATACTCGATTACTCTTTTCACTCGCTCCCTCTCACTCCCTTCTTCCTCATACAGCATACACGCTCGCTCCCGCGGACCCGCTCGGCCCCGCGGGCTCACTCGGCCCCCACCTTTTTCCTCTCACAGAGACAGAGAGAGAGACCCTTTTCCTTTTTTTTTATTTCTCCAGCACACATACACACACAGAATCCCAACTGAGAGAAAGAGGGAGAGAAGAGAAAAGAGTTGTAGAGAGGAAGTTTTTTAGCAGGAGTTTCAGATCTAACAGATTTATACAACTTATTTACACACACCGGTAATTTATGTTCTATTTATTGATTTTAAAGGAGAATTTGGGCCAGCTGGGTTTCTGCCTCTGTTAGGCACTAACAGCTGGGGCGCTGCTTTAAAGGTGAGTCAGCACTGAAATATCCCTTCAGGTGTTACCAGGCTTCTACCAAACCGGAGTCTGGCGGGTAACCTTGCCTAGAGCTTCCTGATAGGGGTGCTAGTTGGTTGTCACCTTGTTCACACGTCTCATTCACACTTCATACATTACCTGCAGTCACTCATTACCCTCCTTATGTATGTAATAAATGTGTAAAAAAATTCTATGTGTGGTGTATTATTTTAACCAAAAGAGGAACCTAGTTCCTTTAATTGTGTAATCTGTGAACAACGGAGAACCAAACTGTCCTGCCCAGTGTTCCACAGCAAGCATTCAGCGTGTATTTATGTGTGTCCAATATCAAACAGAACATCAAAACATTTAAAACACTAAAATCATCGGGGTTTTAAGAAGAGATCCGTTTTCTCCTATTGATCAAAGGGACCCCTCCTTTGGACTCCAACCAGTACTTCTCCTTTTTAAGTTTTAGAGGATCTTTTCTAATAAAGTCCTCTGGGCCTTCCTAACCCTTCTGTAGTTTAGAGAATATTACTAAAAAATATTCTCAAGGCCTTTAACCTTTTAATTTGTTTAGAAAGGCGTTACTAATAAACCCTTTCAAGGTCCCAGACCTGCACTGAGGTATTTATCCGACACCGGAGAGCAACCCGTCGGCTGCAACCGTGGTCAGACCTCAGTTCACTCTTATCTTTATTCACTTATTCACTTATTTCTTATTCACTTATCTCTTATTCACTTGTCTGATTCTCAACAAGCCTTAAGTAAGCCAGACAATTTTGGTTATGAATTACTAGGAGTTTGGACACTAAGTATTTTTATAATGTTCAATATAGCAGAAATAAAAGGTCTGCTTACCTTGTTTTTGTGTGCACACAGCTTTTTGTCCAAACTCCGTTCACTCAGACCACGGCCGATTTCCTCCCATCCGTTCCAGTTGACCTGGAGCGCATCCTGTTCGTGACGCCAATTGAAGGATATAAAAAAACAACAACAGCAATAGAATAATATTAAACACAAAGTGAACCCGTCTTCCTTCATTAAATAGGTTCTTTTAGATGTTAAGGAGGAATTGACTTAACCAGGCTGGCGGAGAATGAAGACAACCGGACACCTGCAGCAGATGGGGAATCAGTGAACTTTTATTGAGACAGAGACAACCTCTCAACACAGCTCACATCAGGAGATTCCTAATATTTGCTGTGAGGATGGGTATATATTCTCTAAAACTTACAGGAGGGGGTTGTGAGGAAAGTGCTGCATTAGCAGAAAAACAACTCCATAAAAGGAAAGCGGCCTTGGGTGTTCTAGTCTCTTCGCTTGCAGATATCTTTCACCTGCAGGATGAGGCGATCGCTTCTTATCGCTCTCAAGGCCAAAGTCGTGAGCACATTTTTATTACACAGTTGCACAGTAACTTTAAAGCTGAACAATATTTAAAGCTGAATAATGTTTGATCAGATTATATTTTCTTCAGTTTGTTGTTTTTATTTTGTTTTGCGAGTTGGTTATTAGATGCCGCTCCAGCCAGCCAGAGACTCCCCGCCGCCCCGCCCTCTCCTCCCTGTGCCGCCAGCAGCAGGCGCACCTCGCAAACGGAGGGCGCCCTTACTCCCAGCAAATGGCTGATAGAAAACCGATCGGTGCCTACGAATTTCCCAATATGCGCTGGCATGACGTCGGGGAAGCATGGGTACGACCGATTCTTTTATTTTTTTCTTGCCCGTGATGCCCCCCCCACCACGATGCATTCTATTGGTTTGCACACTTACACACACCCAGCTGTGGTTTCCTGTTTTGCTGGACTCTGGAGAGCCCCGCCTTTAACGCTCTTCTCTCACAGAGAGCAACAGAAAACTTGGAAAAACTCCAGATTGACTGAACTCAGTTCAAAGTTACCTTGACACCTTTAGATGTGAGACGTAGTGATGGTCCGCTTGAAGCTGACGCTCCGGTGCGTGTGTCAGAAAGATCAACGCGCTGCTTCAGAAGCACCGTGTCCAGGCTTGATTCGTTTGGCCAGAGTCACGTGATCAGTGACGTCTGAAGCTTCGTTTAGAACGTACCTTTTTTTAAATCGAACTTTATTGAAACACAATGAGTATACAACATACAAACAGATGAAGTTTACAAAAGAACAGAACATGAACATACAGAACCAGGAGTAAAAAAATGATGATATGAGTAGGCGAAAAAAATCAACATATAAATATTGTTCTGAGAGGCTTTTTGTTGGTTGAGTCTGAAATTGATTGTATGTACAATTCATATCCTTATAAAACGGCAGAAATATGGTGTTTTATTAATAAACTTACATTTATGGATATAAAATAGCTAAAAGTATTAACAAATTTTTATAAAAAACATTTATCATTCTTCCTGGGGAACTTAAAGAAACAGAATAAAACATTTCCCATCGTAAAGAAAACTCCCTTAAAATATGGACAATAACAAAACTGCTAAATTCTTCCAGACTCTCTGTGTAGAGGAACCAAAAGAGATGTGCCACAGTTTCTGGATGATCCCCACAGAAAGTTCAATTAGTATTTATGTCTCTTTTAAATGTTACCATATAGTGACTGGCTGGGTCACATTTATGAAGAATTTTATATGAGATTTCCTTCACCTTGTTCACAATTAGATATTTATGGGATCATCCAGACTGTCTTCCAGGTGATATCTGGAACATGTCGGTTCCAGTAAGATATTCTATATATGGGAGAGACATGATATCTTCTTGGAATAAACTACGTATTCTCTTATTGCTGTTACCAAGTTCCTGTGAAAAGCAGATTTTTCCCACTGCTGACTCAGCTGGATCAGGGAGAGTGACTGAGGCAGATATTGAGCTGTCAGTGTTTTTATATAACATTAAAGTCCCTGAGGGTATGGCACCAAGCACCATTGAGAATTCCCCAACACTGACGGGAAAATTATATAGTGTAAGGAATTCATTGTAAGTAAGTAGTACTCCCTCGTTAAATTTTAAAACTTAGTAGCGGCCGCCATTGTTGGCAGCTGAAATTTGGCTGGGCCGCGCTATGAATTCTGGGATATGGTGGGCCACGAAGGACACACCCGACCCATCCTTCAAACTCGGGGGAATGAAGGACGCATTTGAAGGATTCGAGGAATCGGGACAGCCTTCGTCGCCTGGCTGTGACGTCATCGGCCTTCAAATGCGGCCTCCGGAGGATGCAGCCGACGTTTTGGGACACAGCTTGTGTGTCTTTGTTGGTTATGTGACCTCCCAGGGACTACACATGGAAAGGAGCAGTTTAGCTCAAATCTGGCAGGTTTCCATCGTCTGTTTTTGTCCTGATGTCCATGAACATGAACACTGTCCCTGTCAAACACGTCCAGATAATCTGATCCAGTGTTGTTCTTCTTCTGTGGTGTTTGTGATGGAGCAGCAGCTGCTGATCCTGATGTCCTCCACCAAGGGGGCAGCAAATTCAGCTGACTGTCATCATTTATTAAAAAGATGTAACAATGTGACATAATGCAATATAATAGTGTCAGTTACACATTGTGGGTTGCACTGTGGCCAGAATGGACGTTACCTCCTGCCTAATGGAAGCTGTCAGCCATCCTGCAACCATGAATTAGATAAGCAGAAGTGAAGGGATTGTTAACAACAATTTAATAATAAAATGTAATGTGATAGTTGCACTTTATTAGCTCCCCACAATCGTATGAATAATAACCATGAATGCACTGCATGCTCATAGCAAGTTCTTTAGGTTTAAAGTGAGATCCTGCTTTAAAGGGCGCTTCATCTGCTGGGAATGACATGTTTCTTCTAGTATGTAAGGCTCAGCCCATCTTACTGGGACTTACTTTTGTAGATCCACATGCTCTAAACCTGCTGCTCCATGATTGGTGCAGAAGCTTTAAGCTACTATTAACAAATAATAACCATGGACTTAGTTGTTACTACAATAACTTATCATTGAGCAACTTGTATATTTAATTTTACTTGTAAAACTATGCAAGTAGAATTGAATGGGGCACAGTGAGCTGAGCACAGGCCCACTCTGTGACACTCAGAGGTTTGTGGATATCATACTGAGAGTATTGGACACAGTGCAGCCAGCTTGCAGCCACTTTCCCACCACTTTAGCACAATGTTTACATGAGACTCAGCCACACTAATGTTCCTGGGCAGACATGTGGTGCAGCATGGCTGATGGCACTGTACCTGCAGCTGTCATGGACAAGAACCACTCAATACCTCACCCAAGCCAAGCCTGTGCTGATGTTGTGATCTGAGACCGAGACACTAACCCAGGATCATGATATGATGTTGTGAGAGTTTCACTAAGAATTAGCTCTGATTACAAGATTTCAATCTATGGTAACTCTAATTTGTATTTACTTCAGTTTGTTCATCTTGGAGCTGTGTGCAGCTGAGGACAGTCTTATTATTACCAGGTGAGGATATGTAACAGCCACAGTCTGTAGAGATGATGTCACCATGGAGTGGTGATGTCACTGGAGCTGCCAATATGTGCTCCAGCCAAAGCTACACCAGAGGGTTGTGCTGTGTAACAGGTTGGTGCAGGTGGTGTTATCTACATTTGAACATTAGGCAACAGTCTCATGAAGACACTTTCTATTGTTCACTAAAGACCAACAATAACAGAGACAAAGGGAGAGCAGCAGAACTAGTGCTAACAATTAGCACTGCTAGCCTGCCCACCAACACCAGCTAATGTTCTAAAAACGATGATCAATGATTTTGCTGTAACGGCTCCAGCTGTCTGTGTCAGGGACACGTTGGAGATGAAGTGAGTGATCCAGTGACAAAGGTTTGGAAAGCTGCAGTCAGCTGAGACTAAAGGAGTCACCTGACCGAGAGACCAAATGTTTCACTGAGAACGTCCAGATGAACAGAATCAACCTTTGGGATAATCTGTTCCACACATCCATGTTTCACTTACTGCATTATATTTCCTCATTGCTGTGCACACAGGCCTGTGGCTTATAACCAACTCCAAGTTCAGACTCAGAGGCTGCTGAAGCTGTTTTCTGGAACAGAGACGTGTTGGATATAAAAGCAACTCTTCTTTATGTGTCAGCACTGAGGAAAGGAGCAGCTTCGTTTCTAAGTGTATGAAGGACTGTAGCAGTGTGTGTGTGAGCTTTATTTCACAGACAGAACCATGTCAAAAACACAACTTCAGGTAAAAACAATACAAAATCAAAGAGTCTGATCAGAAGGATTAAACAGAGGAGTGTGGGACTGTTTTTAACAGACAGCAGGTTAAGCCAGGCTGGAGGAGTAAACTGAGCCTCGGTGTGAGCAGCAGTGTGTTTGACAGGAAGCTGAGATAAACAGTCTGGAGCCCATTTAGTGCTTCATATGAAAGTGTGAGGATTTGAAAGCAAATCTAAAATCAAGCAGGAGTCAGTGTGAGAATGATTTGTGCTTTTCCTCAGTCAGATGCTGGGAGTTTCAGTTCATCCATGTTCAGCGTGCTGTGCTTTGTGTAACAGGAGAATATGACAGTATAAATCAAGTCTTCATGTCACTGAAAGCCTCCACAGTCTGCTATGGAGGTGCATCAGTTTGGATTTACAAGAAGAACATTTCTTAAACCTGCCACAAGATGGCGCTCCAACAGAAGGGATGTCCACAGTGTAACACAGACACACACATACTGTGTGAATGTGTGAGTGAATGGGCTTTCAACACAAGGCTTCTGCTGCTACCTTTAATGACATAATTAGCTAACAAGAACAAACTGTTAATTACCACCAAAGAACGGCTCCAGATTTTAGCTGCTGACCATTTTGTGAAACGTTGATTACATCAGCTTATTGTTGATTTTTCAACCTTAATATCAGCTGCTTTAAAGGAGCCTGGTTCTCTCGCAGTAACACTTTTCTTCACTAGATGCAGTGCAGGCACAGTCTGTGTTTCTAAACTACACACTAATGTTCATTGTTGTGCAGCTAAATCCTCCCTCTGGATGGGAAGAATCCCTGTCAGGCTTCAAACACCTGGCTTGGTGTTCTGGAGCTAATGTGTCACCTGTGAGGACTCTGAGATGAACACACAGCAGACACTTCAGTTCTCCGTCTGTGTGTCCTCAGTTTCCCAGCATGCCTTGGCTGTGGTGGTGGAGGTGAATGAGGGGGAACATGCTGCTCTGTCAGCACTCAGGTTTCATACCTGGTGATCTCAGAGGACAAAGCGGCGTTACAGCAGCGCACGTTGATGAGACCTGATGCTCTGAACAGTTCAGACTTCAGCCTCACTCTGAGAAAACAAACGACTGACTGTCAGCAGCAACTACACCTGCTCCATCAGTGACGGAGAGAAGAACTGAGACTGAGAGACATACAGCTGCAGGTCAAAGGTCAGAAACGCCCGCTCTTTGTACGGGTCAGGAGTTAGTACTGCAGAGGTCAGAGGTCAGCTTGCTGACAAACCATTTGAAACAGTTTGGAGCTAAAAGCACAACAGCAGAGGAAAGAAGAGACACTGCAGAGATGATGCAAAATATTGTGTTTTGTTCTCAGCTGTCAAAAAGTGTAACACACGTGTTCCAGCACAGCCTTTGTGTACTTTCACTTCTCCATACTGTCCATTGGAAATCCTGTTTGTTACTTTTTGATTTCAGTCCATGTGTCCAAAGCAAACTTCTGTCCCACACTTTCTCTGCTGACTCTTCACCGATGCTCAGATGATCTCAGATGATTTCACCAGAACTCATCAAAATTCGGGCTCCACAGAAACCCAGACGTCACTAAACAAGCGTAACAAGCAAAGTGAAAACTGGTCGTTCAGCTTTATTGACCAAAGATAAGCTCACATGTCACCTCATGACACAGACACTTATTTCCACAGCATGCACGAGGACTGACAATAAGTGTCTATAAAGCCACTTCTATCTGCCACACCTGTGCTTCTGTCATGGTTGCTCTCCTCTCACTCTGTCATTTATCCACAGTCTGCCTCCCTCTGCTCCGTCAGCTGACGTCCTCTCTACACCACCTGCTGTGTTTTATCCTGCAAAAACACATTTAAGAAGCGTTGCACCGAGTAACGGGAGGAACTGCTATAAAATCCATTTAAAGGAGGTGGTGCTGAGTGCTGTGACTGGGGTCCCACCACTGACATCACGGGTGGAGGACATGTTGGAAAACTGCTACAAAGTGCTGTGCAGCCAGCAGAGCTTACAGTCTGTCCTGTGTGTCATACAGGCTCTCACACTTAGTGTTTCTGTGACACATTGAAGAGAAGTTTGTGTTGTTCACAGTTGTGCTTGTACTGAGTGACAGCTGACATGACCTAACAGGAATAATGTGTCTGTGCTGAATGAGAAGTAACACACAATGAAGTCTTGATGCATCTCAATCATCCAGGAAAGTGAGTCTGTTGCTTCTGTTCATCTGGACGCAGCGTTTTGTGGGAGAAACGTGTCGTCATCATCAGGTGACGTCTTCAGTCTCAGCTGCAGGTTTCAGTCTTACAAACAGGACATTTGCATAAAGACTGAAAGCAGCTGCAGGAACGATGGGCTGGGAGCTCCGTTCCTTCATCTTAATTATGCAGATTCTCAGGACCATTGATCAACAACCACTGATCCATGTCCATGAGTCCCATTCACAGAGATGTGGGAATGGCTGCAGTCACAGCATGTAAGATGGAAATAAATGAGAAGTATTTAGCTGAAGTGGATTTGATTTATGTTACTTCTTTTTTAACTTGTAGTTCTACATTGGAAGATTATTGTGATATTGAAATATAAAAATACATTTATATTCTATTATTTTCTCAAAATAAGCGTCACACTCGTGGAAGCCGGTGTAGCCGCCGAAACGCCTGCATTTATGGAGACTTTCAGCCCCAGGTAGGCCAGTTATGGATCTTGGGATCCACATTATGTCAGCAGCTGTTCTCCACCGTGAACTGTGTTCAAACAAACACGCTCACGCCTCACAGACGACAGCTTACAGTCCTGTAGAGATAAAGTGACTTCGTACAGCCCCGTCTTCAGTCTTGTGGAGATGATCTCAATGCTTTGGTGGATGTTACTAGCTCCTGTGCAGTATTTTGTAAAGACATGATTACACCCCGTAAGCGCGTTAAAATTTACGCTAACAATAAGCCATGGGTCACTAAAAGTGTCAAATCCTGTTTAAGGAAAAAGAGACAGGCCTTTAAAGAGGGGCTGTTACCGATTTTCAGACAGCTACCAAGGAAATGAACATCGAGATCTTGAAAGCAAAACAGACAAAAACCTTCTTGAAAGCAAATTTGCTGCAAAAACTTTTGGGTCTGCCTGGACTTGTATGAAAACCATAGCAGGGTTTCAAAATCCCCAGAGCAGCAGTCAGGTCATTTTAGATGTTTTAATTCAGACAGAGATTTTCAAATGCTTTAAACATGTTTTCTGCTCGTTTTAGTTCTTCTGATTTCAGCGAGGATATTTGGGAACTGAAACAGAAACTGAGAGATACTCAGCACTTTATCATTGAACTCAGCGATGTTAAAAAGGCCTTTCATACAGTCAATGTGAACAAGAGCCAGGTCCTGATAATATTAGTGGCCGCCTAATTAAATCTTGTGCTGATGAACTCAGGCCTATATTTCAGGTTATTTTTAACAAATCCTTGCAAACACAACATGTGCCCTCTCTTTGCAAAGAAGCAGTCGTGGTTCCTGTCCCTAAATCTAAACGACTTCAGGCCTGTTGCCTCACTTCAGTTGTAATGAAAGTCTTTGAAAAAATCCTCAGAAATGTGATTATGAAGAGACTGAAGGTCAGCTGGATCCAATGCAGTTTGCATACAGGCCCAACAGAGGAGTGGAGGACGCACTTTTGACTTTACTAAATCTGATTCTTAAACATGTAGAGAGTAAAGGGACTTTTGCAAGACTTCTTTTCATTGATTTTTCTTCGGCTTTTAATACAACACAGCCCCATATTTTAATTAAAAGACTTTTAGGACAGTTTGAAATCAGGAAAAACCTGGTGGGCTGGATTTTAGATTTTCTAACTGACAGGTCACAAAGAGTGAGAATAAATGGGGTTCTGTCTGACCCAGTGTTCTCCTCCACAGGTTCTCCTCGAGGCTACGTCCTATCGCCCTTATTATTCACTCTCTATACAAACATGTGTCAGGGCAGACATGAAAACAGGGTCATTATTAAATATGCAGATGACTCTGTTATTGTCAGCTTACTGAAAGAGGGTGAAACTAACCACGGCCCAGTCATTGATGACTTTGTTCAGTGGTGGGAGGAGTCTTATCTCCAGCTGAACATATCTAAAACAAAAGACATGGTTGTTGATTTTAGGAAACAACAAAATGGGCACGGAGTCACTTTAATTAAAGGTCAGAAAATAGAGCAAGTACAATCATATAAATATCTTGGGACCATAATCAATGAAAAACTGAACTTTGATCAAAATTGCAAATCAGTTTGTAAAAAGGGTCACCAGCACCTTTATTGTCTTAGGAAACTTGTTCATTTCCACATTGACCAAAAAATTTTAACTTTGTTTTATCGTTCTTTTATTGAGTCTGTTTTATCCTTTTGTTTGGTGGCATGGTTCGGTCAGACCTCTGTCACAGAGAAAAACTCTCTGAATCAGATAGTGAGATGGTCCAGTCGTCTGATAGGTGAGCCACAGTCTTGTTTAGCCTCCCTGTACTCTGAGCAGGTACAGAGGATGGCTTTATCAATCCTTAAAAATGGTTCCCATCCTCTAAGGGGTGAATTTCAGCTTCTTCCCTCAGGACGGAGGTTTCTATTTCCGAGATGCAGGACAAAGCGTTATAAAAACAGCTTTGTCCCCGTTGCTGTCACTGAATTAAATAAGAACTGTTTTTGATTCGAAATATTAAAGTATGTGTCACAGTGAGTTTTATATATTTACTAGGTATGTGTGTTTTTAAAGGGATGTCAAATGCTGTCATTTGTCTGTAAAGCAAATTTACCTTGCCTTTGGGTATAAATAAAGTTACCTTACCTGCAGACGCTGTGCGCAGAGGTTCAGGAGCAGAAGTCCCGTTGTAAACATATCACGGCAGACCCGACGATGTTTGCATGAACGCGCTTTTTTTAAAAGTCAGGTCAAGGCTCCAAAAGCCCAAAGGCGATATAACAGTTTGTGTTTGCTACATGGATCATTGTAGTTCAGCTTTCCTTTGTTATATTTCTTTAAGAGCTCAAAATGTGTTCATTACATAAATCAAATGTAATTTTCTCTGTAGCACTTCATGGATTTCATAAGCAACACACTGTAGTTGTTCACACAAAGCATAAAGGTAAAAACAATATACACAGTGTTATCTTCATTTTAGATGTCACAAAGTATTTGCGGCTCCCAGTGTTTTCCCGAACCCTGACCCTTTGCGTGGAAACCGGGTCCAAAAGGCTCTTTGGGTGTTAAAGGTTGCTGACCCCTGCACTAGGCCCAACTGACACATATATTTGATTCCAAATACAAAAAATAATGTGTAACCTGCTGGAAGAATGTAGGAGGTTGAGACAGGATCTCAACACTTGGTGTCTGCAACAAAAGACAACAATATGTGGGCCGATCGTGGCTCAAGAGTTGGCAGCTCGTCTTGTAATCGGAAGGTTGCCGGTTCGAGCCCCGGCTTGGACCGTCTCGGTCGTTGTGTCCTTGGGCAAAAAAGCACTTTGGGGTCCTTAGGGACGAGTAAAGCGCTCTACAAATACAGGCCATGTAATGGCAGAAACATTCTCTAGTGTAAATCCTGACTAGTTCATTAACTACAGATCAGTTTCAGTGAACATTATTCACAGAGGGATCTGAGTTCCTTATACCAGACTCTACAGAAACTGTAACACTGTACAGCTCTGCGACTCAACAATATGACAACAATGTAACACACACTAGAATCATCAAATAAAGCCCCACTAACCACTAGAACTAGAACTAACTAACTAGCACTGGACACTTGCATATTAGAGATTTCTACCACCATAGGAGGCGAGATATCATCCTTGAACCAGAGCATCCAGCCCTCAATTTCGGACATAAAAAGCGACGTGGCCAGGTATGATAACACTTTGACTGAACTGCAGGACTGTGCCTCGAACCACTCTGACACCATCGCCACTCTCCAGGCCACTGTGGAGCGTTTGTCTGCGGAGGTAAAGAAGTTAGATGAGAGATGTGGAGCTCTTGAGGCACTCCAGGAGGAATAATTTAAGAACTGCAGGAATACCAGAAGGCACAGAGGGACCCAAGATGACTGAGTTGGTTCACACCTGTTGGCGGAGGCGCTATCTCTCGAGGAGAAGCCACTCATCCAGGGCCGTTGCTAGCCATTTGGGTGCCCTAAGCACAAATGCTTTATGGTGCCCCCCCCCCGCCACTGAAAAAAAAAACAAAAAAACATTAATACTTTTGAATTTCTCAGTGGAATTTGTTTAATTAAATAACAACAAACATGACAGTTAAACAAATAAATAAGGTTAAAGGAGGTTAAAAATACTGTTACAAATAAATACTGAAACAAAAATTGAACATTGGAACAGCTTTATATCCTTCACACTGAAAAGCTTACATGCAAAGCAGAACACAGCATTGTTCTGCGGTGAGTACACTAACCAGCTCCGGTGAACCTTTTCTCCATTGGGAAGAATTTTGAACTTAAGGCTAGTGTGAAATGCTCTTCCATCAGGCCCCTTTGGAAAATTAAAATCAGAGCTGACATTAAAAGGACTTCTCCGCACAATTTCAACACGATCAGCATCTACAATGTGAGCTGGCCAAAGAGCAGGATCGGTTGAAGGGGGCACACATGTCTCCACAGTGTCACTTTCTGATAGTCTCTCAGTGACAGGACTCTCAGTGGTACTTGTGTATGGAACTGTACCTGAACTGGTGGTTGATGGTTCTTGTTCTTCTTGGCTAGGGATTGTTGCAGGGTCTACAATGGCTGGTGGTTGATGTCCAGGGATGGCACTACTACTGGATGGTTCATCCTGTCCTTGAGATCCTCCTTGAACATATTTAAGCATTGACCCTGCATACAAGAGAAAATATTCAGGGATTTTACAGAAATACAATTTTGAATCTACAGTAGGCCTACGAAAGATTGCATTATAAGACTAATAAATTAAGTAAGTCACTGGTACATTTAAAAATTACTAACTATATTTTACATGTATAGATTTTCATAATGGCAAATGGCAATATAAACATGCTGTACATAATTTGATATAAATGCGCAAGTAGGAAATCTATATTACTGGAAGATATAGGTTTCATATTACAGTTTCACCAACAGATGTCGCCCTTGATCTATGAACCTAAAGAAAGACGAGAACTATTTATGTGTTCAGATGTCAATGGCATAAATAAGATATGCGTCTTTATAGATATCCTGAAATGCAGCAACATACAAAGTAATCTTGTCTAATCTGATAATAATACTTGACTGCATCACTGACCTATCCCAAAGTTAAGGTTAATCAGTAGCATGCATGACGTTAGCCAGCTAGCAACCTGAGGAGGGAAATGCTAGTCTCACGAATCACGATAACGTTAGCAATCGTGAGTCACGATTGCTAACGTTATCTGAAAACCGTCAATTGAGTGACCATGATGAGTTGCTTTTAGTAGTCCATTCTATATTCATATCCACAACGTAAACAAACTACCCAACATCAATCATTTGCAACATTTGTTAACACAGTATGAACACTGCTAACAGGAGCTATCACAGAGTTGACGGACATGAGCGTGCAAGCAAGGGCTACAATAATGAACTTTTTAAATTATTATTATTTAAACATTGCCTTACCGTCAAGCGACGCCTGAGTTTCATCACGCTTCCTCTTCTTCTTTCTTTTCTCCGCTCCCGACTCCTGTTGCCGTTTCGAGGCCATGTTCAAACAGGTGTTTACCAATTATAGAACAGACCACTGGGAGTGGGGGGGCACCAGGAGGAGACTGGAGACAGGGCACAAAGCAGATTCACCCCTTTTCTCGGGAAAATTGTTTTATGTTGCTTTTGTATTGTTTAACCATATTAATGCATATGATATTTATAGTATTAATATGGTTTACTTTTTTTTTTTTACGACCCTGATTTTTTTGGTGCCCTACCGGCCATTTGGTGCCCTACGCAGTGTGCGTTATGTGCGTTTGCGGAGCTACGGCACTGCACTCATCGATCGAGCACATCGAGTGAATCGCCAGCGTCCCAAACAAAGTCATCTTCCTCGGCCCATCATCTTGAGATTGCACTACTACCACATTGGTGAGGAAATTCTGCTGAAAGCTGCAGAGAACAAGAACCTGATGTATAAGGGTTTTTAAAATAAACATCCTCCCAGATTTCCCTCCCTCTGTTGGAAACGCAGAGCCGCATTTGCAAATATGAGAGGAAGACTACGTGGGATGACCGGCGTCAGGTACAGACTGCTATACCCTGCAAAGCTGTTAGTGACCCATGGTGATGTGAGGAAAAGCTTTACCGATCCCAAAGAGACCGTAGACTACGCGGAGAAGCACCTCTCCCACCCACCTTCAAATGTATTAAAAGCAAGGATATATCTATATGTCTAACGCTGACACAGCACTGTGTTTCTTCTTTTCCCTTTATATTCCATGTAAAGGTGAATATGGAGCGTTTATGGAGCTCGTTTATTGACCAGCTGTCAGTTAGAAGGTAAGAGTTACTAGGTTAACAGAGGTTAGCAGTAACAGTACGGGGAAGTATATTGTGTTGTTCTTTTGTTGTTTTTTATTTTATCGTACTTTACTTTGTTATTTTGATTTTACCTGTTGTGAGTGCTTCCCGTAATTCTCCTTTTTCTTGCGCCGCTGCGGCCAGAGTTCACAACATTACATATTTTTGTATCTATAAACAGGAAGCTGACACTCTCCAGACTTTATCAAAGGTGTGAGCGTCACAGCAGAGGCCTTTGTGTCAACGTAGCTGAAGACAAAACACAGAAACACATGAAGGAGATTTTCCTGGCCTGGATTTTATACAAATATTCTGCAGTACATCAAAAATGAAAGAAAACCATTAGTCAACATATGAACATCACCTCTGAAGTTACAGAGCTTTGATTGGAGACACAGCTGAGCGTTTTGCATTTTGCATAATTAATTACATAATTCATTATGTAACCATAATTAAATGGTTACATCATCTTTAAAGTCCCCAGAGATCAGGAAAAGGGCCTGAGGGTGCTGTGTTTGGAGTCTGCTGGTTACAGTGTGCAGGACCTCACAGGCTGCTGCAGCGTTAGCAGAGGGCGGGACATACACAGCTATCATAATCACGTGTGTAAACTCTCGTGGTAGATAGTACGGTCTCATGCTAACCGCTAGCAGCTCAATGTCCTTACAGCATAGCGTCTCTTTGATAGAGAAATGCCCAGAGTTACACCATCTATCGTTCACAAACACAGCCAGACCCCCTCCTCCCTTCTTACCACTCTCCGCTGTTCTGTCATAAGAGGCTCAGCAGCTAAAGCAGCACACCTGGGTCTCCCAGCCTATTAAAAGCAGCCCTTTGCTTCACCTGCTTCACTAAACATTATTATTTTAAGCAGAGTGGTGTGATTTATGTAGGCATTGCTGTGTGACAGGATGACTTTTCTTGCACACCCACCAAATGAGGGCGCACATGCTTCCACGCCCACTGGTGACTGCACACATCCTTTCAAGGAAGCATTTCATTCATCCCTAACAAATGGAACAAAACACTGTGCAGCGTGTTCAGGTTTGAACGTGGCCCTGGCCTCTCTCTGCATCCACCTGGCACATGCAACACACATCCACTCCCTGCTGAACTGCTTGTATTTGATGTGTTGAAGTTTTGGTAAAGTTTGAATAAATTCCACTTTATTTATAGGAACATTTCATCTGTGGACTCCTGCTTCCCCTCTCCTTGAGCCAGTTTGTGACGGGAACATGACATAAGAAAAGTAATTTATCCCTTTTTGATTCTGTGTATCTGGCGCTCATCCAGTGAGTTCACACTTGGCAGAAACAGACTGAATTTGTCTGGAGAACTTTGGCTTCAGCCAAGTTAGATAAACACACTGTGTCTCTGTCAAAACAGCAGTGTAGTTGTGGCACCCCTGTGAGGGAATGACCACATGAATATTATTTTGTGTAAAACACTCATGTAACGGGACATTTTTCATTGCTATATGTATTTATTTTCAGTTTCTTTAAGAGGATAGAAAATCCATGTAACAGGGATTCATTTTATGTTAGAAAGCAGTGAGGGCGGAACTTTGGTGCTTGCTCCGGGGTTTCGGGGAGCAGTAAGTGGAGCCCACCTTCCGCTGCTTCCTCAGACACGTTCTGGAGGAAAGCAGAGACGCATCGTGTCTTCCTTACTCTGCTCTTCACCTGCTTTTACAGGTCGGTACACGGTGCTCGCACCGAAAATGTTGTTTATTGTCACCATGGTTACCCACGTTAATGTGAATGGGAGAGTTAAGGCGGTCCGCCAAAGTTATTTATATGTAAACACGGGAGAAAACCAGAGGAGTGTCCCGCGCGACCGCACCGCGAGCCCGCTCGTTAGGTGGAGCGCTCGTGAAGCAGAGTCAGTGCGCTCCTATGCTCTGTGCAAACGTGTTGTAATGCTCCAATCAAATCAGTTCTGTGAGATGTGAATGTTAATAGTTCTGTTAAAGTGACTGAGTAGATTAGCTAGTGTAACACAAGCACTCTGAGCAACTCTGTGTAGCTAACAGAGGCATTCACTGATGTCAAGCCAGCCTCCAGTTTGTTTTACGTTCCCTGTGTATTCAAAGTATTACGGGAATGGATGTGGAAACCGGATTTCAAAATAAAAGCCAACTTCGAGTGAATAAACAGATATGTTAAGAACATAATAACATATAATTTAGGCTTTTTTTTTTTTTTTTTACAAACTCTAATGTTACATCTATATGACACAGCCTTGTACCCTAATTGTGCCCTGTCACTATCAAGGCCATCTTATTTTGGATTTCAAAGTAAAAGCCCTGTGAATCTTCATTTTTGAACTACTCTTTCAATGAATTCATAATGCTCTTAAAAGCAAAAGTCGTATTTCCAAATACTATTTGAACTTTGTATCAACACTTTTCAACCGCAGGCTTTTTCACAGTAATACCATATCAAAATTAATTCTTTCTGATTTTGCTTTTCATAGTAATGGCCCTTTGAAATTGCCGATATTTGACTTAATCTCCTAACGATTCAAAATGCTCTAAAATGAAAAATTCTTGTTTCCACAGGGTAATTCCACTTTAGATCAACAGTATACAGCCCCACAGTGATACCATATCAATATCAAGTCATTCTGATTTTGCTTTAAAAAATAAAAGCCTTTTCAAATTGTCCATAATTGACCTAACTTTCAGTGATTTCAAAATGCTCTAAAATGGAACATTTCTGTTTCCACAGGGTAATTCCACCTTAGATCAACAGTATACAAACCCGCAGTGATACCATATCAATATCAAGTCATTCTGATTATGCCTTCCAAAATAAAAGCCTTTTTAAATTGTCCATAATTGACCTAACTTTCAGTGATTTCAAAATGCTCTAAAATGGAAAATTCCTGTTTCCACAGGATAGCTTCACTCTATATTTACAGTATACAGCCCCACAGTGATACCATATCAATATCAAGTCATTCTGATTTTGCTTTTCATAGTAATGGCCCTTTGAAATTGCGGATATTTGACTTAATCTTCTAACGATTCAAAATGCTCTAAAATGAAAAATTCTTGTTTCCACAGGGTAATTCCACTTTAGATCAACAGTATAAAGCCCCACAGTGATACCATATCAGTATCAAGTCATTCTGATTTTGCTTTCAAAAATAAAAGCCCTTTCAAATTGTCCATAATTGACCTAACTTTCAGTGATTTCAAAATGCTCTAAAATGGAAAATTCCTATTTCCACAGGGTAATTCCACCTTAGATCAACAGTATACAACCCCACAGTGATACCAATATAGGTAATACATCAACATGGCTGCCGTGGCTAAGTTAGGAATATTTATAATGTCATTTCAAAACTTGCATATGATCTGCAATTTGTAGTAGAGATGGACCGATCCAATATTACGTATCGGTATCGGTCCGATACTGACCTAAATTACTGGATCGGATATCGGAGAAAAATAAAAAATGTAATCCGATCCATTAAATATCACGAAAGCACCTCACAAAACTTGCAACACGCCGTAACTCGCCTCAGAACGTTAGCACGTCGGAGCAGTATGCATCACGTGATAGAGCGGCTGTGGCATGCGGGACCTGTCGGTAGTCTGGATAGCATGTGGAGCTTCGCTAGCAACCCAGCATTTCATCTCCGACAAAGTTATTATTAAGATTCAAAAATTGAGGAAGGGTACAAGAGGTGATCGAAAAATAACCACACTGGTCCGGCCGGGTGAAGTCAAACGAAGATTTTAATTCACACGTGGGAAGATCACTGAAAACAGCAATTGATCTTCGACTTACTAAGGCACAAACAATTATTTTATAACATCAGGGTTTGTTTACTGACGCCCCTTCATGCGTCACAGATACATTTTATACATACGTCAAATCAACACCACAATGACCTTTTACACAGAACATCATCGTCTATTTTCATGGCTGGCACTTCCTGTGTACCTTTCAGTTCTTATCCTATTCCTCTTTCTTGCCGAGACACCAAGAAACGGTTCCTCTTTTACCAAGACAATTTTGCAGTTACAGCCAAACATCCTCTAAATAAATCTAATTTAAAGTGTGTGTGTCACGACCTCACTCAGCCTCGATGTCACCTCTCGCACTTCTGACCTTTTACCAGACCAGAGGCTCACTGAGACTATGTGTATGTCTTCTACTAAATAAATGTTTTAATCAAGAACCCCTACTAAAAGCTTAATACAAGAATATGAACATATAAAAGATAATAAAATAAACTGATATAAGTGTTTTGTAAGCATGTATTGCAATTCCTTCTATGTTCTAGTTTTCCCTCAGCATGTATCACCTGAACAGTCACGTCAGTGAGGCTTACGACCTTTAAAGAACCTGAACATCAACTCAAATAAGCACAGATATGCAATATGTATAAAATAGTTATAACTGCATCTGAAATACAAAGTTAACATCATCATAAACATCTTAAGGCCATCTCAAAGCTATCTGTTACATTGTTAAAGCAATGATCATACTGCAGATTATATTATGCTGGTCAAATACTTTTTGTTCATCCCCACAATCCCCGTTGTTGTTCACTCCTCAGTCCACTCGGCTACCTCCAGATCCATCATCGGCATCATGGACATAGGGGCCACCGCCCCAGGGTCCACTGCCTTTACAATCACTTTCTCTACCAACCTTCGGGCACAAGGAATGAGACAACAACCACAGGTCACCAAAATACCCACCAATACAGATAGAGACAACATAATTGACAGAGCAAGCCCCTTCCACTTTCCCTTTTTTTTACTCTTTTTATTTAAACCACCCCTTTTCAAACTCTCAATTTGTTACCACTCCTTTCTGTAGGCGCGGCGATCTCCTCCTAGGCTGCTCTTCTTTCTTCGGCCTTCCAGGTGGACTACTGGTCGGCCCGTTGCACAGGTGAAGAGGTTTATTCTGCCTCTGTTCCTTGACACCTGCGTTCTTTGAAGACGAATTTTCCTCCACCAAGCTCTCGTGTGCGGGTGCACACTGCGACCAGTGGTACCAGGTGTCGCCTTTCCCTTTCAGCTGGACTGCTGTAGCCGGGCGGTCACCTCATACGGACCAGTCCAGCAGGGCTCCTTCCACTTTCGCTTAATGACCTTCAGCCACACTGCCTTTGCGTCCGGGACCTCTCCGTTCCCCGTGGATCTCTCACAAGTGACCTGTTTTGTAAAGCTGGACACAAGAGCCTTCAACTCATCAAAACATTCTGCATGAGACCTGTTGCTTGTCCTGGGCTGCTCCACCGGGACCACTGTCTAGGGTGCTGGAAACTGTCTCCCAGTCAGCAGCTCATAAGGGGTGAAACCTGTGGATTGGTTAACAGAACATCTTATGGTCATCAAAGCAATGGGCAGGGCTGCGACCCAATTTAGCCCTGTCTGCGCACAGATTTTAGCCAACTTGTTTTTCAAATTTAGGTTCATCCTCTCTACCTTTCCTTGAGATTGAGGATGATAGACCGTCCCGAACTTATGTTGCACTCCCAACATCCTCTCTACCTCTTGCAAATCTTTATTCTTGAAGTGAGTACCATTGTCTGATCTAATTCTCTTGGGAAACCCATGCCTTGGAATGTAATGATTGATTAAGCACTTAATCACACTTTTCGCGTCTTCACGTTTGGTCGCCCATGCTTCGGGCCATCCAGTCAGAACATCCACACACACCAACAAATACCTCACCCCACCTGGGCCTGTATCAATCATGTCGGTATAATCAATCACGACCTCTTCTCCTGGCCTTTCTGGCATGAGAAACTTACCAGCTTCAGGTTTTACTGCTGGCTTTGGGTTGTGTGCCCCACAAATTAGGCACGTTCTGGCCTTTTCCAGTATCATCCTTCTCAAATCAGGATGCCACCATCGGCACAAATTTCTCTCCATCTGTTTCACTCCCACGTGACCAAGCCCGTGAGCCTCATTCACCTTTTGTTCCGCCATTTTGGCCGTTAACGCGGGACGCCCATCTGGCCCCCTCCACAAACCGCCATCTTGCCAGGCTCCTTTGTTTTCCCACACCCCCTTTTCCTCTGGGGATGTCTCCTCCTGAGCCTGTCTAACTTCTTCCATGCTGTTAGTGCTAACCTCCTCTTCTGGGGTTACCTGCACCAGTTGTCTCTGTCCTTTGTAGCCCGCTGCTTCCTTTGCGGCTTCATCAGCTTTCTGATTTCCTCTTGCCACCATACTGTCTGCTTGTGAGTGGCCTTTGCATTTCATAATACTTACCTCGTCTGGGTCCTCCAGGGCCTTTTCCAGTTCCTCCATTTCCTTTTTGTGACAGATGGGTGCATTAGTGGCCGTTCTGAACCCGGCTCTCTTCCACTGAGCCAGTTCCACATGAGCTGCTCCAAACGCATATGCTGAGTCAGTGTAGATGTTCACTCTCATGTTTTTAGCCAACCTCAGGGCTCGAGTTAGGGCTATCACTTCAGCTCTCTGGGCCGACTGTTGTCCCTCAATTTTTCCTGCTTCTTTCACCTGAAACTCAGTTCCTACTCTACAGACTACTGCATAGCCCGCTCTCCCTTCTTCATCTCTGTGGCAGCATCCATCTGTGAACCAATCCTCAGCTCCAAGTATGGGCTCTGCCTTTAGGTCTTCCCTGATTTTTCCTTCAACCTGGGCTTTCTTAATACAGTCATGTGGTTCTCCTGACCCCATTAGGTCTGCCATATTTATTCCTTCATGTGTGAATATCAAATTTGGCGCCTCTAAAATTTTGCTCAACCTTTGTTGCGTCAGTGGAGTCATTGTGAATACCTGTGAGTTCACATAGGCCACTACACTGTGTGTGGTAAGCACTTTCAGTGGGTGTTCCCTCACTATGTGTGCTGTTTTCTGAATTATCTTTGCTACTCCTGCTGCGTGTTGTGTGCATGTGGGATGCCTTGCTTCTGTTGAATTTAATCTTATGCTGACATACACAAGTACATCCCTACCTCCCCCTTTTTTCTGAAACAACACACCATTCACAACTCCCTTTGTTTCTGAAACATCAAGATAAAATGCCTCATCATAGTTAGGTGTGGCCAGATCTGTGGCTCTTGACAAATCCTGTTTTAGCGAAATGAACGCTGTCTCTGTGTCCGGCGTCCAAGGCAACTCAGCCTTCAGATTTCGGACACCAACTTTCTTGATCAGGTCCCTTAAAGGGGCAGTTTTACCCGCCTAGTTCGGAATGAACTGCCTGCTGTAACCTGTCAAGCCAAGAAAGGAAAGCAACTCCTTCACAGTTCTTGGTTTTGGATGTGTCAGAATTTGGTCCCTGTGTGTGTTCATTAACCCCACTGATCTGTGTGCGATCACCCGGCCCAGGAATGTTACCTCTGGCCGGACCAACTGCAGTTTTTCTTTGCTCACTTTGAAGCCACACTCCGCCAATCTGTTCAACACCACGAGCGATGCTGCCGTACAGGCCGCTGCTGACGGGGCTGGTGAGAGTGCAAAGCCTTGTGGTAGGCGTGTGTACCTAAATTTCCGGCCTCTGTATGTGAAAGAGAAAATGTCTCTGAGTGACTCGTGCAGTGGGAGACAAAAGAATGCATTCGCTAGGTCAATACATGTGAACCACTTTTGGTCCCCAGTAATTTCGGTCAGAGCTGTGTAGGGATTTGGTACAGGCACAGTGTCAGTCCTCAGTATGGCATTTATTGCTCTCAAATCATGTGCCATACGGTACTTCCCTGTCCCATGTTTTTCCACTGGCAAAATAGGTGTGTTCCAAAATGACCATGAGGGCTCAAGCACTCCTGCTTTCCACAGCCCTTCAATGGTTTCAGCTATACCTTCTTCTGCTTCAGTTTTGTGCTTATATTGTGGTCTGTTAATTGTTATGTCAGACTTCAGCTGGAACAGGACAGGCGAACAGTTAGCCAAACCTACATCTGTGGGCCCTGCGGACCACAAAGTACCAGGCAATTTTGAGAGCTCAGCTACTGCATCAGGATGATCCATTCTTTCCCTGCCATGTATTCTGGAGATTTCTTTATGTTCTAAGATCACTGCATCGTTGGACAAACAAGTTATGCGATATATTTTACATTTTGGTGCATACCAGACATTTGGAATTTGGGTGCTTTGCCAGCATGCATTGTCCAGCACCCGCTTGACCATTGGTCCCAGATCTCTTGGCCCATGACCCTCGTGGACCGCCAATGTAATGTGAGGGGCTGAATCCTCTCCCACATTGTACCAAGGCAGTTGTTCATCCGTAAATTTCACAGCCGCGGCCACACCTTCTGGTCCAACATAAATGTTATGTGTTCGCACATTCCACGTCTGTCCCTCAAGATCAGACTGGAACTGTTCCCCATAGATATCGTTATCTTCCCTATCATAAAAGAGTGTAACGTGGAAAGGATCTCGCGGAGGGGAGTAGACGGCCAGGCTCATTATCCAGGGTCTCCACAGCTGATAATGTCTCAGAATGCCTTCTTCCACCAGCCTCCCCCAGTAGATTTCGGCAGTGGGTTGTTCAGAGTTCTGGACTAGATATTGAGTCTTTGAAGGTGATCCCAGGCACGGGAATTCTTTTCCTCCAGGCAGAGTAACAATCAGTCCATCTGGTGAGCACATGATTGTGGCTCCCAGTTTCACAAGCAGGTCCCTGCCCATGAGATTTGCAGGCACCTGTGAGGACACCACATATTGGTGTTTCAAAGTCTGTTTTCCCAGCTGTGTCAATGCTGGACCTGTCAATGGCAGTGTCATTGGAATCCCGGAAAAGCCTACCACATTAACTGTGTGACAGGAGAGTGTCGCACTGTCTGGTGTGTCTTTCAGTGTTGAGTATGTTGCTCCAGTATCCACCAGGAAGGGCAATTCAGTGCCTTCCACGGTCATTGACAGCATGGGTTCTGCCGCCCCCCACGCTGTTCAGTTTCTCCGGGCTCCGTCAGTATTGCTCCCTCTCCCAGCCCCAGTCAGCTACTGGGTACTGGGCGGCTGGTGCTGCATTCGGGTTTGGAGCTTGATGTGCTCCCCTGTAAGCAGCTCTTTGTCTTGGGCCTCCTCGTGCCTGGGATTGATAGCCTCGCCTCTGATAATTTCGCTGCGATTCAGGACATTCTCGGGACCAGTGTCCTTCTGCTCCACAGCTGTAACAGGCAGTCCAAGACACATTGTTAGGATTCCCTGGATTCCGAGCCCTTTGTCCTCCCCTCACGGATCCACCACGCCCTCTCTGCGGTCCACCGGTCCCCCAATTCCCTACTGGTTGACGCTGCCTTGGTGCATTGGCGGGCCAACGGTCATCAGGGTAGAGACCCGGATCCTGATCTGGCAAGTCAGGCACAGGATCGGGCTGAGGCCTTGCCACCATTATTTTCCTTGCGCTCTCTTTATCCTCTTTCTTTCTGTCTCCTGCTTTGTTTTTTGCTTCTGCCAGCTGCAACTTAACCAGCCACGCCTGGACTTCCTCCAACTCTTTCTTTTGTTTGTTTGCCAAATCCTGTTCCTGCTGAAGTCTGTGGGTCACATGTCTATCCCACTGCACCGAGTCTGCAACGGCAAAATCTGGGTTCTTTTCCAAGTCAACTGCAACCTGGTTGGGCAGCCCTGCCAGCACTGCCGAACGAAACCACGCTCTACTTTCACCCTCCTTCCCCGGATGTATTCCTGTTCCTAACAACCATTGTTCCTTTGCTTTAGCTAAACACTCTCTGGGTGTGTTTTTGGGATCCCAAATAATTTTTGGAATGGCTCCAGAGTTAGGAGTTGGGTACTTCTCTCGGACTGCATCTGCTAAGTCATTCTGCACCTCATGATATTGCAGGTCATTTGCATATCTGGTTGTTTGAGCTATCTGCTCTACATCTGCTAACCCACCACCCAGCATACAACGTCCGGCCAAAGCGCGAAAATCGCCCAGCGCTAATTCTTCTCCTTCCCAATGTTCTCCCTTGGTTATTGGTGGAAGTTGTTTAACCAATGCTTCCAAATCTCTCACCTTATAGGCGCGATAAACTGGTTCGTTCTTTGGACCTGCTATTAGAGGCAGACTTAAACCAGGGTCAGGAGCTCCTTGTTCAAAACTCACTTTTCTACTCTTTGAGCTCTTAAATATGGGCCGTCTCTGTGCTTGGTCTCTCTTCACACTTCTTTTCCTCAAAATTAGGCTTGTACTTGGTTGGGGTTCAGCTCCTCCATCTTCGTCCTCCTCATCGTCTTCTTCTTCTGATGACGTCGCACGGTCTTCATTCTCCTCTTCTGGCCCTCCCTGCATTACTCTCTGCTTTATAACCTCCAATGCCGTTAATGCCTCTATGGACGCACGTAGGGCCTCATGCATTTGTCCATACACTTCTCCTTCAGTTTTTAACACCAAGCTCAGAGGTATTTTATCACCCAGCCCTTTCTGTTGGGATGTAATAAGTTTGCTTACCTCAACCTCCATCGCTTGGCACTCTTTCTCTGCTGATTTTAATACTCCAGGGGAAGCCAAACGAATAGCTTTCTTAAGCTGTTCAAGCTGATCCTTCAGAGGTTTGCATCCCCTTTTCCCACTAGGTGTCGCACCCGAGCTGTCAGCCATTCTCTGAAACACAGACTTACCTCTTCCAACGGCGTTGGTCGACTCCACTTTCTAGGTCTAGGTCACCCAGACACGCTTAACTTTCGGTTTCAGTCTTCGTCTCGCTGTTCTCGCAACCACTGGCTCCTCTTCCCCTGCTCGGTGACACACAAAGTTTAACCCAGCACTTTAGAGGCTGTCCTCGCGTTCTCAAGCGTTGACACTCAATCAAAATTATTCGCCCTCAAAGTGTTAATATATGACACCAGCAACCCTTATGCGCAACGCGCTCACCTCCGTATACTTACCTCTCCAATAGTTCCTCGGATTAGTGTTTTTTCATTTATTTTAAACCCATTAACGGCGCTGCGCGTCCCTTACATACTTTACAGCAACACACCCTCAAGGGTCCCTCAACTTGTCCCGTACTAATAAATCTAAAACCAAGAAATCACCTTTATGTCATTATGTCAAAGCTTTCTCCATTTTGCGCAGCCTGCCACATGTTTAACAAAAAAATCGCTGCCCGAGAAGGCTCCCACATATCAAGGTGGTCGTTTTCACAAACTTCCAGCAGACCCTCAAATAAACAAAAACAACGACCCAGGCAGGCTTCCAGTTCAGCCTCCTCAATTTCTATGCACACCGAAAACTCATGGGGAGATTCTCAGGATGACCACTCCACTTACTCTGCATCCAGTCAGCTCATGAATTAACAACACTTGCAGACTGTAACCCTTTTATTTTTGTTAATGCCTTCAAATCCACCTTAAATCTTCTTACCTAAACGTTGGTTTTAAACACAAACAATTCTTATATTCTATTTTGAAACGCTGTCACCATTCATATATTTACAATGTTATTATTTACTAAGCCAGCATTTTAATTGCAGACATTTATCCACATTTGCAAACAATAGTTATAGAGCTGAATGACACACAAAACCGAAAGCATAGTCCTCTCATGCGCTCTGCATCAGCTGCCTCATTTGCATGCACACACACTCTTCATCTAAGAATAGCAGCAGGCAGTCAGTGCATTGCTGACTCCACCCACAGAGATCTTTTTTTTTTATTACAGAGACGTCTTATATTTACAACTGCACAGATTTTAAACCTTTTAACACCTATCGAATTTCGACAAATTTAACATAACAGTCTAACCGATAAACTCCCTGAGTTTTTTGCGATCAATTAACCAGTATCAAGACTTTAACTGTTTCTGGCCTCATCTCTTAAAATCCCTAACTCAATTTAAAAGTGTCCAACACCCAAGGTCCAACCTTTGCTGCCCAAAAAAGCGCAGATACCGTTCCAAACGGTAAGGAGACTCTAACTCCTAGCTTAATTCCAGGATGCCCTGTACCCCACAGTTAAGCCACACTGAACTATCCCTCTTCGCCGAGAGGTCAATGTCGCGCGTCCACGACAAGGAGGGAGCGTAACCTCCGGGCTCTGCGCTTCCTAGCAGACTCGAACTGCCGTTCTAGAATAATTTATAATACTTTGAAACAACAATCAACACCCGAAACAAGTGTATAACTGAGGCAGGTGCAACCTAGTGGTCAATTTGACCGCTCAGGTCCACTCTTATGACCAAATTTGGACTCTAACCAACAAAATAACCAATTCCCTACCAAACTACTTGAGACTCTAACTCAATTTCTTTGGGACTTCAACCCAGTATTTAAACTTTTCTTATCAGACTCTTAACTACTTTCATTTCTTCTTAGCAGAACTCTAACTGCATCAACTCATGAGATTTTCATCAAAATCAAAACAGACATCCACCAGTAACTTCAGTGAGTGGACTTAAATTTTATCATGTCCAATTTGGCACACTTTGGAAATAATTCAACAGGTAGTGCCTTACCTTTTGGATAAGCCGGCTTATGCCCACTCACTTCAACCACTGGAATTCATGTCTGCCCGTCTGACCACCTCGGACCACCGCTCACACCTCCACTTTTCTCCCTTACTCAACCACCGGACGAAGCCCCCAAATATTAAGATTCAAAAATTGAGGAAGGGTACAAGAGGTGATCGAAAAATAACCACACTGGTCCGGCCGGGTGAAGTCAAACGAAGATTTTAATTCACACGTGGGAAGATCACTGAAAACAGCAATTGATCTTCGACTTACTAAGGCACAAACAATTATTTTATAACATCAGGGTTTGTTTACTGACGCCCCTTCATGCGTCACAGATACATTTTATACATACGTCAAATCAACACCACAATGACCTTTTACACAGAACATCATCGTCTATTTTCATGGCTGGCACTTCCTGTGTACCTTTCAGTTCTTATCCTATTCCTCTTTCTTGCCGAGACACCAAGAAACGGTTCCTCTTTTACCAAGACAATTTTGCAGTTACAGCCAAACATCCTCTAAATAAATCTAATTTAAAGTGTGTGTGTCACGACCTCACTCAGCCTCGATGTCACCTCTCGCACTTCTGACCTTTTACCAGACCAGAGGCTCACTGAGACTATGTGTATGTCTTCTACTAAATAAATGTTTTAATCAAGAACCCCTACTAAAAGCTTAATACAAGAATATGAACATATAAAAGATAATAAAATAAACTGATATAAGTGTTTTGTAAGCATGTATTGCAATTCCTTCTATGTTCTAGTTTTCCCTCAGCATGTATCACCTGAACAGTCACGTCAGTGAGGCTTACGGCCTTTAAAGAACCTGAACATCAACTCAAATAAGCACAGATATGCAATATGTATAAAATAGTTATAACTGCACCTGAAATACAAAGTTAACATCATCATAAACATCTTAAGGCCATCTCAAAGCTATCTGTTACATTGTTAAAGCAATGATCATACTGCAGATTATATTATGCTGGTCAAATACTTTTTGTTCATCCCCACATTATCCCGAGAGAAGTAAAGCAAGTGTGTAAGTCCATCTCTGAATGTTTGTAAAGCATTCCCACGTTAAGCTTAACAAGCGACTGCCTCTCGCTTAATGATCAGCTGATCGGCTTTTCTGTCTCGAGTCCGTCTCTCTTGTTTGTTTTTGGCCCACTTTGCACCAGAAAGAGGAAACCAGCGGCTGAACAACAGCAGCACGTTTAAGCTTGATAAGCTGTTGTTACAATTTATTTAATATTACTTGCTACACCAGGATCTTTTACTACGTAGCTGACGCTGGTAACTGTGCAGGGACGGATCTAGCAAAGTTTAGCCAGGGGGGCCGATAGGGCATTAACAGGGAAAAGGGGGCACAAAGACAGACTTTTCTTTCTTATTCTCATTTAAAATGTCGAGCTTTTAATAAATACTTATCTGACACCCAAAGTTTTAATTTGATGTAAAATGAATAGAAGTCAATTACTGTGACTATTAAGTCTAATATATATACCCTAGTAAGCTATAGTACTTTTTCCTTTGGGAAGGTACCATCTGTGCAGTCTGCAATTTTGTTGAAGAAAGATGTTGAATCTATTTAATATTTCTTGAAAAATAATTGATTTCTGTGCATTTTTTTTCCACACTGCATCAAATTAAGGTTGATTACGTCGATTAAGCATCATGAGGTGGCGCGTGAGGGGTGGTTCCCTATTTTTTATTTATTTATTTTTGTTGTTGCTTGGAGTTGGAACCCTATTAGTTAGGTTGCTTAATATTTACGCTAAGTACTCTTTAAAATACCAGAATAGGGAGGATGGTGTAGGTTTAAGTTTATTAGATTGATCAGTATTGCTGAACTATGAAATATTTTTTTTGTATACAGGTATAACAGAATAGCTTTAGTGTAGTTGTTGTTTTAAACTTGAGTATGAACTTGCAGACTTGCAAAATGCAGCAAGATATTTTAAAAAACAGTTTTGTTGATTAAAAAACACTATATCAGATTCATATCGGTATCGGCAGATATCCAAATTTATGATATCGGTATCGGACATAAAAAAGTGGTATCGTGCCATCTCTAATTTGTAGCAGATCTACTGACTGTCACAGAGCAGCTGGAGCAGTCTCGAATGCAGGTCAGTCCACTGTGGCCAAGTGCCATAGCTACTGCTGGATGAACTCGTGACACATCTGCACCTGTTTCTATGAACACATTGAGTCTGAGTGGCTGCACTTACACTGGTGCATTCAAACATATTGAAAGATGGCAGCAATGTGGATTGTCAAGACTCAAACCAACCATTGAGCAAAGACAGCAGGATCACTTGTTTCTGTTTGTTATACAGCCAGATTTACTCGTGACACACATGTGCAGCTGCTTTATCACCTATTCTGAATTTGTTTCAAGCACAATACATTTGTTACACATGTTGGGATATTGTGTTTGTTTTAAATGTTATATACCTGTGTGGTATGTGACTTGTGTTGCCATGACGCCAGGTCTCTCTTGGAAATGAGATTTTTAATCTCAATGAGATTTTTTTTTACCTGGATAAATAAAGGACTAATTTGTAACTTTCAGTGTTTTCCGGTCTTCCAAAGGAAAAAAAACCTTCAACTACATGACATACAGTTGTGTATTTGTTTTCACCTTATCATACACTTGAAGTTTTACAAATCACCACTTCTTTAGTGAATATCATTTCAGTCTCAGACAATCTCGTTTCTCTTACAGAGGTTGAATGCACCTTCTGCGGATGGCGGTACCACACAGTGTGCGTGGACTTCCCCTGCACAGAAGGCAACTACAAATGCTGTGAATGCTAAATAAACAGAAACAAATGATCCCTGTTGTCTTTGCTTGATGATTGGTTTGAGTCTTGACAATCCACATTGCTGGCATTGCATTTTTCAATGCCAGCAATGGCAGGTATCAGTGCTCAAAGCTTTTGTGTTTGTTTCCAACAAGTTGCCCACCTCGGGAAACAAAAATGTGTTCTTTCACTTGTCAGATGAACATATGAGACACTTTGACTCTTCAGTGCAGTGTGGAGCCTAACAAAGATCTGTTTTGTGTCCCAGCTGATCAGCAGGAGGAGGAGAGTCTGACGGAGCAGCAGAGGAACATTTTCAGCTACTTGGACTCAGCTCAGCCACTACAGAGGAAACAATGAGCTCAACACAGAAGGTGACAGACAGAGCAGGACCATATGACCAAAGATATTTATCACCATATACATTTGAACATTTGCCATAACGATGTAGCTGACGATAGAATTGACACCAGACAAAATACTTTACAGCTCCACAACTTTATTAAAAACCCATCAATGTATTTTCACTGAAACAAGCAGCTGTTGTTTATGTGCATTAAAGTTATATAAAAATGTAACAGTGCAAATGCAAATTCCTCGCTGACAGTTTAACCAAAAGGCGTTTCCAGTGGAAACTGGCCGACACATCCTGAGCATAACCATGTATAATATCCACTAAACTTCAGAAGAGGTTATACAGTCGTGGCCAAAAGGTTTGAGAATTGCATAAATATTGGAACCTGGAGAAGTTGCTGCTTAAGTTTTTATAATAGCATTTTGCCTGCACTCCAGAATGTTATGAGGAGTGATCAGATGAACTGCATCGTCCTTCTTTGCCATGAAAACGAACTTAATCCCCAAAAAGCCTTACCACTGCATTTCATTGCTGTCATCAAAGGACCTGCTGAGACCATTTCAGTGATCGTCTTCTTAACTCAGGTGAGAATGTTGGCGAGCACGAGGCTGGAGATCATCATGGCTGTATCCCGATTCAGGTTCTGCAGCTTTAAAGTCCTCAAGGGCCGCGTACTCAAAGACCGCTAAGGCCGAAGTGCGAGGCTCGTAGGCTCGTGAAATGGGACGTCTAGCCTCCGTCGCGCTGCCCAGGTTTCCTAGCAACCATGATACTAACAGCTGGAAACGTTTCATACAGCTTTGTTTGACAGAAATGAAGGAGAACATGTTGGTACTAAATGTGGCTCAATGCTTACATATATGTGTAAAAAGCAAATGTAGGAGCTGTGATAACTGTGTCTGATAGAATGAAGAGTAGACTGATATATGAAATATTCCTTTATTGGGTGAGAAAATCAGACCATGTCATAACTGCTTTAAGTCACACAGAATAGATATCAGAGCCTTAAACAGGCTGACGTCTGCTAAATGGGTCAAACTGGGCAGAAAGTCTACAAACACATAACATCCTTATAGAATATGATGTAACACTATAGATCAACTTAGCTCAGAATATATAAAGCATATAAACAGTTACAGCAATATGATGCAACAAACACAGCAGCTACTGATCCAAAATACTCAAAGCTTCATAGAACTGAAACCAACATTTATTTTTAGCTCCATTCTGCTGCTGATACAGACTTTAGGTTTCTGAACATTAAACTTGTTGCTGCCTTTCATAGTGTGTAACTTGAAGGCCCCGAGTACTTTCTCCCACACTGGAAACACTGGGATGATCACATTATTTGAACATTACCTAATAAGACTGATTCAGCACAGACAGTTATGTTAAACTTTCCTAGCAGTCCTTCACAAACAGGGAACAGTCTGTCTATTCTCTCCATCTGTCAGCTGCTGCTGGCTCTTCCTCCTCCTCTTCCTCACACACTGCTGAGTTTGTCCTGGTGGATCATCAGGGCTGCAAAGCCTCACAGATGATGTGCAGCAGTGGCTCCCTCAGTCTGTCCTCACTCTGGACATTTGCAGTCGTCACACATGGAAATCAAATGTGTGATAAGCTGCAGGATTCAAACACAAGTGTAACTTATAAACACACGTTCATACTTTTATTCCACAATCAGAGAGAAAGAAACAGAGAGAGAGTGCAGGACAGACACAGGTGACAGTCTCAGGTGTACACACTGCTACACAACAGCACCAGAGAAGCAGGATTTAGTGTTTGTGTTATTACGAGTGTAAACAAGAAGAGTTCCAGATGGTGCAGTGGACACATGTGTGACTGCTGTGATTAAAGCATCTTTCTTTCAGCTTAACGAGTGAACCGTCAGCTCGTTCAAACACACGTTAAAGTGCGTTTGGCTCGACACCAGCGAACAGAGGCAGCAATATAACACAGCTAACATTAACAGTGCAGTGAATCCTGCTTGTGCCGTGATGTTCAGGACTGCAAACCGAGCAGCATCACTGACTTTCAGCTTGTTGTGTTTGTGGATATATGACTGACTTTAATTATCCACAAAATCATCACATTCTCTGTCAGATTAAGGTCGACTATTGAACGGCATATATTTTAAAGGCTTTAAAACCAAGTTAACGCTGAAAGTACAAACATCACTAATGTCACATAACTCTGCCGACAAGGCATAGCTATGGCTATGAAATGCTCTTTGTGTATCACTTCTTCGTTATGAAAGATGTCATTAATGCACTAGTAATGTCTCATCTGGAGTATTGTTCAATCAGTTGGTCAGCAGCTAATAAGACAGATCTTAACAGACTTCAGTTAGTCCAGAATAAGGCGTCCAGATTAGTGTGAAGATGTTCATACTATACTAATATTGATAAAATGCATAATAACCTTTCTTGGCTTCCTGTACAGGCTAAAATATTCTATGGCTTACTTGTAGTTCTAAAGAAAGCAATTCTGTTAAACACACCACATTTATTCTGCTCAGCTGCAGTATCCAGATGAAATACATCATCATATTACACAGTTTTCAACAAGCTGCAATTTAGTAAATGCTCGAGTTAAAAGTAACGTTTTGTAAAACTGTTACATTTAGAGCAACTTTTAAGTGGAATAAGTTGCCTTAAAAAATTAGAGAATTATTCAAAACTTCAATGAAGACTTAAAAGCCGATTTACAGAGCTTTTAGTTGTTGTAAATATTGTAAGACATGATTTGTTTTTGAAATTTGTGTAATGTGCCTCAATGTTATTGATATTATTATTATTATTATTATTGATTGCTTATATTTGAACAATTGTGAAACCTCACTGTGGATGTAAGAGTGAAATTATGTGGATATCTTGAATCCACTTTATTGTGTAATATTTTATGTGAGTATTTGACGGAAGACGAGCAACATCTGTTGTGGAAGCTAACGGGGTTCCTTTAGAATAAACAAACATAGGATTTATTATCACTGAATAATTCTGTATAAATCTATACAAATTATAGAAATATGTAATAGGAAACAACAAAATAATCTAAATTATAAAATTGTGTGTGTGTGTGTGTGTGTGTGTGTGTGTGTACAATCAGGAGGGATGGGCATGATTTTAGTGTTTGAACAGTCATGAATTATCTTTAACAGCAGGTTGGATGTAATGTGTTAGAACTACCAGCAGGTGGGGATAAGAGACCTTTAAGGTGTTTGGTGCCACGCTCCACCTTCAGGTTTAAAACTAGTGTTAATGGAGTTTGAAGGTTGAGTTTGTTCCACGACTGCATTTCACTCACTGCCTCTGTTTGTATCTCTGTCACTGCAGGACCAACATGGAGCCAGAAGTCAGCGCTCTCAGGAGGCCGACAAACCTCACAGAAGAAAGGGAGAGAAAAAACACACCTGTGACGAGTGTGGGAAGGGTTTTACTGTGAGGGCTTCACTAAAACAGCATCAGGTCATCCACACTGGAGAGAGACCGTTCAGCTGTCACTTGTGTGGGAAGGGTTTTACTGTGAGGGCTAAACTAAAACAGCATCAGGTCATCCACACTGGAGAGAGACCGTTCAGCTGTGACTTGTGTGGAAAGTCTTTTTCCTTCAAGGGTTCCCTAAAAAAACACCAACTCATCCACAGTGGAGTTAAAGCGTACAGCTGTGATCAGTGTGGCAGAGCTTTTACTGACAGTAGCAACTTACAGAAACATCTAGTTACCCACTCTGGAATTAAAGCGTACAGCTGTGATCAGTGTGGCAGAGCTTTTACTCAAAGTAGCCACTTACAGAGTCATCTAGTTACCCACTCTGGAATTAAGGCATACAGCTGTGACGAGTGTGGGATGGAGTTTACTCTGAAGGCTTCACTAAAACAGCATCAGGTCATCCACACTGGAGAGAGACCGTTCAGCTGTGACTTGTGTGGCAGAGCTTTTACTCAAAGTAGCAGCTTACAGAGTCATCTAGTTACCCACTCTGGAATTAAGGCATACAGCTGTGACGAGTGTGGGATGGAGTTTACTCTGAAGGCTTCACTAAAACAGCATCAGGTCATCCACACTGGAGAGAGACCGTTCAGCTGTGACTTGTGTGGAAAGTCTTTTTCCTTGAAGGGTTACCTAAAACAACACCAGCTCATCCACAGTGGAGTTAAAGCGTACAGCTGTGATCAGTGTGGCAGAGCTTTTACTCAAAGTAGCAGTTTACAGAGGCATCTAGTTACCCACTCTGGAATTAAGGCATACAGCTGTGACATCTGTGGAAAAACTTTCAGCCAGAGAGGGAACCGAAATGCACACCTACGCATTCACACCAGACATGATGTGTACTGCTGTGAACAGTGTGGCAAACAGTTTACAAGAGACGCACACTTACAACAACACATGTTTACCCACACTGAGGAGAGACCTTATCAATGTGACCTGTGTGAGAAGACTTTTAAATCTCCACATGACCTGAGACGACACCTTCAGATCCACACCAGAAAGAGACTCTACAAGTGCAGCTACTGTGAGGTATGTATTTATATTGTTATCTTGTCATTTTAGCCTGACTGTTTGGAACAACTCTGCTCATTAAACTGTGTTAGCATGTTAGCAATTCTACTGCATGGTAAAGCAGCTCTGAGTGATTATTCAGATTTTCCTTTCAGTTATGATTTTAGTATTACTGTAGTATTATGGTGGTAGTATTGTAGTTATTGCAGCCCAGTAAACTGAGTGTGTTAACTGAAACAGTCAAATGTAGTTGGACGTCTGCAGAGATTCTCTTTATTTCAGGCGACGTTCAGGATACAAATGTTGAAGGACTGACTTACACTGTCTTTGTGTCTTTGTTTAGAAGCAGAGCGACACAGATGGATCCAGTTCTCAACCCTGTCATCACTGTGGTGGTGGGAAAGACTTTCATTGTGACCTCTGTGGAAAAACTTTCAGTCGGCAAGCTGCCCTTAAAACACATCAACGTAGACACACTGGAGACAAACTGAAATACTGCAAAGAATGTGGGAGAAGCTTCACCACATCAAGTGATTTAAAACAACATGAACTGATTCACAGTGGGGTTAAAAAGCACTTCTGTGATCAGTGTGGGTCATCCTTTACCACTGCATGGAAGCTTAAATCACACAAACGAGTCCACACAGGAGAGAAACCACACAAGTGCAGACACTGTGACAGAAGCTTCTCACATTCAAGTACTTGTAACATTCATGAACGTACACACATGGAAGGAAACTACAGCTGTGACCAGTGTGACAAGAGCTTCAGGAATCTCAGATCATACTCTGCACACAAACGATCCCACGTTACTAATAAACTGTTTCACTGTTACCAATGTGCCCAAACATTCACCTCATTGTCTGCTCTGTGCAAACATCAGCGCGATCACTCAGGGCTGAAATCACTCCCATCACTGGATCACAGTGAATCTGAAGACACAGAAAGATCCTCTGGTTTCTGTGTCAGACTCAAAAAGCTTGAGATCAGGCTCCACAGAGTTCAGATAGAATCATTTAAACTTGTGTTGAACTGAACTGGTTGCTGGGCTGAACTTCTACATAATACAGATCTACATGGGATCTTCTTTTCTGTTGTTTTACTGAGTCAGTTTTGTCCTTTTTTCTCTGTCCTGGTTTTGCTCGTCTGTAAATGATTGAAACTCAGTCAAATAGTTCATTGTTCTCCAGCAAAACGTTTTTTGGAAACTCATGTTTAACCTTTAAAACTCTGACATGTTTTAGCACACAAGGCTTCATCGGGGAGTTCACTCATGATTGGACCATGAGAACAAAGGTTTTTAGTTCTTTCAAAGAGAGTCTTGGAGATGTTTGATGTTTCTGTTTTTCTGAAACCACCTGAAAGAAAAACTATTTTTCTTGCTTTATGTAGTGTGGAAGTTTTTAATGTTTCTTCATCTGTGATGTTCTTGAATGTGTTCACGTGAAGATGGTACAAATAAACTGTCCTTTCAGCTTTAGCTCCTAATTTATTCATTATTTATGGATGTAGCACAGCAGCCGTCTCTTGATTAACACATGGAGGGCTCGGGATCTGATGGTGTCGTCTCCCTAATTTGCCCACTCAGTAAATCTCACTCATGGCCAAGAAATTGAAATAAACCTTGTTTCCCTGCTGGATAGTGATCCACTGTAACTCTGCTCCTCCTTCCTGTTTAGGATTTCTGTGGCTGAAGTAAAATTCCCTCCATCCATCACTTATCCCAGCTAACCCAAAGTGAAATAAAGTTTTGCTGGTCTTAAAAAAGCATTACAATAATGGGCATTACCAATGCAAACTGAATGATACAGAAGATGAAAGAAGAGACTTTGATCAGTTAATAAAGCTCATGATCTGGATTCATTGTGGCTGCTACACAGATACTTCTGGGTCACTTCTCTCAGTTAGGAACCTTCCTCACCAAACTGACTGTTGGACCACACCCCTGGTTTCATGAGAAATTGTTTCAGCCATGATTTCTCTTCCTGTATTTCAGAGTAAAGACTGAAGTGACAAATGGAAGCATGTTTAAAAAACACAATGTGAGAGAGACGTTGAGGTCCTTAGAAGTTACCCTGGGTTTTTCTGTCACCCTGCTAGATGTTACACACCTTGTTATTGGACTGATTTCTACTGCTGGACTACTCCTGCGGAGAGTATTGAGCTGTTATTGAGCTGCACATACGTTACGACCTGCTTAAGTTCGAGGTCACAGCGTCTGTAGAGCAGCTGGAACATAATGAAGTCTACAAGGTTAAAGTTTTCTCTTCAGTTATTGTTCTTTCTGCTGCTTGGTTTGATGGATCTGAGAGCTTTTGTTTTTATTATTGTTATTATAATTATCATTAATATTTTACTCTCTAGAAGCTTTAAAATAGTGTTTGTGTTTGAAAAAATTGATTTAAGAATTGAACAGAAACATCTGTCCTTCTGAAAATTGCCCAAAGGCACGGAGACAAAGTCAAAGGATGCAACCTGTAACTTTCTCTTCCTTCATGTTAGGACCATCATCCATGATTTATATAAAATGCATATAGCAACAGTAGCACTTTAGTTTGGACTTTATGATTTCTGTAACTGGAAAATATTATTTTGTTTAAAGACAGAAGTGACCGCATAGTTGCAACATCAAAGGGAAATATTAATTAATTAGCATCAAGTATATTTGTTGCTTAAGCGTTTGCACTATAACTTAAGTAGGATTATAACTTTTAAGGAAGGAAAGATTTCAGATATTTAGTTCACTGTTTCAGTTATTTTATATGAAATTAAAACATTTACGTTGGTCAAATATGATGCTCTAAATCAAATAAAAGTTTGAAAATAAATGATGTATTTTTAAATGCTGCAACAAATGTTCACAAAAAGTAACTATAATTAAAACCAGTTAAACAAAATCAAATGTTTGAATCATGCTTAACCAAATGCCAGGCTGGAGAGCTGAACCTAAAGTATACGTAGAAAGATTTCGACATCTGAGCAGTTTTTAATGTTTTTATCACATATAAATGTCACAGCAGTGGGTCCTGGCCCAATGCTTTGTGTTTTTGGTTTTCTTTGACTCTTGTTTTTCTTGCTTTTTGTTCTTCTTATTTATCAGGCTCTCAGTAATCTTAGTTCTCCCTCCCTCAGTGTTCATTTCAGCCTGTGTTTAGTTTCTGTTCCCGTGTCCCACGTTTCATCGTTTCATGTCGAGTCAGCCCTGTCTCTCTGTTTCCTGTGTCTCCCCAGTCAGCCCCGCCTCCCTCGGGCACTCATGTGTGATACAAAGTAATAAACCTGACTACATTTGCTGCACTCTCTTTATTACCTGTTACTTTAAAATTCATACACTAATTATGTCTGCCCATCTCTCTAATGTGAAGGTCAAAGGTCAACATCCCAGTGACATAAGAATAATCCCAAAGGGGCAAAGGCAGCGGTTAATTTAGCACATTTAGCATTAAGGGTACAGCAAGGATATACTTTTACTTATTGTGGCAGGGTTGTGGTCTCTGGCCTGCTGCAGTGGAGGCTGGTGGCGGGACGTTGGACGGCACAGGTGAGGGTGATGGAGCTCATGACTCTCCCCTTTATAGTGACGGAGGAGACTGGCGTGGGGGAAGCGTGTAGTGGAGGAAGCCGAGGAGAGAGCTGGTTTCTGGCTACAAAGACGGCGTCAAACCAGAAAAGATTGCTTGTGGTCAAATGTCAAAGGAGCTTGCAAAGAAAAGCGTCTGGACTTCTTTAAGTTGCTTGAAGACGTTTCACCTCTCATCCGAGAAGCTTCTTCAGTTCTAAGGTCAAATGGTGGAGAGTCCCAGATATAAACCTAGTGGGAGTGACCCCCCACAGAGGGACAAAAGGACCCCCTGATGATCCTCTAATCACCTGAGCCAAGGTGTGAAACTGGGTGTGGGTCCCAATCAGCCAGAGTTTCGGGTGAGTTCATTGTGAAACCTGGCCCCACCTTGTCATGCGAATTCCTGAGATCAGATGGCCCAGGATGTGAGTGGGCGTTAAGGCGTCTGGGAAGGGATCTCAAAACTGGATTATAGATGGCAGAGAGTTGATGTCGTAAACCCCGCCTCTGTTCAAAGATGGTCGCTCACAGTGGACATAGATGGCTTCTTTCACTCCTCTTTCAAACCATCTGTCCTCTCTGTCCAAAATGTGAACATTGGCATCCTCGAAGGAGTGTCCTTTATCCTTAAGATGCAGATGGACTGCTGAGTCTTGTCCTGTGGAGGTGGCTCTTCTATGTTGTGCCATGCGCTTGTGAAGTGGCTGTTTGGTCTCTCCAATGTAGAGGTCTGGGCATTCCTCGCTGCACTGTACAGCAAACACCACGTTGTTAAGTCTGTGTTTTGGCGTTTTATCTTTCGGGTGAACCAGTTTTTGTCTGAGCGTGTTGCTGGGTCTGAAATACACCGGGATGTCATGCTTGGAGAAAACTCTCCTGAGTTTTTCTGATACACCGGCTACATAGGGGATGGCAATGTTGTTGCGTCTGTCCTTCTTATCCTCCCTCGCTGGTGTCTGATCTTCTTTTCTGTGCCTCTTTGCTGACAGTAGAGCTGGGCGATATGAGACTTTTTTCATATCACGACATGTTTTTTTCATTTCAGGCGATAACGATATCTATCACGATATCAGCCAAATAACTATATTTGTAAGATTTAAATGTGCCGTTGCTCACAAGTAAAATGTGAAATAATCAGCAGCTTGTTTTGATTTAAATATTTATTTCCCATAATAAGTTCAACAGGGTAGATGTACTTAAGGAACATGAGACTTTTTCAGATAAATAAAGCCAAATATTGCAAACTACACAAAAGGCAGCCGCTAAAGCGTTTAAGTTTCAAAACAGAACAAACGAAACAGACTAAATTGTCAATTCCACTTAGAAACAAAATATTAATTCTAAAAATAAATCTTAGTTTGTTTTACAGAAGAACAGACAAAACTGACTAACTTTTGTCAATATCAAATAAACTGAGAACTAAAAGGAAATTCTCAATCTCTCCTTGTTGTATAGCTGAGCTTTTCAAACAGTTTTAACAGTTACTTTAGTCTGACAAAAGCCGAATGACGAATCAGCGCTTCCAGTCAGAGACTGAGGCTACGTCCACACGTACACGGGTATTTTTGAAAACGGAGATTTTCCGTTTTCGTTTTAAAAAATAATCCCGTCCACACATAAAGGCAGAAATGAAGGAAAACGCTGCTATGAACATGCCAAAGCAGCAGGTGGCGCTAGATTCCTAACCGTGCAGAAATGTTGGCCAATCAGAAGTCTAGAAGCCTCGGTGGGAAAAAGTAAACAAAGCTGCGGCATAGAAGCAGAACCGAGTCGTATGTGTGGAGGGACAGTAACTGTGTCTATATGTAAGCATTTAAACACTGCAGAGAGTAGAATTAACAGTATTGTAGAAATTCATTTCACCGAAACAATAACGTGGCGCACAGTGTGACGCATGCACCAGTTTATTGTATTTCCAGACTTGCTTTCGGCACAATTTACAGTGCACGCTACTCTGTTTTTTGTCAGACTTGAAATAGCCGAAATACCTTCACACTACGGAACTTCTATGGCTCTTCCGTTCGACAATCTCTCCGGCATTGGAACCATCGTCTGTTTTCTCTTCGGTCACGCTCGGTTGATTTTTCTAGCCGGCACACTCATTTCCTCCATTACCCGCTGGCTGCTTCCCAAACAAACACACGTGCGGCTACTTAGTTTGGATTGGCTGACCTTTTTTTTTTTTTTTTTTTTAAGAGGACAAGAGCGGCGAGGTCTATCGCAATAGTTTAATTTTTCTATCGAGAAAAAGTTATATCGCGATACATATCGTTATCGTTCTATCGCCCAGCTCTACCTAGAAACCAGGTCAATGTGTCTGTAGGTTCAGTCATCCAGGTCATGTGATCTAAGGAGCTTGGAGAGAAAAGAGACGTCTTTAAGTTTCTGGAAGACGTTTCATCTGAGAAGCTTCTTCAGCTCTAAAACCAAACGGTGGAGAGTCCCAGATATTTAAACCTGAGAGGGAAAGAAAGCATGTCGCTGACCCACCACTGATGTTATTTCAAGGAGGAAACTGAGAGCCTTTGCACCAGGAGCACAAACATCAGCTCCAGCAATGATCCACTGATGTGTTTTTATTCCATGTATGAATGTTGTTATTGACAGAGATGACGTTTGTGTGTCAGTGATGCAGTGACTGTTGTTGTTACCTGTACAGGCTGGTTAGACTCTATGAAACAGATCATACAGATCTCTGCATGTTAGAAGAGACTATTAAAGGTCATGAATGAGACAAAGGCAGGGAGGCGTCCTTTACAGCTAAACAGCAGAGTGAGAGAACAGCCAGCACCTCTACATTTATCACATTATACAGCACATGTATGATACTGACAGGGATGAGAAGAATTTAGTGATTCTGATCCCATCATTGATATTACTTATTGATTCTCAGTAGCTCTGCTCTGACAGTCACCACCATCACTGAGCAGCATATCAAAGACATTTGTGCACATTAACTGCATGTTGTGGCTCAAATGTTTGTGCATGTTGGAGGCATTTCCTCTTTGTTGTGATCAGTGTTGGTCATTACTCAAAACAGTCATTATTACACATATTACACAGAACACTTTAATTAAAAGTAATGGAGTACGTTACTTCATTACTCCTCATAACATTACTTTGATGTTAAAATGAACAAATGAGCATGTAACAACATAAAGCTGAGGTACAGCCCCACACACCAACACAGATCCTGATGAGGTCACGTGATGTTTCTCTGAGTGTTTATGAACACAAATCAAAGATGAAACAGCACAAAGACACTTCAAAGTGATTCTACTGTAGAAACATGAACAGGTAGAAACCTGCAGCCTGACTGCTCATCACTTTGTTACCTGTTCAAGTTCAGCAGCAGCAGCTCACTTTATCACGGTGCTGGTCTGGGGTCAGTGTTTACTCAGCTTTAACTAGTGATGTGACGTTCTGTATCGAGGCTTCGAAGCGTGTGTCGAGTAATGGAGGGGGCGTTTCCGCGAAGCGCGTATCCAGGCTTGCTTCATTTATGGGAGGAGCTGAAAATGATGACGTCCGAAGCCTCGCTGCCCGGCTGTACCACGTGACTGGTTCAGGAAGCGGTTCGAACTTTGCTGCGAGCTATGACAGCGATATAAACCCCTCAGACAAAATGTGGGCGTTTGATGGAGAGTTGCGGTTAGTGAGAGTTAGAGACAGTTTAGAAAAAAAAAATCGCCTACGACCTGCCACAGTGGAGAAACTGTTTCTTTTTAACAAAAACCAATGATGTGTCCCCTAAACACTAATCACTGTCCTTGCCTCAATGTTACAAAAGCACAACCACTGTCCACACCTCACCTCACAGTATATGATCATTTCCATTTTAGGCATTTCCAAATAATCATGTTCCATACTGCCAGTATAAATATACACAGTACACTGCATCACTACAATATACATGTTTTACACACTCCTTTTGTTGTTGACATTTACAGGCTGTGTGCAAAAAGGCCACACTCTTCAAATTCATGCCAACTAATATTTTTACGTCCAGTAGGTGTCCTACTAGAGCAAATGAAGCTTCAAGAAGCTTCGCGTTGGGGTGAACCAATTGGATGAAAAGCTTCAGTGCTTCATGAGGCTTCATCTGCCCATCACTAGCTTTAACCTCACTCTGGGTTCTTGGCTAGCCTAGCTTTAGCTTAGTGTTAGCATGCTGTGTGCTAGCTCAGCGTCAGAGCTCTGCAGGTGTCTCGTGTGTAAATATTAATCACAGTGAGAGTAAAGGAGGTAAAGGGCTGTGACGTCATCACGTACGCTGCGTCCTCTGTGGGCTCTGAGTGAACTCAAAGTACAAACTACAAGTACACAAACACGAACGTAGCTCAGAGTGGCGGACACACTCGGCCTCGTTGGTCCAGCTGTGAGTCCGTTACCGTGAACTATGGAGCGGCAGATTTGTGCTGAACTAAGCTGCACACAGCTGATGTTAGCCAGGAAACATTACACACTGACTTTAATGGAGAGACCGGAAATACAAACACACACAGTTTGTTGTGTGAAGAAATCAAACACGAGCTGAACAAACAGTAAAGTTCCTAAAGACAAACTGTTAAAGGAGGAAACAAAGCAAACTTACAGTTTCTTCACACACCAACAACAAGCTCCACTCCACACCTGGACACTAAACACGGACACACAGGTGAGCTGCTTCCTGGAAGGAGGCGGGGCTCCACCTGAAACTCAGCACAGGTGGGAGGGGCTCAGCTCTGTGTGTGCTGATGTGTTAACTTTAAAAATATGCCGTCTGACTGCTCAGACTGAGTCAGAGTAAAGTTCACATGCTGACGTGTGGAGACATGAAACCTTGTTGTAGCTGCAGGTGTGAACACACTGATCCCAGATCAGCTCTGCTGTGTTTGTAACATGAACATTTCTGCTGCAAAGCTTCAAATGTTCAGCATGTTTCTCTGTTTCCAGTCTATAGATCCAGTCACACTTTCTACCTTCACCTGTGCAGTAAAGACTGAGAGCAGAGCTGAAACCAAGCGTCCAATCAGTGAGCAGCATCAACACCTGAGCTTCATTCAGACTCTGTTATTGAAGATGTTGTTGGTACAAAGTTCATCTGCTGCTCACATGAATCCATGAAAGATTTATTTCACTGAATGTTTCTTCAAAGCTCATTTCAACCTGTTGAAGTCATGAATGAAAGTGCAGACTGAGAGTGGATCACATGATGTTTGAGGTGTGTCATGTGACATGTTCAGTATTGTCACACATGTCTAGATTGTCCCTGATATCATAACTGCTCAAACACTGATGATTATATTTGAAGAATTATTCCTGATGGCAGCAAAGTTTGAATGGAGCTCTCTGTCTGTGCTGATTTGTCGCCCTCTGGAGGTCAAAGCACAAACTGCATGATGTCACTGTAACCACCACAGAGACAGGAAGTGTTTTTATGACTGAAACACTGAAATGATGCTAACGGCTGTCGTTAGGCTCACTGACAGCAGTGCTGATGTGTTCATGTCAAACACTGGCTCAGGTCAGACTCCTTCATCCTTCTCCAGCGTGAGGCCGCCCTCAGACCCACAGGAGCTCTGACCTTTGACCTCCTGACCCTAACCATTTTAGTCTTGTTGCATCTGCAAATCCATCCAAACTGTAGCCGAGCAAAAGAAGCTGGAAGCTGTTCTATGAATGATGTTCATCCCAGAGTTTCTGTTAAACGCTGCTGCTGTGCTACATTTGTCATTTCCTGCTTTCACTACCATCCATGTCAAAGTGCTGAACTCATCTGATCACTTTAATGCAGTAAAGCAGGAGCTGTAAGTCTGACATTTATTTACTGTCATTACAAACACACACAGCTGGATTAGCATTCAGACAAAGGGCTGAAAAAATCAGCATTTGATTATTATTATTATTATTATTATTATTATTATTATTATTATTATTATTATTATATATCCTGTTTATGTGGATGCACTTTTCTATCTGTCAGTGCTGAAAGCAGACGTCACTGATCACATGACTCTGAGGGATGTTTCCAGCACTTCGCTGAATCTGAGCCATGAAGATTTAAGGCTCAGCTCTGAAGGCAAAGCAGGTCTGAGCCTGTGTTAGCAAGCTGTACCTAATAAAGTGGCAGCAAGGACTCAGTCAGTAATGATCAGAGCCAGCAGGGGGCAGCACAGAGAGGTGAGGAGCTGTCAGAGAAGCAGGCTCACATCAGACTGGCCATATTCCATCATCTATACCTGAAATAATCATCAAACACACGCAGAGCAGAAACATGTGGAAACATCTGGAGCTCAGTCTCAGTTTGATCCCTCAGAGGTTTACCTCAGTCCTGCTCCTCTACTTCCTGTTTACAGCGCACATCATGCTGTGTACTGAGGGTCATGTGGTCAAATTGCTCGCTCTCTGTTACTCTGACAGAGAGCGAGCACAGTTATCCTAATGTGTGATATCACTTCTAACCACAGAGCATTCAGCTTTCACAGCAGCCAACATCCTGTCACACTGAGCATGTGCAAACACAGCAGCCAACATCCTGTCACACTGAGCATGTGCAAACACAGCAGCCAACATCCTGTCACACTGAGCATGTGCAAACACAGCAGCCAACATCCTGTCACACTGAGCATGTGCAAACACAGCAGCCAACATCCTGTCACACTGAGCATGTGCAAACACAGCAGCCAACAACCTGTCACACTGAGCATGTGCAAACACAGCAGCCAACATCCTGTCACACTGAGCATGTGCAAGCACAGCAGCCAACATCCTGTCACACTGAGCATGTGCAAATAGAGCAGCCAACATCCTGTCACACTGAGCATGTGCAAACACAGCAGCCACCATCCTGTCACACTGAGCATGTGCAAATAGAGCAGCCAACATCCTGTCACACTGAGCATGTGCAAACACAGCAGCCAACATCCTTTAATGATAGAACAAAATTCAGACATCAAAGTTTCTCACATTACAGAATCAGATGAACAGACATGAAGGGATATTTGTGGTTTTATGCACAGAGTCAGAATCAGACTCAGAGGTGTTCCTCGTGATGTTTGGTGATGGAAACAGTCTCATCGACGTTTCCATCACCAAACTAGAGAAACTAGTAGCTGCACGCAGCAGAGTTTAGCACAGCTGATCTCTGTGACACATCAACAGGAACAACATGTTGTTAAACAGGACTGTATAAAGACTCAGAGTCTGACTCACACCTGAACAATGAGGCTGTGCAGCATCGTCCTGTCACACCTGCTAAACCACTCGTATCAGTTTGAGCCCGAACAGTAACACGGTCACATGACCGACGAGGCCAACGCGCCCAGACGAACGTCTTCCTCGTGGAACTAACTTGTTCCTGTTATCAGATTTGTGAGCAGCAGCTGAAACTACCACATGAATAAATGTTCTTCAAACTGTTTGATTCCAGCCAATCAATAATCTATAATCATGAGGATTCAAACACAAGAGCTGAACGTGTGGTTACATTGTAACCTTGGTTCTCTGAGTGAGAGACTCTCTCCCTTCTGTTACATATGGAACAGAGGGGAGAGAGAGTGTCGGTGTGATGGAGGACATCAGGTCCAAACATCACAGAAACAAACAAACTGTTAAAGGAGGAAACAAAGCAAACTTACAGTTTCTTCACACAGAGACACCAACAACAAGCTCCACTGTCCCACTCTGATCCTGCCTCCTCCTCTTTTACTCTTGCTCTGAGCTCTTTTTGGGTGTGTGTTTCTGTCTCCACCCACAGGAATGCATTGATACACTGTTGATAACGACTCGAGAGCAGACGTGTTACAGAAAAATAACCTAAACACCTAAATAACGTAAAATAAACAGAATATTTATTAATATGTTTAATTTCTCTTTAAAAACTTTTCTGCTCCTCAAATCCTTTGTTTAAGTTCAATCTAAGGAAAGAAAAGCGTCTTCTTTAAGTTTCTCAAAGAAGTCCACGATCTGTAGGCTCATGGAAATTCATTTTGTTGTTTTTTTGAGCAGAAACACCAGAGTGTAGAGCAGGAAAACGATCCCAGCAGGACGTCTCTGTTGGGGAAATATCCCAGTTATTCCCCTGAGCCTGGTTAGTGAACTGAGTCAGAGCTGTTCATCAATCCTACAGGTGCTAACATACAAACACGATCAGCAGCTTCTCTCATATGGAGAACACACTTCAACATCTGCAGCAAATCCTGTGTTTTATGTTGATATGACCAACATCTTGTGTTGAGTCTTTGAAGATGAGGAGCCAAACACAGACAGTGGATCCAGAAGGACTGTTTATTCAGGGCTTTAATACGACTGAACTGATGCTTCACATCCTGTTTAGAGACGATCGACCAACACAGGCTCAGTCCTCACTCATCACACGGACTTCAGTCACACTGGGATCAACAGAGGAGACTGTTCACCATCACAGTTCAGCAACAATAATCAGAGCTTTTCTCTCTTGGTGAGGATCACATGTTCTGACACACAAAATATCTTCTGCTTTAACTCGTCTCTCTTTTTTAGTTTGGTTGTCGTGTTTTTTACTGTTTGTTCCTGTCAGTGTCAAATATGAGAGCAAACTGTTTTATGCAGGAGCCAAACCAACACCAAGCTGACCAAGAGAACCTATAACACCACCAGAATTTATTATCCAGACTTTACTGACAGATTTATGTGCAAGTAAAGCTGTTTTTTAAATTATGTTCACTGCTTTCAGCCAAGGAAGCATTCGTTCTTAAAAGTTCACGAAACGAGTAAATCCAGTTCAGCAGAGTTCCAGTTTGTAGCACAGCTGATCTCAGCTGATCAACAGTAACAACAGTAGGGGTGGGCCATAGAAACGATATACGATAGAAACGATATAAATTTGGCCAACGATAGAGATTGTGACTATACCGCATGTTGATGATGTCATCAAGCTGCGCCTGTTTTGGTCGAAAGCATCGCAGCAGCTACAACAATTATCATCTGCAATTATGGCGGGCGACAGTCATAACAAAGAGATGAAGCACTATTGAAATATGGCGAAAGCCAAAAAGTTAGCATTCATCCTCCAGCTTCACTGTGCTAATGTTATGCTAACATAGCTGTGTCGCTAGCAGTCATGTAGCACAACATTATATACCAGGTAGTCCAACTTCAGTAACCCTGCAAACGCCACTGCTGTTTAGTCTTCATTTATGTTGGAAGTGATAGCAGAGCTGTACGTTTGAATTAGTTTCAAAAATCTCTCAGTCAGAATATGCTATGAAATGTTTAGGTGGAAACTAGCGAGCTAACTTCCTGTTAACTTCTAACTCCGTTAAATTGAATAAATTCTGTTTTCATGGATGCCTGGATGTAGGGCTGCTCGATTATGGCAAAAATGATAATCACGGTTATTTTCATTGAAATTGAGATCTCGATTATTTGACAATATTTATTTAACAATAACAATGTGTTGAATAATGACTTTAAAGGTTGTCAAAAAATAATATTAAATAGTGTGCAAATACTGATAACAGTGCAAATGTTTGCAATATAAAAAAATAAATGAAAAATGTAAACATCTATGTTTAGTGAACTTTGCAGTGTTGCTCTGTGGTGCAGCTATGACACCGTAGCAAAGTTTACACACAGTCTACTTGATCCACGTCTGACTGAACCCATGTTTCCAAACCACTGAAGTTTTTTTACCTCTTTTCAACCAACAGCAGTCACTCTCCTCTCCAAATAACTTCTGTTTAGCTTTCCAAGCTTCCCTCGGGTCCTCTTAATCAGCGGTCCCCAACCCCCGGGCCTCGGACCGGTCCCGGTCGGTGAGTCGTTTGGTACCGGGCCGCGAGAGTTGAGGCTCAGGTGTGAAATGTATAGTTTTCAGGGTTTTTATCGGTTTTCCATGTTATTTTGTTATCGTTTTTATCGTTGACTTGGTTTTCCTGGGTCTTTTCACGTGTGTTATGAATAAATTTTCTTTTTTTCGGTACCGGCACAAGTTTTATTTTGTTGTATTTATCCGCGACACCTTAAAGGCCGGCCCGTGAAAATATTGTCCGGCATAAACCGGTCCGTGGAGCAAAAAAGGTTGGAGGCCGCTGCTCTTAATTGTTGTGACACGTGTTCGAAATGCAGAGAGGTGCGCTCGATTTGCCACACGGAGCAGCGCGAGAGTAAAGCACGAGGGAGGGGCTAATAATCGGCTCAGTCATTTTTAATGATCGTTGAAAGCCCAGATCGTAATCGAGATTAAAATTCGATTAATTGAGCAGCCCTACCTGGATGTTAAACTTAATTGTTACACCTGGTAAAGCAGCAACGCTGATGATTTAATTAAAGATGAAAGAATTTAGACCATTTTTAACTCTTTGTGTTCATTTGACTTTGGTACCTGAAGCTGTCGGAGTTTTGGACCCAGATTACTCCGTGAAGCTCCTCACTACGGCAGCCGTAATGCTCTGACGATCCATCAAGCAGTGCTGCTTACCAAAGTTGTACTAAAACATTTTTAACAGATTTCTGCAGCCAAAATCGGTTCGAGGTCAGTAAGCACAACCAGAATTCATACATAAGGCACACTCTCGATTTTTGAGGAAATTAAAGGATTTTAAGTGTGGAAAATATGTTATACAGAAGAATATATCGTGATATGGATTTGAGGCCATATCGCCCAGCCCTAAACAACAGGTTATTAAACACATCAGTTTGATCTACAGATCAGATCATACATCAGGTTTACTTCATGTAAAATAAACGTCTCACTCTATGAGCTCCATCAGTCTGTGTACCTCCTCATTGTCATTTCTGAGCAGAGTTTACCTGCACACTTCCTCATGTCTGACAGTGTCACAGTGTGTGTGTGTGCCAACATTAACCAGCTTATCATCAGCTGCTTGTGCTTCATGAATAACTCAGACTGACAGAGTAATGAACAGAGCACAGAGGGAGGCTCTGCTCTGGTCCATCAAGCAGGATTCACATAGTAACATGTTTCTCCTTTGAACACTTCATTGTGTTTAACTTGAAACAGATTAAAAAGTGTTCGATTGTGCACTTCACACAGTCCTGAGTCACAGAGGCTTAAATGTGTTTGATTCTGAGAGGCTTTACTCCTGCATCAACATCAAGTATATGTAGGATTTAAACCGCAGTGAAAACATCCTTAAATATTGATGGTGTGTGAGAGAGTCTGTATTTACTTCTGATTATCTCTGTTTGCAGTGACCCTGAACTGAGCTGGAGCAGCTTCATGTTGTTTTGACGTCACTCAGTAAAACCTGAATGTCGGCTTCTGAAGAACAAACTGGTTTCATCTGTTTCCAGTTAAAGGGACGATCATTGTTCCACCAGTGATGTTGGATCCAAAGTTTCATTCAGATCGTTTTAAACTGTTTATCAAAGACAAATGTTTGAGTGCAGAGTTACTGACTGATAACCAGAGTGGATTCAGCCAATCATCAAATCATCTCATTGGTTTTATTTTATGTAAATACAAACGTCTCACTTCCTGATCTGCTCATAAAGTTCCTAAAGACAAACTGTTAAAGGAGGAAACAGAGCAAACTTACAGCTTCTTCACACACCAACAACAAGCTCCACAGCTGCACACTAAACACAGACACACAGGTGATTCCTGGAAGGAGGCGGGGCTTCACCTGAAGCAGGACAGGTGGAGACTTGATAGGAATTTTCCCTGTACAGGGAGGAGGCTGATCTTCAGATGAGTTCCTGTTAAATCTGACGAAACAAAGTTAAAAGTGGACTCAGTCTTGTCTGATTTCACTCTGTTTTTCACTGAGCAGGTTTAAGTTTTATTAATGAAAATCAGCAGAGCTTGGTACTGATGGAAGACCCTCCTCTAATCGTTGTCATTCAGAGTGATCCAACCTGTTTGTGAATGCAGCTCACAGACTCTCCACATTTCCACACGACTTAACAGACTGATGGTGTTTTTCCTTCAAACAAACTTTACTGAGAACACTCAGTGACACTCATGGACGCTCCAACAGAGTGAAGATGGTGATCAGGATGAAGAAGACTTTAGAGAGTTCTCAGAGCTGCTGAGCTTCTCACAGTGGAGACTCAAAGTCAGGACTTTAACCTTTTTAAGCATCTGTATTAAAGCAGATATAATATTAAACAGTGCTGTCATATACAGGCTCACCTCCAGGAATAAACATGCAGACACATAAACTTGTGTTCATGCTGACATTAAATAGGAACATACAAAATGATTTTATCAACTCTTACAGTTCAGATCAGGCAGAGTGGAGCTGGTTATAAAGACCAGTCAAACCTAAGATAAGATCATGAGAGGTGGAAACAAAATCCCCAAATGACTCGTTTGTATTTTAATGTCACAATAACTCGTGTGTTGCTCACCTAAAGTATAGAAAATGAAAAAATCAATTGAGTTTAATGTCATCAAATTAATGTTGCAGTTCATTTTCACTGCAGTGAGATAAAAAGGTTTAGTATCTACGTGTTAGCTGGTGTTTGTTTGCTTACAGCTGTTCAGTTTTTAATGTTTGTCAACATCTACAAAGATTTTAGTTTTCTATTATAATCATGTAAAATACTATTCTCACCGAGAAAAAGCAACGATTGAATGTCACAGCTCAAAGTCTGACTTTTCCTACTAAAATAAAACGTGTGAGTGATACGTGTCAGGCACGCTGTCCACAGGGTTCATACACCTTTTTCAGGGTGAAATTCAAGTACTTTTTAAGCACTTTCAAGGTCCTTTTTCAAGCTTTTTTGTTCATCTCCCTTAAATAAACAGGCAGCCTGTAAGTATGAAATATTCATATACAAACACACATAAATGTGTGTACTGTCGCAGTGGCTGATTGTGCCCCACAGGCCTCAGTGTGAGCTTGAAGACATTTATAATCTTTAAGTAGTTTGATGTGTCGGTGCTGATGATAAACAGTTTGAATGAAACTTTGGTAGCACAGAAACAAGAGGCTATTCTTTGTGACCATATGGATCGGTCACATTACCGTTATTTCACCCAAAGGCACCAAGTTAATACTCAAAGAAGCTGCAGCTGTACACACGAATATAAACAGTACTTGGTGACACCTTTGCTTTTAGCCTCTAACCCTCTGGGGTCCAGGCTGTAATTGGCCGTTTCTGACTACTTTTGATTTGTTCTCTAGATTTCACCTTTAAAACTGTTATTTTCTCATTTTGACAAACTGTAAATATGTAAATATTGTGCTTAAAACATGAGTAGAAAGTGATATTTTTGACTGTAAAAACCAGAAGCATGTTTAACAAATCATTTTCGTAACTTGAAATGCAAATAGAAATTGTGCATTTTTAAAAAATATGCACAAGTTTTGCAAACAACAAAGTTATTTGGTACTGTTGAGCTAAAAATGCAGCCGAGGCTCAGACGTTTTTCATATAACCATTTCAAACTATGTACAGAACAATCAGCTGTTCTGCATCAAAGAAGAAGACACACGAATGATTTATGCAACTCCAAAAAATAGTTTGTGTCACTGTGACACAGAGGAGAACAGCACAGGGATAAACCTGCAGGTCTGACAGCAGCTGTGTCAGCGTTTACACTGCAACCTGCCTTTGGTGGCTTTAAGGCAGCAACTGTGGCGTTCACTAGTAGAACTGACACACAAAACAACAACTACACACTAACTACACAAGACAACACACTAACCTGAGACTCCAAACACGGTAAACGTCACAAACCTCTCACCTATCAAATCTCTCTCTCTCTCTCTCTCTCTCTCTCAAAACATGCCACATGTTGCCATATCATTTTTTGATTGGTCCATTTTTCCACCAATAGGGAAGGAGTGTTTTTTCTTTTTTCACTCACAATCAAAGCGTGTTTGCTAGCGCTCTCCTTAGAAAACGCCGTTTTTACCGTTTCTTCCCGGAGGAAACGCCAGTTTTATTCAGAAAAAACATCAGTTTTACGAGGCCTATCAACACGATTTAAAAGCTGGTACATAGTTTGAAGTCCGCACGTTCGACCCAAGTTGAAATGGAGACTCTGGGTCCGTCGACCCCAGAGGGTTAATCAGAAAGCCTAAGTTAGCTAGTTATGGTAAATGGTCTGTATTTGTATAGCGCTTTACACTCTACACAATCATCCACCTATTCACACACACATTCACACACTGATAGTTATGTATCGGGCTAATGTTTAAAGTTTTCACTTGAGTAAATTAACTCATATCACTGCTAAGTGATGTTAGCTATGTTCACAGCATATTCCATAACAGCGCTGCCATACTGCATCACACTCAGTGCATTTCGATCATTGCTCCAGCGAGTTTGATAGCAACATAATAATCATAATTTTTTAAAAATAGCGTGTGTAACATACACATACTGGAAAATTATTTACTAGCACTCACCTATCATGACTGGAGAGCGCAAACTCCGCCATTTGTTCCATCAAACACTCATTAAAACAGCGACCTACAGGTATGTTAGCGCACTCATCCCCGACTGTCCGACGGAGGGGCGGGGTCACACGGTGAAACAGACGCAAGGCAGCCAGGCGGGGAAATTTTGCTTTTACATTTTGCGACTCATTTTATTTTTATATCTGACAAGAAAAGCATTCAACCAGATAGTTATTTGTGGTGAATGAAATACAGTTACACTTTTAAGCACCACATCTGAAATTCAAGCACTTTTCAAACCTTGAAAAGACAACATTCAAGGATTTTCACGGATTTCAAGCACCCGTATGAACCCTGTGTCCGTCTCAGCTGAGTACATCAGTTTTGTTAAGTGCTATAAATAAATAAATAGATCAAATAAAGTAGCAACATCCTGAGATCTCGGTGTTAGAAAAACTGAATCCTTTTAGAGGTGAATCGTTGCATCTACAGCCTCCAAGGAAACCGGTGACTTCACTTGTAATTAAGCACATATTTCAATCAACTGATGGTTCCTGTATCACATCTGTACAAAATGCAATAAAAGTCTAATTTTGCTGTGGTCTTTGTCTCCACATATCTTACATCTGTGCAGTTCTTATTGGCCATAACAAAATACATTTGAGTGCAAAGGAACCATGGAAAGTGTCTCACATGGTGTGTTAGCTGAAACTAACAACACAAGTTAGCCCAGGGAGCACATGTGGATACGCTAGCATCCATTCACAGGCTAACACAGCTAAGAAATCATTAGCAGCTTCTACAATCACATTTCCAACAAAACGTCGTATCCTGACTGGTTTTAGAAGTCAGACACCGGACTGTGAACCACAATTCAATTTGCAAATAAACGAGATTCACCAGGATCTTCTTCACAGAATAAACTCTGTGGTTCAACACGTTACTGGACAGAAACTTTGACAACAGCTTTGTGCGTCTACAAAACAAAATCAGTGCCTCGTTTCATGGAGCTAAAGAAACACAGGCTCTATATACAGAGAAACTCACCCTGCTCCATGTAGACAGATGCAGTGAAACCATGAGCAGCTCTACGGTGCATTCATGGTACATGGGGAAACTCACTGCTCTACAAAAAGTAACATTTAAAATAAAACACCATAGCAATAAAATAACCAGAGATTACTCTCTCCCTCTCTAAACAGCATGAGTCCCTTCATGCATCGTTGACCAACGTGGACGTGGTGGAGTAACAGTTGTGGAGAATGCAACAGCTGAGGTTTGAGAAAAGGAGCTAATAGCCAAGGTCAGCGGCTCTCCTACTTCCTCATAAGGAAACTTCTCAGCTGTAGCTGAGCAGGATATCATTGCATTTGAATCCTCCTCGCTCTCTTTAACCCGAGTTCCTTCTGATTGGTTTCCTGGTTCTACAAAGAGAGTCTGCTGCCTGAGGGCCCCACCTCCTCCTCCACCTACTGCTGTGGACATTTACAAAACGTCAATCCAAGAAAAATTGTCTGGTTTGTAATAGATAGTCATTTTTTATTAGAGTCTACAGCAGGAACCAACCTGAACCTTGTTATGAGCTGAATCAGTGCTGGACTGTAGAAATGCTGTTTCAGTGGCTGCTGCAGGAACTAACATGGAAATGTGTTCAGCAGCTTTCCAGCTCTAATATAGGAAACACAAGATCAGAGTTTGGACACACTGGAACCAAACAGTTTTGTCTCGGACTTTTATTTCAGCATCATCGTTTGGGTTGAATTAAAACCTTTCAGCAACGCTAACCAGACTTTACGAGGTAAACGTGTATCTCCAAGAATGTCTTGCTAAGAGTCGCGTGTTCTGGGAAACAACACACAAATCAGTGGCGTCAATAAGGTTGTGTTTCATGTAATACTCTAGACTTTACTGTGAGACCATCACTAACATGCAGACGTCACAAAGTTGTTCACGGATCACATTAATCCAGAGTCACAGACATGCAGAGACACTTCCAGGTATAACATATATAATCCACACAGTCAGTCACAGCTGAGCTCTTTACTGAAGTCAGCATCAGCTCTCTGCTCGCTCTCACATCATATTCATGACAATCAGACGTGTTTCAATGATGCTGCTGTTTTCAGCCAAGCACACAGTCTCCATGGAAGTTTAAACTGGAAACACTGGTAACTGCAGCAGAGTTTCATTTGGAGCAGACCTGATCTTTGTGACGCATCAACATGTCAACACAGTATTTAACAGAACTGCAGTTTGCATCAGATCATACATCAGACTGACCACGTTTGTCATTTCATCAAACCTGCCATTAACATATTCAACAGTACTTACACTATCTTAAACATGTTTTCTTTTTAAAATGTTTGCATATTTATTAAATATAAACTGTGCAGTATTTCATTGATGGAGGCCAAGAAAACACAGTTACAGGAGAAATGTATTTAAGCTTGAAATGTAGCTGCACTCGGTAGAATTGAGCCAACTGGTTGTCTTCATTTTCAGTTCTGATGAGCTCACATGTTTAAGATCATCAGTTTAAAAAACCATAAGGCCGTGGATCCTTAAGGGTTTTATGGTTTGAGTTTACAGTGAGAGGTGTTGATAATGATGTTGGCTGTTTTCAAGTTGAACAATCTTCCAGGGAAGTTTAAACTAGAAAAACGAGTCACTGCCTGCAGCAGAGATTCAGTTTGCAGCATTCCTGATCTTTGTGCAGCAGCAACAACATGTTGTTAACAGAGCTGTGTAAAGACTGACTCACCTCACCAGGCTCTCTTTCATTCACAGCATACACAACATTTACTTCATTACAAGCTGTGCTGCTCAAGTTACTGGAAATAAGCACTCAGTTACTAAGTAATCCCATGTCTTTACTGATTACTTATTTTCAAAAGTATTTGGTTACTTTACTCTTTAAAAAAACACGACTTGAATACGTAATAAAGTAGAAAGTAGACGTTTCAGCCCGAGACTTTTTCTGCATAATCCATCATATAGAAATGAATCAAATTAAAAAGCCTTTCTTTTAATTGTTTTATTGTTTTTAATCTTTTTATTTTATGCATCAAGAAAAGATTAAATTATATTATAGCTGTTTTTGACTTGATGAAATGTGTTTAACATTTAAACCTATTTCCTGTATATTCCAGCACATGACATAAAATAATGTTTTGTGTTTCCACTCCCGAGTGGGGCGGGTGGAGGTCTGCCCACAGCGGTCATGTCAGGGGGAGGATCCGGGGGTTTCTCTGTCAATGTCACGTTCCCATGGCAGCGTGCTTGCTCAGATCTGAAGTGTTATGGTCCTGGGTGGGTGGCCCAGTGTTTTTTGAGTTTTGGTTCCTTCTCATGGTTCCTTAGTTTTTTAGTGTTTCCTGAGTTCTAGTTTTAGGGCTTGTTATGTGGCTTCCTTCTGCATTTCCTGTTTTATTGTGAAGGTCTGTGTCTTATGCCAGAGTGTTCAGTTTGCGTTTCCCCTGTCTCGTCTTGTCAATCAGAATCGGCCGTGCCTCCCTCCTGTGTGTAGTTTCCCCTCTGTGTATTTATAGTGTGTGTTGTCTCGTGTTCGTCGCTGGTTCGTCTGTGTCGTCTCCTTCACGTCTCCCTGCATATCTTTCTAAGGTAATGTTTGTCGCGCTGTTGCACACACAGCACGCTCGTTTGTTTCAGTTCGTCAGCTGCAACAAGACAGCTTACCAACGTGTACGTAATAAGCTAATACTCCTGTGTGCTACACACTACAGTGTGCGCTGTACACCTACTTACTGGTTGTGTCGCATCAGTCTGTGTCTCTGAGTTAACTTGTGTTTCTCCTACAGCTCCGGACCGCTAAAAATGCGCGTGCTCTTTGTGAGCTCGTTCCCGGCTCGTAACCAGCGCGTTCTGCCGTCAAGGGCGATCATTGGTTAGATGTGATCATGTGACTGATGCAAGCCAGATCCTTTTATTTAGCAAAACTGTGATTAATAGTTAAATATTATTGTTGAGGGGCACAGACAGGACTCCGCACACACACACATAAAAAAATAAATTTAAAAAATTTAAAAGTTGCCTCAACAAAAGGGCACTTTGGGCACCCATCAGGAAAGGGGCGGGTGCTCAAGCCCCTCTAGCCCCCCCCTCTGCACGTCCCTGAACTGGAGGACACTCAGGACTTACACAGGCTAATGATAATGATCAGGGTTCATATGCCTTTTTCAGGGTCAAATTCAAGCACTTCTTAAGCACTTTCAAGGTCCCTTTTCAAACTTTTCCAGCACATCCCTCCCTCACCGCCAAAAAAAAATGCATGTTTCAATTCACATCACCTCAGTAAGACCATGTGAAAGTTAAGACAAATCATCCTAGGTGAACTTAAACACCTTTGTTCCCTTTTTGTTAAGAAATAGAAAAACACTCCACACAAAAATACTGCAAAAGGAAACTGTTGCCTTATATAAAGAGTGTATAAACTCAAAATGCACATGTCACTTAAAAATTAAGATGTGAACAAATCAACTTGTTAGATATTCTTCTCCTGTTGAAAAAACCCCCAAAAAGAAATAAATAAGTCTTCTCATCAGATATTGATGCTTCTTTCCTGTGTGACAGAAAATAGGAGACAGATGTTTGTTTGTTTTTTAAGTTAATTCCCAATAAAGCTGTTTTACTGCTAACTACATTGCTGTCTGTATTATTGCTGAAGTCCTAAACGATCACCTTTAAAGTAGAGCTGGGCGATATGAGATTTTTTCATATCGCGATATGTTTTTTTCATTTCAGGCGATAACGATATCTATCACGATATAAGCCAAATAACTATATTTGTAAGATTTAAATGTGCCGTTGCTCACAAGTAAAATGTGAAATAATCAGCAGCTTGTTTTTATTTAAATATTTATTTCCCATAATAAGTTCAACAGGGTAGATGTACTTAAGGAACATGAGACTTTTTCAGATAAATAAAGGCAAATATTGCAAACTACACAAAAGGCAGCCGCTAAAGCGTTTAAGTTTCAAAATAGAACAAACGAAACAGACTAAATTGTCAATTCCACTTAGAAACAAAATATTAATTCTAAAAATAAATCTTAGTTTGTTTTACAGAAGAACAGACAAAACTGACCAACTTTTGTCAATATCAAATAAACTGAGAACTAAAAGGAAATTCTCAATCTCTCCTTGTTGTATAGCTGAGCTTTTCAAACAGTTTTAACAGTTACTTTAGTCTGACAAAAGCCGAATGACGAATTAGCGCTTCCAGTCAGAGACTGAGGCTACGTCCACACGTACACGGGTATTTTTGAAAACGGAGATTTTCCGTTTCCGTTTTAAAAAATAATCCCGTCCACACATAAAGGCAGAAATGAAGGAAAACGCTGCTATGAACATGCCAAAGCAGCAGGTGGCGCTAGATTCCTAACCGTGCCGAAATGCTGGCCAATCAGAAGTCTAGAAGCCTCGGTGGGAAAAAGTAAACAAAGCTGGGGCATAGAAGCAGAACCGAGTCGTATGTGTGGAGGGACAGTAACTGTGTGTATATGTAAGCATTTAAACACTGCAGAGAGTATAATTAACAGTATTGTAGAAATTCATTTCACCGAAACAATAACGTGGCGCACAGTGTGACGCATGCACCAGTTTATTGTATTTCCAGACTTGCTTTCGGCACATTTACAGTGAACGCTACTGTTTTTTTGTCAGGCTTGAAATAGCCGAAATACCTTCACACTACGGAACTTCTATGGCTCTTCCGTTCGACAATCTCTCCGGCGTTGGAACCATCATCTGTTTTCTCTTCGGTCACGCTCGGTTGATTTTTCTAGTCGGCACACTCATTTCCTCCATTACCCGCTGGCTGCTTCCCAAACAAACACACGTGCGGCTTGGCACTTGTGCTGTACGTAACAAGTCACGCGACGTGACACTGCGGCTGTGATTGGTTCGGCTCTGCGCTACTTAATTTGGATTGGCTGACCTTTTTTTTTTTTTTTTTTTTGAGGACAAGAGCGGCGAGGTCTATCACGATAGCTTAATTTCTCTATCGAGTAAAAGTTATATCGCGATACATATCGTTATCGTTCTATCGCCCAGCTCTAGTTTATGAACACAAATCAAAGATGAAACAGCACAAAGACACTTCAAAGTGATTCTACTGTAGAAACATGAACAGGTAGAAACCTGCAGCCTGACTGCTCATCACTTTGTTACCTGTTCAAGTTCAGCAGCAGCAGCTCACTTTATCACGGTGCTGGTCTGGGGTCAGTGTTTACTCAGCTTTAACTCACTCTGGGTTCTTGGCTAGCTTAGTGTTAGCATGCTGTGTGCTAGCTTAGCGTCAGAGCTCTGCAGGTGTCTCGTGTGTAAATATTAATCACAGTGACAGTAAAGGAGGTAAAGGGCTGTGACGTCATCACGTACGCTGCGTCCTCTGTGGGCTCTGAGTGAACTCAAAGTACAAACTACAAGTACACAAACACGAACGTAGCTCAGAGTGGCGGACACACTCGGCCTCGTTGGTCCAGCTGTGAGTCCGTTACCGTGAACTATGGAGCGGCAGATTTGTGCTGAACTAAGCTGCACACAGCTGATGTTAGCCAGGAAACATTACACACTGACTTTAATGGAGAGACCGGAAATACAAACACACACAGTTTGTTGTGTGAAGAAATCAAACACGAGCTGAACAAACAGTAAAGTTCCTAAAGACAAACTGTTAAAGGAGGAAACAAAGCAAACTTACAGTTTCTTCACACCAACAACAAGCTCCACTCCACACCTGGACACTAAACACGGACACACAGGTGAGCTGCTTCCTGGAAGGAGGCGGGGCTCCACCTGAAACTCAGCACAGGTGGGAGGGGCTCAGCTCTGTGTGTGCTGATGTGTTAACTTTAAAAATATGCCGTCTGACTGCTCAGACTGAGTCAGAGTAAAGTTCACATGCTGACGTGTGGAGACATGAAACCTTGTTGTAGCTGCAGGTGTGAACACACTGATCCCAGATCAGCTCTGCTGTATTTGTAACATGAACATTTCTGCTGCAAAGCTTCAAATGTTCAGCATGTTTCTCTGTTTCCAGTCTATAGATCCAGTCACACTTTCTACCTTCACCTGTGCAGTAAAGACTGAGAGCAGAGCTGAAAGCAAGCGTCCAATCAGTGAGCAGCATCAACACCTGAGCTTCATTCAGACTCTGTTATTGAAGATGTTGTTGGTACAAAGTTCATCTGCTGCTCACATGAATCCATGAAAGATTTATTTCACTGAATGTTTCTTCAAAGCTCATTTCAACCTGTTGAAGTCATGAATGAAAGTGCAGACCGAGAGTGGATCACATGATGTTTGAGGTGTGTCATGTGACATGTTCAGTATTGTCACACATGTCTAGATTGTCCCTGATATCATAACTGCTCAAACACTGATGATTATATTTGAAGAATTATTCCTGATGGCAGCAAAGTTTGAATGGAGCTCTCTGTCTGTGCTGATTTGTCGCCCTCTGGAGGTCAAAGCACAAACTGCATGATGTCACTGTAACCACCACAGAGACAGGAAGTGTTTGTATGACTGAAACACTGAAATGATGCTAACGGCTGTCGTTAGGCTCACTGACAGAAGTGCTGATGTGTTCATGTCAAACACTGGCTCAGGTCAGACTCCTTCATCCTTCTCCAGCGTGAGGCCGCCCTCAGACCCACAGGAGCTCTGACCTTTGACCTCCTGACCCTAACCATTTTAGTCTTGTTGCATCTGCAAATCCATCCAAACTGTAGCCGAGCAAAAGAAGCTGGAAGCTGTTCTATGAATGATGTTCATCCCAGAGTTTCTGTTAAACGCTGCTGCTGTGCTACATTTGTCATTTCCTGCTTTCACTACCATCCATGTCAAAGTGCTGAACTCATCTGATCACTTTAATGCAGTAAAGCAGGAGCTGTAAGTCTGACATTTATTTACTGTCATTACAAACACACACAGCTGGATTAGCATTCAGACAAAGGGCTGAAAAAAATCAGCATTTGATTATTATTATTATATATCCTGTCTATCTGTCAGTGCTGAAAGCAGACGTCACTGATCACATGACTCTGAGGGATGTTTCCAGCACTTTGCTGAATCTGAGCCCTGAAGATTTAAGGCTCAGCTCTGAAGGCAAAGCAGGTCTGAGCCTGTGTTAGCAAGCTGTACCTAATAAAGTGGCAGCAAGGACTCAGTCAGTAATGATCAGAGCCAGCAGGGGGCAGCACAGAGAGGTGAGGAGCTGTCAGAGAAGCAGGCTCACATCAGACTGGCCATATTCCATCATCTATACCTGAAATAATCATCAAACACACGCAGAGCAGAAACATGTGGAAACATCTGGAGCTCAGTCTCAGTTTGATCCCTCAGAGGTTTACCTCAGTCCTGCTCCTCTACTTCCTGTTTACAGCGCACATCATGCTGTGTACTGAGGGTCATGTGGTCAAATTGCTCGCTCTCTGTTACTCTGACAGAGAGCGAGCACAGTTATCCTAATGTGTGACATCACTTCTAACCACAGAGCATTCAGCTTTCACAGCAGCCAACATCCTGTCACACTGAGCATGTGCAAACACAGCAGCCAACATCCTGTCACACTGAGCATGTGCAAACACAGCAGCCAACATCCTGTCACACTGAGCATGTGCAAACACAGCAGCCAACATCCTGTCACACTGAGCATGTGCAAACAGAGCAGCCAACATCCTGTCAAACTGAGCATGTGCAAACAGAGCAGCCAACATCCTGTCAAACTGAGCATGTGCAAGCACAGCAGCCAACATCCTTTAATGATAGAACAAAACTCAGACATCAAAGTTTCTCACGTTACAGAATCAGATGAACAGACATGAAGGGATAATTGTGGTTTTATGCACAGAGTCAGAATCAGACTCAGAGGTGTTCCTCGTGATGCTTGGTGATGGAAACAGTCTCATCGACGTTTCCATCACCAAACTAGAGAAACTAGTAGCTGCACGCAGCAGAGTTTAGCACAGCTGATCTCTGTGACACATCAACAGGAACAACATGTTGTTAAACAGGACTGTATAAAGACTCAGAGTCTGACTCACACCTGAACAATGAGGCTGTGCAGCATCGTCCTGTCACACCTGCTAAACCACTCGTATCAGTTTGAGCCCGAACAGTAACACGGTCACATGATCGACGAGGCCAACGCGCCCAGACGAACGTCTTCCTCGTGGAACTAACTTGTTCCTGTTATCAGATTTGTGAGCAGCAGCTGAAACTACCACATGAATAAATGTTCTTCAAACTGTTTGATTCCAGCCAATCAATAATCTATAATCATGAGGATTCAAACACAAGAGCGGAACGTGTGGTTACATTGTAACCTTGGTTCTCTGAGTGAGAGACTCTCTCCCCTCTGTCACATATGGAACAGAGGGGAGAGAGAGTGTCGGTGTGATGGAGAACATCAGGTCCAAACATCACAGAAACAAACAAACTGTTAAAGGAGGAAACAAAGCAAACTTACAGTTTCTTCACACAGAGACACCAACAACAAGCTCCACTGTCCCACTCTGATCCTGTCTCCTCCTCTTTTATTCTTGCTCTGAGCTCTTTTTGGGTGTGTGTTTCTGTCTCCACCCACAGGAATGCATTGATACACTGTTGATAACGACTCGAGAGCAGACGTGTGACAGAAAACAGAAAAATAACCTAAACACCTAAATAACGTAAAATAAACAGAATATTTATTAATATGTTTAATTTCTCTTTAAAAACTTTTCTGCTCCTCAAATCCTTTGTTTAAGTTCAATCTAAGGAAAGAAAAGCGTCTTCTTTAAGTTTCTCAAAGAAGTCCACGATCTGTAGGCTCATGGAAATTCATTTTCTTGTTCTTTGAGCAGAAACACCAGAGTGTAGAGCAGGAAAACGATCCCAGCAGGACGTCTCTGTTGGGGAAATATCCCAGTTATTCCCCTGAGCCTGGTTAGTGAACTGAGTCAGAGCTGTTCATCGATCCTACAGGTGCTAACATACAAACACGATCAGCAGCTTCTCTCATATGGAGAACACACTTCAACATCTGCAGCAAATCCTGTGTTTTATGTTGATGTGACCAACATCTTGTGTTGAGTCTTTGAAGATGAGGAGCCAAACACAGACAGTGGATCCAGAAGGACTGTTTATTCAGGGCTTTAATACGACTGAACTGATGCTTCACATCCTGTTTAGAGACGATCGACCAACACAGGCTCAGTCCTCACTCATCACACGGACTTCAGTCACACTGGGATCAACAGAGGAGACTGTTCACCATCACAGTTCAGCAACAATAATCAGAGCTTTTCTCTCTTGGTGAGGATCACATGTTCTGACACACAAAATATCTTCTGCTTTAACTCGTCTCTCTTTTTTAGTTTGGTTGTCGTGTTTTTTACTCTTTGTTCCTGTCAGTGTCAAATATGAGAGCAAACTGTTTTATGCAGGAACCAAACCAACACCAAGCTGACCAAGAGAACCTATAACACCACCAGAATTTATTATCCAGACTTTACTGACAGATTTATGTGCAAGTAAAGCTGTTTTTTAAATTATGTTCACTGCTTTCAGCCAAGGAAGCATTGGTTCTTGGAAGTTCACCAAACGAGTAAATCCAGTTCAGCAGAGTTCCAGTTTGTAGCACAGCTGATCTCAGCTGATCAACAGTAACAACAGTAGGGGTGGGCCATAGAAACGATATACGATAGAAACGATATAAATTTGGCCAACGATAGAGATTGTGACTATACCGCATGTTGATGATGTCATCAAGCTGCGCCTGTTTTGGTCGAAAGCATCGCAGCAGCTACAACAATTATCATCTGCAATTATGGCGGGCGACAGTCATAACAAAGAGATGAAGCACTATTGAAATATGGCGAAAGCCAAAAAGTTAGCATTCATCCTCCAGCTTCACTGTGCTAATGTTATGCTAACATAGCTGTGTCGCTAGCAGTCATGTAGCACAACATTATATACCAGGTAGTCCAACTTCAGTAACCCTGCAAACGCCACTGCTGTTTAGTCTTCATTTATGTTGGAAGTGATAGCAGAGCTGTACGTTTGAATTAGTTTCAAAAATCTCTCAGTCAGAATATGCTATGAAATGTTTAGGTGGAAACTAGCGAGCTAACTTCCTGTTAACTTCTAACTCCGTTAAATTGAATAAATTCTGTTTTCATGGATGCCTGGATGTAGGGCTGCTCGATTATGGCAAAAATGATAATCACGGTTATTTTCATTGAAATTGAGATCTCAATTATTTGACAATATTTATTTAACAATAACAATGTGTTGAATAATGACTTTAAAGGTTGTCAAAAAATAATATTAAATAGTGTGCAAATACTGATAACAGTGCAAATGTTTGCAATATAAAAAAATAAATGAAAAATGTAAACATCTATGTTTAGTGAACTTTGCAGTGTTGCTCTGTGGTGCAGCTATGACACCGTAGCAAAGTTTACACACAGTCTACTTGATCCACGTCTGACTGAACCCATGTTTCCAAACCACTGAAGTTTTTTTACCTCTTTTCAACCAACAGCAGTCACTCTCCTCTCCAAATAACTTCTGTTTAGCTTTCCAAGCTTCCCTCGGGTCCTCTTAATCAGCGGTCCCCAACCCCCGGGCCTCGGACCGGTCCCGGTCGGTGAGTCGTTTGGTACCGGGCCGCGAGAGTTGAGGCTCAGGTGTGAAATGTATAGTTTTCAGGGTTTTTATCGGTTTTCCATGTTATTTTGTTATCGTTTTTATCGTTGACTTGGTTTTCCTGGGTCTTTTCACGTGTGTTATGAATAAATTTTCTTTTTTTCGGTACCGGCACTAGTTTTATTTTGTTGTATTTATCCGCGACACCTTAATGGCCGGCCCGTGAAAATATTGTCGGGCATAAACTGGTCCGTGGCGCAAAAAAGGTTGGAGGCCGCTGCTCTTAATTGTTGTGACACGTGTTTGAAATGCAGAGAGGTGCGCTCGATTTGCCACACGGAGCAGCGCGAGAGTAAAGCACGAGGGAGGGGCTAATAATCGGCTCAGTCATTTTTAATGATCGTTGAAAGCCCAGATCGTAATCGAGATTAAAATTCGATTAATTGAGCAGCCCTACCTGGATGTTAAACTTAATTGTTACACCTGGTAAAGCAGCAACGCTGATGATTTAATTAAAGATGAAAGAATTTAGACCATTTTTAACTCTTTGTGTTCGTTTGACTTTGGGACCTGAAGTTGTCGGAGTTTTGGACCCAGATTACTCCGTGAAGCTCCTCACTACGGCAGCCGTAATGCTCTGACGATCCATCAAGCAGTGCTGCTTACCAAAGTTGTACTAAAACATTTTTAACAGATTTCTGCAGCCAAAATCGGTTCGAGGTCAGTAAGCACAACCAGAATTCATACATAAGGCACACTCTCGATTTTTGAGGAAATTAAAGGATTTTAAGTGTGGAAAATATGTTATACAGAAGAATATATCGTGATATGGATTTGAGGCCATATCGCCCAGCCCTAAACAACAGGTTATTAAACACATCAGTTTGATCTACAGATCAGATCATACATCAGGTTTACTTCATGTAAAATAAACGTCTCACTCTATGAGCTCCATCAGTCTGTGTACCTCCTCATTGTCATTTCTGAGCAGAGTTTACCTGCACACTTCCTCATGTCTGACAGTGTCACAGTGTGTGTGTGTGCCAACATTAACCAGCTTATCATCAGCTGCTTGTGCTTCATGAATAACTCAGACTGACAGAGTGATGAACAGAGCACAGAGGGAGGCTCTGCTCTGGTCCATCAAGCAGGATTCACATAGTAACATGTTTTTCCTTTGAACACTTCATTGTGTTTAACTTGAAACAGATTAAAAAGTGTTCGATTGTGCACTTCACACAGTCCTGAGTCACAGAGGCTTAAATGTGTTTGATTCTGAGAGGCTTTACTCCTGCATCAACATCAAGTATATGTAGGATTTAAACCGCAGTGAAAACATCCTTAAATATTGATGGTGTGTGAGAGAGTCTGTATTTACTTCTGATTATCTCTGTTTGCAGTGACCCTGAACTGAGCTGGAGCAGCTTCATGTTGTTTTGACGTCACTCGGTAAAACCTGAATGTCGGCTTCTGAAGAACAAACTGGTTTCATCTGTTTCCAGTTAAAGGGACGATCATTGTTCCACCAGTGATGTTGGATCCAAAGTTTCATTCAGATCGTTTTAAACTGTTTATCAAAGACAAATGTTTGAGTGCAGAGTTACTGACTGATAACCAGAGTGGATTCAGCCAATCATCAAATCATCTCATTGGTTTTATTTTATGTAAATACAAACGTCTCACTTCCTGATCTGCTCATAAAGTTCCTAAAGACAAACTGTTAAAGGAGGAAACAGAGCAAACTTACAGCTTCTTCACACACCAACAACAAGCTGCACAGCTGCACACTAAACACAGACACACAGGTGATTCCTGGAAGGAGGCGGGGCTTCACCTGAAGCAGGACAGGTGGAGACTTGATAGGAATTTTCCCCGTACAGGGAGGAGGCTGATCTTCAGATGAGTTCCTGTTAAATCTGACGAAACAAAGTTAAAAGTGGACTCAGTCTTGTCTGATTTCACTCTGTTTTTCACTGAGCAGGTTTAAGTTTTATTAATGAAAATCAGCAGAGCTTGGTACTGATGGAAGACCCTCCTCTAATCGTTGTCATTCAGAGTGATCCAACCTGTTTGTGAATGCAGCTCACAGACTCTCCGCATTTCCACACGACTTAAATGGTAAATGGCCTGCATTTGTATAGCGCTTTACTCTACATTCAGTCATCCACCCATTCACACACACATTCACACACTGGTGATGGCAGCTACATTGTAGCCACAGCTGCCCTGGGGCGCACTGACAGAGGCCAGGCTGCCGGACACTGGCGCCACCGGGCGAGTCCCTTCATGCATCGTTGACCAACGTGGACGTGGTGGAGTAACAGTTGTGGAGAATGCAACAGCTGAGGTTTGAGAAAAGGAGCTAATAGCCAAGGTCAGCGGCTCTCCTACTTCCTCATAAGGAAACTTCTCAGGTGGATGTCTTTCTCTGTCAGAGCGCCTCCACCTTACTGGCTGTGGTGCAGTGAGATCTGAGTCAGTCTTGGTAGGAGTCAAGTCAGGTTCATCAATCACAACATGGTCTGAAGACCAAGCACCTGAGTGAACATAGTCAACACGACTTGTGCCAAAGACTTCAGGTGTGTCAGGTTGGTGGGTTTGCCAACCAGGTAAGGACATTTCTGGTATAACAGTGTCAGAGAAGTTCTGACGTGCACTGTTGGGCTTCCTGTTAGACTCTCTTGGTAAACCTCAGAGCCTGACGTCTACAAACCAACTGTCCTTTGACATTTTTAGATGTGGGGTCAAAAGCAGAGCTGATCGAGGATTTCAGTGATGGCTCCAAATATCTAACCTGCACTTTTACATAGCAGCTGCTCCGTCTGTCAGTAATTTAAAAACTTTTAATGAGCTGCTGTTTCTCACTGACCGTCAGCTGTAGCTGAGGAGGATATCATTGCATTTGAATCCTCCTCGCTCTCTTTAACCCGAGTTCCTTCTGATTGGTTTCTTGGTTCTACAAAGAGAGTCTGCTGCCTGAGGGCCCCACCTCCTCCTCCACCTACTGCTGTGGACATTTACAAAACGTCAATCCAAGAAAAATTGTCTGGTTTGTAATAGATAGTCATTTTTTATTAGAGTCTACAGCAGGAACCAACCTGAACCTTGTTATGAGCTGAATCAGTGCTGGACTGTAGAAATGCTGTTTCAGTGGCTGCTGCAGGAACTAACATGGAAACGTGTTCAGCAGCTTTCCAGCTCTAATATAGGAAACACAAGATCAGAGTTTGGACACACTGGAACCAAACAGTTTTGTCTCGGACTTTTATTTCAGCATCATCGTTTGGGTTGAATTAAAACCTTTCAGCAACGCTAACCAGACTTTACGAGGTAAACGTGTATCTCCAAGAATGTCTTGCTAAGAGTCGCGTGTTCTGGGAAACAACACACAAATCAGTGGCGTCAATAAGGTTGTGTTTCATGTAATACTCTAGACTTTACTGTGAGACCATCACTAACATGCAGACGTCACAAAGTTGTTCACGGATCACATTAATCCAGAGTCACAGACATGCAGAGACACTTCCAGGTATAACATATATAATCCACACAGTCAGTCACAGCTGAGCTCTTTACTGAAGTCAGCATCAGCTCTCTGCTCGCTCTCACATCATATTCATGACAATCAGACGTGTTTCAATGATGCTGCTGTTTTCAGCCAAGCACACAGTCTCCATGGAAGTTTAAACTGGAAACACTGGTAACTGCAGCAGAGTTTCATTTGGAGCAGACCTGATCTTTGTGACGCATCAACATGTCAACACAGTATTTAACAGAACTGCAGTTTGCATCAGATCATACATCAGACTGACCACGTTTGTCATTTCATCAAACCTGCCATTAACATATTCAACAGTACTTACACTATCTTAAACATGTTTTCTTTTTAAAATGTTTGCATATTTATTAAATATAAACTGTGCAGTATTTCATTGATGGAGGCCAAGAAAACACAGTTACAGGAGAAATGTATTTAAGCTTGAAATGTAGCTGCACTCGGTAGAATTGAGCCAACTGGTTGTCTTCATTTTCAGTTCTGATGAGCTCACATGTTTAAGATCATCAGTTTAAAGAACCATAAGGCCGTGGATCCTTAAGGGTTTTATGGTTTGAGTTTACAGTGAGAGGTGTTGATAATGATGTTGGCTGTTTTCAAGTTGAACAATCTTCCAGGGAAGTTTAAACTAGAAAAACGAGTCACTGCCTGCAGCAGAGATTCAGTTTGCAGCATTCCTGATCTTTGTGCAGCAGCAACAACATGTTGTTAACAGAGCTGTGTAAAGACTGACTCACCTCACCAGGCTCTCTTTCATTCACAGCATACACAACATTTACTTCATTACAAGCTGTGCTGCTCAAGTTACTGGAAATAAGTACTCAGTTACTAAGTAATCCCATGTCTTTACTGATTACTTATTTTCAAAAGTATTTGGTTACTTTACTCTTTAAAAAAACACGACTTGAATACGTAATAAAGTAGAAAGTAGACGTTTCAGCCCGAGACTTTTTCTGCATAATCCATCATATAGAAATGAATCAAATTAAAAAGCCTTTCTTTTAATTGTTTTATTGTTTTTAATCTTTTTATTTTATGCATCAAGAAAAGATTAAATTATATTATAGCTGTTTTTGACTTGATGAAATGTGTTTAACATTTAAACCTATTTCCTGTATATTCCAGCACATGACATAAAATAATGTTTTGTGTTTCCACTCCCGAGTGGGGCGGGTGGAGGTCTGCCCACAGCGGTCATGTCAGGGGGAGGATCCGGGGGTTTCTCTGTCAATGTCACGTTCCCATGGCAGCGTGCTTGCTCAGATCTGAAGTGTTATGGTCCTGGGTGGGTGGCCCAGTGTTTTTTGAGTTTTGGTTCCTTCTCATGGTTCCTTAGTTTTTTAGTGTTTCTTGAGTTCTAGTTTTAGGGTTTGTTATGTGGCTTCCTTCTGCATTTCCTGTTTTATTGTGAAGGTCTGTGTCTTATGCCAGAGTGTTCAGTTTGCGTTTCCCCTGTCTCGTCTTGTCAATCAGAATCGGCCGTGCCTCCCTCCTGTGTGTAGTTTCCCCTCTGTGTATTTATAGTGTGTGTTGTCTCGTGTTCGTCGCTGGTTCGTCTGTGTCGTCTCCTTCACGTCTCCCTGCATATCTTTCTAAGGATTTCAGGTTTGAGGTTAGTTTTGTTTAGTGATGGGTAGATGAGGCTTCGTGAAGCGTTTCAGCACATTCCCCAAACTGTACCGATACTGTGTCGACACAGTGTTGCTGTTTTGCTCCATACTGACACCTGCTGGACTTTAAATATCATTGCAGGCAACTTACTTGAGACTCAACAGACACCTAGTCATACTTGTTTACACTGTAAGGTACAGTGGAACCCCGACTTACCAAATTAATTCGTTTCCGAAGGTCTTTCGTAAGTCGAACATTTTCGTAAGTCGAAGCACCCATTGCGCGTTTTGAGTGAGGCGATGCTGAATGATAGGCTATAGGCTAACAACAATACTCTAACTAGAACAACAATACATCAGTGGAACAGCGATGCGCAAGTACGGAAGCCAAGGGGTTGTCTCCGAAAACATTAGAGCACTTTTGCAAACATGTGATGTCTTCAGGGGCGGATCTAGAAGGGTGGCATGCATGTGCCACCCTAAAATGATCCCTTGCCACCCCAAGTGCCACCCCAGTTTTGCATATGACAGTGTTGTTTATTAAAATAAGATCGCATTAACAGTTTGAGCGTAGTTACAGGCAGCAGTGATATATACACATATATAGTATATATATACATACATATATACACATATATATATATATATATATATATAGTATATATATATATATACTATATATATATATATATATGTGTATATACACATATATATATATATATATATATATATATATACACATATATATATATATATGTGTGTATATATATATATATATATATAGTATATATATATATATATATACTATATATATAGTAGTAGCAGCAAGCAGGTGAATTCTGTACATTAATATGAATAGACGTCTGACTATTTTACAGGATAGACAATATAAGCATATTTAAAGTTAAAGGAATTGAAATGTACATTGTGCCTTGGTTTAGTGTCTGGAAGAGTCCTGTCTCAGTCAGTTATAGATGATGTGAGAGGGCGGGTGTGTGTGTTTAGGGCACGGATGGCTTGGGGATAGAAGCTCCTCTTGAGTCTCTCTGTCCTTGCCCGGAAGATGCTGAACCTTCTACCAGATTGCAGAAGTTGGAACAGTTTGTTGCCAGGATGGGACGGGTCCTTCAGTATCTGCTCTAGTCCGGCATCTCCTGGTGTAGGTGTCCTGAAGCGGGGGGAGAGCAATCCTGCAGCAGCGTTCTGCTGTACGGATCACTCTCTGGAGAGCTTTTTGGTCCTTCACACAGCTGTTCCCGAACCACGATGTCATGTTCTGTGTGAGGATGCTCTCCACAGCGCCTGTATAGAAAATCCTGAGGATCTTTGGAGAGACCCTGAACTTCCTCAGTTGTCGTAGGTGATACAGGCGCTGCCTAGCCTTTTTGGTCTGGACCTGAATGTGTCAGGTCTGAGGAGATGTGGACACCAAGATACTTGAAGGACTGCAGCCTCTCCACTGGAGCTCCATTGATGATAATGGGCTTGTAGTCTCTGTGCGATGTGAATTATATTATATGTGAATGATATAATGTTAAATTACTATTAAGCAAATGGCTGACTAAGTATTGTAGACTTTAGTTTACTGCAGCCATGTTTCATATAAATCAGGTATCATACAAAAATAAAAATAGCTTCAAATACAGTCATGACAATAAAGAATATGCCTTTAAGGACTTAACATCATTACTTCAGTAATAGTACACCAACATCTCTGATACATTAGCACTTGTTAGGTGTGGCTGTGTGAAAACAGTAGATCGCGACACAGAGAAACACAGGGCTTAAATACACAGAGGGAGCAATCAGGGAATGGGTAACAGGAGGGAAACACAGCTGGGGCAAATCAGGCCTAACGAGACAAGAGGAAGCAAAACCAGACACATTAACATCAGACATGGACTTTCAAAGTAAAACAGGAAACATAACACAGACTCACGGGCAGGCACTATAACAAAGGGAACAGAGACGTGGGAACAGGGCAGACACAAACACTGACTGAACACGGGGATATAGGAACTTAGGATACACATAGACGCGAACTAGACAAGGGAACTCAGTGTACTAAGGGAACACTGAATGACCTGGTGGGTTTTGTCCATAAAACTACTCATCTACTGACCTTGGTTTTAAGTTGGACAGTGATTTTAAATTGGACAACCAAATCAGAGCAGTGTTGAAGTCCGGTTTTTATCATTTAAGGCGACTGGCAAGAGTAAAATCTTTTCTTTCGAGGCAGCACCTTGAAACAGTGATCCATGCTTTTATTTCTTCCCGCCTGGACGACTGTAACTCACTTTATGTGGGGGTCAGTCAGTCGTTGCTCTCACGTCTGCAGCTGGTTCAAAATGCGGCTGCACGACTCCTAACAGGAACTCAAAAAAGAGAGCATATAACCCCCGTGCTGGCCTCTCTGCACTGGCTGCCTGTGTCTTTTAGAGTTCATTTTAAAATTCTCATGTTTGTTTTTAAATGCCTTCACAGTCTTGCCCCGCCTTACCTCTCTGAGCTTCTTCATCCCCACACACCCTGTCGGTCTCTCAGGTCAGCTGACCAGCTGCTCCTGGAGGTACCGAGATCCAGGAGGAAGCTCAGAGGGGGCGGGGCCTTCTCTATTGTGGTCCAAAGTTATGGAATAATTTGCCCATGCACGTTAGAGAGGCCCCTTCACTGTCCACTTTTACATCACGTCTTAAAACCCACTTTTATTCCTTGGCTTTTAACCTCAGTGAGACTTAGTTTCTTTTTTAATTGAAGTAGTTATTTAATTAATGATTTCACTCTTCTTTTATTTGTGTTTTATTTATATCTCATGTAATTTTATTTTACAGTTCCAGTGTACAGCACTTTGTGTCAGCTGTGGTTGTTTTAAAGTGCTTTATAAATAAAGTTGATGATGATCTCAGATGACCACAAAGTAAAAGATCTCTCAGCAACATGATGCAACAGTTTAGGCACTGTTGCCCCGATCAGATCAGTGAGCTTTTTATTCTAAACATGAGCTGCTGTTACAGCAACAGACATTAATCCTACTGGTGTCCCACACAACAACTCAGTGTCCACTATGTGAAGCAGCCAAACACAGGCCTGCTCCTCTCACTAACAGAGACAAACTGCTGGCATGTTGGTTTCCATCTATACTGTCCAGTCTCTGCTGGTGGACACACAGCAGCATTGTTTCATCTCGTTTGAGTCATTGTTGACCTTAGCATGTTTTTAGTCTTCTGAGAGCACTGAAGCTTCTTTCAGCCTCAGTACCTGCGTTTTATCCTCAGATTAAATTATTATTCTGTGCTTGATGGGCCTCACCTTTGGCCCTGGCTCCTCCCCTCTGACTGCACTAGGACATACTGTCACCTGATAAAGTAACACATGGATTCGTGTCATATAAAAAGTGAGACGTGTCAATTCAGATTCTTTGTCAAACATACACTAATGAATCAGTTTACATCAGCAGCCTGACAACTGTCATGATAAATACTAGTTAATCTACAGTCACCTGTGAGCTCTCCTCTCCACCTCTGAGCTACATGGCAGAGCTGCCTCTGTCACCTGATCAATAACAGTGAGACACTCCACATACATGCAGTCACACATGTGCTTCAAATACAGTCATGAACCATCAGGTCATCCTCCAGTTTCACCTGTGACCTTGTGTCACCATTGCTCTCTGAGCTCTGTGTTGGTTCTTCTGTCACCTGACAAACAGGACAAACATGACAATAAGAATAAAATGTGCAGCTGCTTCAGTGTTTCTGTCACTTTGTGCAGATCCTGACTCGTCAGTAATGTTTGTAGGCTGAGTGCATTTTAAAACTGTGCAAACTGCACTACAAGGTGGAAAATTTGCAAAATCGTGACTACCTCATGATATATTGTCTCAAAAATTAACCCTATGAATACGTCAGTGCCATTAGGATGAAATTATTGTGTCACCAACATTTTAACATTAGACATATAATTCTAACAGCCTCTGTAAACTAATATCCGGGCTGCTCGAGGCTGCCGTTTTCTCTGACAGTTTCAATCAAAATTAGAAACGCTGCTCTGAGACTGAGAGAACTAACAGTGCTGATGGTCCGCTTGAAGCTGAAGCTCCGGTGCGTGTCAAAAAAATCAACACACACCGGCTCACTCCTTGGCGGCCGCTTATTGGGGCTCGCTTGGGCCACTTCGGAGGTGGGGTGCCCCCGGCCTCTCGGCCTGGGGCTCGGTCACTCAGGCACGGCTGGCTGCCGGCGGAGCTCACGGGCGCGTCACTGCAACCCCCCCTGGCTTCTGCTCCGCGGCTGCTGAATGAGCCCTCATCTGGGACTCTCCTCAGCTCTTTCTGGGACAGTGGCGCGGCTGCCCCTCTGTGGGTCTTCCTTGGTCTCTTGTGTTCTGGGGGCCTCTGGATGTCTGGAGTTTTGATCTCCTCCATACCTGCTTGATACCATAAAGGACGGGGCTGTGGCCCCCCCACACCCTCTAGCAGATCATTACATGGAGAAACCTTTGGAATGCAAGCATGCTGATCCACACAGGTATGCACACAGGTGTACACATGTGTATTCACAGACACGGACTACAGCTTTCTTGGCTGCTGCCTCAAAGCACACTGTGCGCTGTCTATCTTGCGTGCTGCACAATATCGTTTATTATTTAGTATCTACTGATATCTACTGCTAGCTAGTTTATTGTGATGGTGCTGTTTTTTTTATTATGTTGCTCTTTGCTGTTTGCTGTCTCCTCTGGGTTTTTTCTCCATACAGGTGACCCAGGAGTTTTGTTTTTTTTATTTGTTTGTTTTTTTCTCTCTTCCCCCCCTTCTCACCGTCTCTTCTCCCCTTTGGTTTTCTTTCTTTCTCTCCCTCTCTTTCTTTCATTCTTTCCCCCTGTCCTGTCCCCCAGTCATGTCTGTCCCGTTTGCAACTGAAAATAAAATAAATTCATAATTATAATAAAGGTCAATCAAATGGACCAATATGGCAAGGCCATGATGATCCACTTGGTAAAATAAATCCGCTTGGCATCTTTCTTGGCCTTAAGACAACAATTCTGATGGCTATAGATCCAAACGGGACAAAAAAAAAAAAAATCAACACACTGCTTCAGAAGCTCTGTGTCGAAGCTTGATTCGTTTGGCCAGAGTGATCAGTGACGTCCGAAGCTTCATTTAGAACCTAACTGCTTCGGTGTCTGATTCAATGGTTTATAAGGAAGTGAATCATTCGCGGGATTTGTGGAGTGTTTGGTGGTGACAGATAGCGAACCACTGATCATTCCACTGAGAGATTTGGAGCCAGTGAGGAATAGAGGAGGTTCTGTTGTGTGGGAGAATTTTGAGTTGATTTTGGTCGATCCGGTGGGTTTTCCAGCTTTGTGTTCTGGCCGTTTGCTTTTGTTTTGTGCGTGTTTATTATATCTGAAAACGGGAAAAAGATAAAATGTCAAAAATCTGCTTCCATAATATAAATATCATTAAATAACTTTAGAAAAACTTCCACTTGACTCTTTACATGTAATGTTGTAAAAATATATATTTTATTGTTTAATTAATCTGAAAATGTTAGTCTGCCAAATGTGCAGCAATTGAATTTATTTATTCTCTTTGGCTGATAGTTTGTGGGGCCCAGGTAGACTGTACAACTGCATCTCTACCAGTTTCTCTGCACTCCAGCCTCCTCTGTGCCATGTGAAGGGATTTTCCTTAAGGCAGGAGAAATGATGAAGGTCCTGAGTTCAATTCCACCATCAGGCCGGGGTCTTTCTGTGTGGAGTTTGCATGTTCTCCCCGTGTTTGCGTGGGTTCACTCCGGGTACTCCGGCTTCCTCCCACCGTCCAAAGACATGCAGCTTGTGGGGATAGGTTAATTGGATAATCCAAATTGCCACTAGGTGTGAGTGTGAATGGTTGTCTGTCCCTGTGTGTTGACCCTGCGACAGACTGGCGACCTGTCCAGGGTGGACCCCGCCTCTCGCCCTATGACAGCTGGGATAGGCTCCAGCGCCCCCCGCGACCCTGAAAAGGATAAGCGAATGGATGGATGGATAATATTATTTATAAATATACCCCTCCGGCGATTAAATGCATACCTGCATGGAGGCAGGACCTCACAGCAGAAGCATACTCCATAATGTGTTGTACATTATTACATGTATATATATGTAACGTGGTATTTTTCAATTATTGTATTTACCAACATCAAGAAGTCACAAGCAAAGAAAGACCACACCATGGTGCATGTTTAAACAAGGAGAGTTTACCGGTCAAAACTATTTATTAAACAAATAAAACACATTTTTTAACCACCAAAAAATACACGTTCAAAGCAACACAGCGGCGGCCCAATATCAGACAGAACTCCACTCTGTAGAGTGAGCAGTCATTATGAAGCAGTTGGTTTTCTTTTGTGGATTCAAGCTGCTCTTCATATTTTTGGCCACCAGATGTCACCAGAGAGGACTGTGTTGAAAAGCTTCGAGTAATGAACCGTTTTTCAATACAAGCTTCAGAAAGCTTCATTTAGCCATCACTACCTGTAACGTTATTGTGACACATTTTATGAGTGAACTTGGCTCTAAGTGACTCACAGGTTTCTTTGAAAAACACTTTCTTACATCCAGCTTCTTCCTCTTTGCTGCCGTCCTCCTCTCCTCCTCGCAGCGCAGGCTTGCCGCTGCTGAAACTAAACAGAGCTCCCTGACAGGCTCAGCCAATCACATTGGCCATACTTGTCACATGACCAGGACTCCAGTAGAAGTAATTTAACTCTTTGTGCACCGCTTGGTGAGACGCTGACAGATCGGTTTTCTTTCTTTCTATCGGGTTTGATTTTCTTTACTGGAAGAGATCAAATTATTGGTGGGGACACGTCACTTCCGTCCGTGACAATCTACGCCCTTGGTAAAAAACTTTGAAGTCCGAACTTTCAATGTGGCTGAAACAGACTCAGCGTTGCTGCAGCTTGTTGCTGTGTCAGCTCACATCAGTCATGTGATCTGGAGGTGCAGCGTGTCCGTGGACCACAGAGGGTTAATAACACTCACCTTCCTTCATTTCCACAGTGTAACATCCACCCACCTGTGTAAAATCCAAAATTCCCATGGTGTTGTTCAAAATGTGCTCTGGCACAATCATGAGCATCACTTGCTGCTGAAAACAAGAAGAAAGCCGTCCTGCTATGGGCTGAACCATTTGTTAATGTGGAGGGGGGGGGGGGGGACACTATGGAATATATCCAGTTCTAGCATTTATATTCACTGCTGACTGTAACTACGCTCAAACTGTTAAACTTATTTTAATAAACAACACTGTCATATGCAAAACTGGGGTGGCACTTGGGGTGGCAAGGGATCATTTTAGGGTGGCACTTGCCACCCCATGCCACCCTTCTAGATCCACCCCTGCTGATGAAGCCAACAGGTTCGCTTCATTTGCAAAAAGCAGATATGAGTTTCTGAGGCCACAGTCTTCTGTGGCAGAAGGGGAATCAGGGGAAGCCCTGGAGGAGTCCACCACCCACCAGAAACAGGTCTGAGCTCTCACTGCAGTGGTAAAGGGGCTACACAGCCCACGTGAGGCTGAGGGATGCAGCCTTCTGTCAGACTGTCACTAACACAGAGAAACACCCGTGTACACTCATACTCATGGGCACATACACCAATCAACCTAACCCCACTAACTGCTCGTCTTTGGACTGTGGGAGCCAGAGAACCCAGAGAGGACCCAGACATGGGGAGAGCATGCAAACAGCTTAGATGTTGGATTTGAACCCAGAACCTTCTTGCTGTCAGGAAACAGTGCCAACCACTTTTCCACTGTGCTGCCTGTTTGACTCTGATACACCCATTTTTGAGCTCTTAAAAACAGCCCTCCACACAACAGAGACAAACCATAAAGGACTTTGTGGCTTGTAGCAACCGAAGAAAGTTTAAGGTGCAAAATAAAGAGGTTGAAAGGAAAGTAATAAAGATGTAATTATAACAGTAATGTTGGCTGTGTATCACGTGTGGCATGTCATTGTGGGGCTGGCCTCTGCTGGGATTGAGAATATGTGATGGCGGGGGCAGGGTTGGTTACTGGGGTTTATCCTGATCTCCTGTTTAGTGGAACTGTGCTCCTTTGAATCCACAGCACTAACCTGGCACACACACATAAAATGCATCATTGCTACAGAGCACAGCAGGACTCATTATGAGTGGTGGGGCAGGCTGGATGGTGTTGAGGAGTCGTATCGCAGTGACATTGGCTCCCCTGCTTCACTCTCTCCTGCCCCACTAATGCAACTCACTAATCCCTCTGTCCCCTTTAGGTGGGGCTCACGCTGACAAGATAAAATAAGCTGCAGGACTGGTGGGTGGGGGCTGTGCTGTCAGCCCCCCTGGGTCTGCTCCTCTGTGATCCTCAGTGGGCCAGTATGCCTCTCCTGGTAGCTCCATGGGGGATGGTGTGGTGGGTTGGTGGGTGCCATGGCGACTATGTGCGGACTTCACATTTTTGTCTGCTGTGACAGCTCCTTGATCTGGGCGGGGCCAGTGGGGTGTGGGGGCTGGTAGGTCCTTTGTGGGGCTTTGGACGTTGCCTGCAGGCACGTGCAGAGGGGGGGGCTAGAGGGGCTTGAGCACCCGCCCCTTTCCTGATGGGTGCCCAAGGTGCCCTTTTGTTGAGGCAACTTTAAAAAAAAAAAAAAAGATTATTATTTTTTTATGTGTGTGTGCGTGCGGAGTCCTGTCTGTGCCCCTCAACAATAATATTTAACTATTAATCACAGTTTTGCTAAATAAAAGGATCTGGCTTGCATCAGTCACATGATCACATTTAACCAATGATCGCCCTTGACGGCAGAACGCGCTGGTTACGAGCCGGGAACGAGCTCACAAAGAGCACGCGCATTTTTAGCGGTCCGGAGCTGTAGGAGAAACACAAGTTAACTCAGAGACACAGACTGATGCGACACAACCAGTAAGTAGGTGTACAGCGCACACTGTAGTGTGTAGCACCCAGGAGTATTAGCTTATTACGTACACGTTGGTAAGCTGTCTTGTTGCAACTGACGAACTGAAACAAACGAGCGTGCTGTGTGTGCAACAGCGCGACAAACATTACCTGTCCTTTTATTAACTGCACAAGTAGTGCTGGTCACAGCTGCTGGCTACCTGTGTAAGGCTGTCATGGGTCTGTAGCTCTGTCACCGTTTTAGGGAACATATTTAGTTTTAAAGTATTTAGAACATATTTAGCTTTAAAGTAAGTTTCCGGGCTTTTCCTGCCTTTCTGGAGGGATTATATTTCACTAAAAAACGATCTAATATGCATGTCCACATAATAATTATTATAATTATAATATATTAAAAACACAAGCTGTATTTTAAAGAACATACATTAAGAAGCAGATTATATTAGATTTATATTTTAAATAAGACAAAAGTTGGATGTTACAGCAGTAAAATGATTGTATCTCTACAGTTTAAACATGTAATAAGCTTTGCCCTGCACAGAGTGGATAGTGAAACACATGGAATCATCATAAATACATTATTTCATATTTATTACTTCCCCCTCCTCTTTGCTTTATTATTGTAGCTCTAGTAATAAATAATAATGTAAGGATTCTGGATCAGCACCGTGATGCCCATAGTATATACAGTATTCTGAAGAAGGTCTAACATGTCACTGTGTGTGCATGTGTGTGTTTTATTTAGCTGGATTTAAAAAAATATTACTCATGATATAACATTGTGCAGACATGGCTGGTAAGGACATGAGGAGGAAACAGCAGGAGCTGTGTGAGGCTACTAAAGGCAGGGCTATAACATTTTTCTGTCATCATTTTATTATAGATTAAGTGCAAGAGTTGTTAGGTGTGGATAATTAGATTATAGTTTATTGCAATAGCAAGTTGTGCCTTGTTCTCACATAGACAGCAAGTGCAGAGTGATATATGAAATGATGGGATGGAAGGAAGAAGAGAAGCAAAGAGTGATTCACAGGCGGAGCCTAAATTATTTCTCACAGTTTTTGTTGCCTTATGGTTCCAAGCGCTGTCACCAATCTTTGCATTTTGTTATTATCTCACGACACTTGTTTAATCAGCTACCATCTCTCCTGTGGACTTTTTACTGTCTACAGTCTCAGATCAACACAGCCCTGCCCTCCAGCACTATCCACAGCAACCCCTCAACAGCAACATTGTACCCATCAGGTAAAGCATCGGCTACGTTTGCTTTGCCTTGTTGCCCATATTAGATTCTTGATGAAAGTGTGTTGTTGTTATTCAGCCTGGTTCAATGTGCCCCTTTCTAACTTTGAGCACCCGCCCCTTTAAACCTCTCTGCACGGCCCTGGTTGCCTGAATATTGTCAGGCAGCTGGGTGCTGTGCCTCGACCCTTTCTTCCTTTGCATTTGTGGTTTGGTGCCATAAATGCACAACATAGAAGAGCCACCTCGACGGGACAACACTCAGCGGTTCATCTGTCTCTCTTCCACAGCATGTCTTTATCCTGTCTTCCTTCTCTCACCCCAACCAATCACAGCAGATGGCCCCGCCCCTCCCTGAGCCTGGTTCTGCTGGAGGTTTCTTCCTGTTAAAAGGGAGTTTTTTCTTCCCACTGTCGCCAAAGTGCTGCTCATAGGGGGTCATATTGTTGGGTTTTTCTCTGTATGTATTATTGTACGAGCTACCTTACAGTATAAAGCACCTTGAGACGACTGCTGTTGTGATTTGGTGCTGTGTAAATAAAACTGAATTGAATTAAGAAACAACTCTTAGATTCCTCACATGATTCTCCTGTATTCCTACGGGACGCCAAGGTAATATAACATGGAAGTGTGTCGCAGTGCCTGGTGGCCACATGTTACCCATAAACTGTCAACCTGACCGTACTGTAGCTACGTCCAAAGACTAGTTAAAGATTAAAGCTTTTTGGGGGGTTAAATCTGACATAAATAAAGAAAGAATAACATTAAAGTCGATTCTTTTGATCACTGTAGTTCTACTTTGAGGATATGACGTGTAAAAACCCTCAGTTGTGGCTGGTGGATCTCACATTCCTGGTCTTTGTAATTCCAGTTCAATGAAGCCTCATTTTCACCTTTTTCCAGGTAAATTTTCCCAACTGTTCTAATGTCCATGCTGTGGCATTGTCCCATCATTTGTATTTCCTGTTAATGGATTTTTAATATGGTCTGGGAAATTACTATATATGAGTAACTTCCTGTTGTATTGCAGCTTAAGTTGTAATAGTTTCCTTTCAGAACGAGGAAAACGAAGAAACCCAAACACTGCTCAGTGGATGAGTCCGTCCTGGAATAAATACCAGGACAAAACTAAAAAGAAGAGCTTGTTTCCTCGAAGCAACAACAGAAAGCTCTTTGTCTCTACAGATGTTTCTGGGAAACACGTTAACAATATTTAAACATTTGTTCTTAATAAACGTTTTTACTTAATGATGCTTTATGATATTTCTATCTGACCTAATGCAGCAGCGTATCCACATGAACTCTGCAGTGTTTCTACCCAGAGGCCACCGTGGTCCTTCTTTACTAATGCTGAGGGTTTTCTCCCAGCCGTGATAGCCTTTGACAGGTAAACTGAGTCATTCCAGCCCAGTGCAAAAATAACCTCTCTGTCTGCTCTTAACTTCACGCATCGATGCTAAAACGTTGCATAACTGAACCTGCAGACTGTGATCCTGTAGCTGTCGAGGAGAGGGCTTGATGCCGTCCATCTTCTGCTCAATTAACAACGCCTGCAACCTTTTGAGCCTTGGTCCTGCTACAGTCACAAATATAACATCATCACTCTTTATTTGATCCACTACACTGCTGTCATTTCTCTGTTATGGCCCCACAAGGTCACTGAATTCTGTCATTCTTCTCCAATCCATGGTTTTCAGTCACTGGTGGGCAACATTACTCTACCACGACTGCAAACAGTGGACAGTTGGTAGGTAGTCCTGCAGGACGCCTGTCTCGAGCCAAGGCTACTTGGAACATCTCTCCATGGAGGAACAATGAAGACATGAAGAGAAACTATAAATCTTTGGGACTTGTGCTCCAACAGCTTTGTTTAAAGGCCTGAAAGTGGCGACGTCTCTCCCAGAGCTCCAGCTCAGTGACATCTATGTGTGCCTTGTATGCTTCAGCTGACGCTGCTGCCAGGATGAAAGCTGTCAAACCGAGCACAGCTACATGTTCCACCTGGATGGGTAAATAATGTGTTTGAGGTGAGAACAATCAGGAAAGCTCGCCAGCGGCTTTACTTCCTGAGGAGGCTGAGGAAGTTTGGCATGAACGCCAACATCACCTCAAATTTCTACAGGTGTGCAGTCGAGAGCTTGCTGACGAGCTGCATCACAGTTTGGTACGAAGCTGCTCTGCCAGCAGCCGTAAATCACTACAGAGGGTGAAGGCAGCAGAGCACATCACTGGCACGAGGCTTCCTGCCATTCAGGACATTTATCTCCAGCGGTGCCTCCATAAAGCACACAGCATCATCAAGGACCACAGCCACCCAGCACATCAGCTGTTCTCCTTGTTACCATCGTTACAGGAGTCTGTCTGCTCGGACTACAAGACTCAAAAACTGTTTCTACCACCAAGCCGTACGACACCTCAACCACAACACTTAAACACACACAACACAGCACTCAGAAGCTACCTGCAGCTTCACAAGTACTCTGTTTAATCTGCACTGGTCACTCCACTTTATTGTCATTGATATTTATATTTAAAAGTGCAATACTGAAATTTTCTGCTGCTCATTCCTGTGCAATGTCCCATCTGCCCTCCCGTCATATTTCTCTTCAAGATTTTCTTATTTAATCACTAGTGTACATATATTTATAGATACAAATATATTTAGTCATCTTTTCTCTTTTACCATGTCTCTCTAATATTTGCTCCTTACTATTTTTCTATTTTCTTTATTATTTTATTTTATTATATTTTCTCCTACTGTATCAAGCTGCCGAGTGACTGCTGCTCGTCAAACACATTTCATTGCAATGTTGACCCTGTGCTAACTTGCATATGACAAATAAAACTGAAAACTGAAAAGAAGAAACTGGTCGTTGTTAAAGGAAAGGTAATCTCCACATAAGCAGCTTAGATGACCTTCCACGTGTAAATCTTACAATGTGTTGACTTGGACATGAACAGTGTAGGACCAGAAAAGTCCCAGCAGTGTTAATTTGTCACATTAATGTAAAATGAAGTATTTTTCTGATGTTGGGTTAATCGTTCCTACAGTTTAAATGAGCCGTCACTGATGTTCACATGTGGCAGCCATACTCTACGGCTTCTGTAAATAAACACTGATTACTGAATCCAGTTTTGGCTACATTAAACTCAAAGACGTTCAAAGGATGGCTGGAAAGCTACAGACTGCAGTACTGTTTGGCACCAGTAGCAAAGTATGTCTGTTGTGGAGTTGTAGACATGTAACTTGAACATGTTTGTAACTTTTTACTAGCATTTTGTTTACTATGTTTCAGATCTATGGCACTAAATGGGGGACTGACCACGTTTTTGACCTTGACTGGACTTACTGGGTCCAGTAAAGATATCATAGCCAAAGGTGGCTCTGCTTCCAGTTCTGGCTTATAGGAAGATCTCTGAAGGTTGGGTGTAATCCTCTCCTGACTTTGGATCACTCTCTTAGATCTAAACCTCCAGCTCTGGACTCGCCATCCTCAAAGACTGCTCCATAAGAACACAGGCATGTGTGAACAGCCCACTCCTCCTTTGGTCAATGGCACACACTTTTAGACGATGTGTATTCAGCATCTGGCAAGAGTGGAATCAACTGGGGCTCTTTCTAAATTGGCGTCACCATTGATTGTGGTGGTGGCAGCAGCTCATTCTGCTGGCTCTGTGTAACAGGGTCATAAATCACATTGTTATAATGTGTTCTAAACCCCCAAACTGCTCCTTTTATACCTGACTTTTAGGACCTCCAAGCCTGTAGTTGTGTTCATTATCAGTTAGAGCCCCTCCTCGTTCTTTTCTTCTTCTTCGGTGCAATCCTATAAATACAGTGTACCCCTTTTGCCTCTCCCCTTTTCTACAATCCCCCTGTGGGAGAGGTGGGTGTCATTTCTTTCCAACACTTTAAAACACACATATAATGCATATTTAGCCACCTGGATGTTTCTGGTTGCAATTTTAGTTCGATTATTGTCATTATTAAGCCTGTTTTTGTTAGATGTTATAAGTGTGTCGTATGTGTGTATCATAAATGTGTTTTAGGCGCCATAAATGCTAGCATGAATATATACTCCTTGCTAGCTTGGGAGCTGTGGTGGGTTGAACTAACCCTCTTCCCCACTGTTTGTATTTGGTCGTAGGAGCTGGAGTGGGCAAATTATTTACTGGGAGGTCTTTCTTTCTTTTACCTTTTTTATCAGACACAACGCAGAATCACACCGGTTACATCTGCAGCTCATCCATCACCTGTTCTTCCCATCACTTAATGTTTTTGCTGCAAGACGTTGGAGTGAGTGCCATCTATTTTGCTGTTGTTTGGAGGCATTTTAGTTCAGTGAGAGACAGGAGGTCACGCAACAAACTGCTCAAACGAGTGGAAGCCGCTGCCCTCTGCTCGTCAGCTGGGAAACCTGGATCTCCCTTGTTGTGTTAACAGACCTCTCTGCATTGAATCATACCTGTTATTAACCTCTGTCTCTCTTCCACAGCATGTCTTTATCCTGTTTTTCTTCTCTCACCCCAACCAATCACAGCAGATGGCCCCGCCCCTCCCTGAGCCTGGTTCTGTCGGAGGTTTCTTCCTGTTAAAAGGGAGTTTTTCCTTCCCACTGTCGCCAAAGTGCTGCTCATAGGGGGTCATATGATTGTTGGGTTTTTCTCTGTATCTATGAAGCGCCTTGAGGCGACTTTTGTTGTGATTTGGCGCTATATAAATAAAATTGAATTGTCAGGGTCAAAGTTCAGAGGTAAGTTTGTTTAGCAAATGAATGACAATAAATCATACATGTTTGCTGATTCACAGATTGACAGCCCGGAGGAACAGGGCTGTGTCGTTCCTGTGATGTGATTCAGCTTTATTTTAGTATTCATTTATTTTATTAGCTTTATTTCAGCCACTCAAACAAAACAACATTATATTATATTTAATATATATTAAATATGTGCCAACTGATTCAGTACGTTTCATGTAGAAATATGTGTGGCAACTTTTTGTTGCAGCAATGATCTCAAAACACGGGGGGGGGCTAAGATGAAGTCTGCTGTGAGGACAGGGGGTGTGCATGTGCTCAAGTCACGTGACACGTCATTTACGCAACATTTGGTCGATTTCAAAGTTACAGTGAGATAAAATCATGTTATGGATTGCACTCAGTATATTGTGCCGACATGGTGAGATTGTGTCTGTCGAGCCGAGGAGAGCGTCGCAGTGCCAAAAGCTGTAAAATGAACTATCAGGCTGGAGTGTGCTGCCACAGCACAGAGCAGTCACAGAGTCCTGCAGGCAGAAGAGGAGTGATCGTGTTAGCCACCTTACAAAACAAAAAGACATGAAGTGAAAAGCAGAGCGCAGAGTGAGGCAGAAGAAGACAGACTGGGCCAAGTCCTGCATGTGCGAGAGCGAGCGAGACCCGGGACAACGTCATCCGCCTCGCCTGGACTAGTCCGCCGGCCGGAGGAGGGACAGTGGCTGCACTGTGCAGCCGAAGACTCACTTTGATCGCGCAGGAAACGAGCGACGCAACCGGTCCACCGTCCGTGCAAACTGCGCCAGGCAGCGTATTGCACGCTGGAGGACACCGAGGAAAGTCACAGTAGGAGCGGCGCTTAGTGAGAGGTGATGTCGGGGGGACATGGCTTCTTCTCCGGTCACCCCAGCATCGCTTGAAGGAGAAACACCTTCACCCACCGGGAACGAGGAGCCCGCGACCACCCGACAGGTACGACACGCCTCCGAGACCCTCTGCGCGCCCGGTAACGTTGTAACGTTTTACCGAAGTTCATTCGCAAACACACCAGTTTAAGATGGACCCGAGAATCAGCACACGGGAGCACTGGTGTCTGACTCAGCAGAAACGGCGCGACGTGCGTGTAATGCTTCGTATTTGATAACGATGGAATAATTCTTTAAAATAAGCACACAGATAAACACTGGTGGGTGGAAAAGTTCGTGTTTTGCTGAAATGAGTCCCGCCTAGTCCGGTCTACACCTCATTCAGCAAACATCTGAGTCACCCTGAGACGCCAGTGCGCGTCCTTGTGATGCAAAAAGCCGTAAGTGACACGCTGTTTACACGCAGGAGCAGTTTAACACATGCAGGTTGTGCCAGTAGGCGTTTCCTTCAATGTGACACCAAACGTGTAAATCAGTGCTGGGAGCGGATGTTGGACCTGATCAGTCTTAATCTGACAAACTGTAGTTCATGCTCTGTTTCTAATTCAGCCCCATGACAGACAACCAGCATGTTCTCCTGTCACGTGTTATTGACACGCACATATTTAGTCCGTGTGTGGGATGTTAAAGGTGAGTTTGTTCAGGGCACGATCAGACTGAGGCCATTTCAACAGGTGCAAGGAAGTGTTAGTGTGGTTACTACGGCAGCACTGATGCCCTGATGAGTGCACATGGCTGGAATGAAAAGTCAATGCTATGTATAGCATGAACTACTTGTTGTCTAAGGCGGTGCAGAGAGTGAGCAGGAAATATCTGAGGTTGGATATTTCAGTACATACAGAGCTGTGCAGAGACATTAGGATCTTAAACTATTGTCTGTATCTGGCAAAGCGAGAATCTGAGCCTTGTGTACAAACTGTCTGGTGTTTGTTCTGGCAGGAATATGAAACTACTGTGCACAGCATGCTTATTAAGATGGCCCAGGACCAGGTCATCTTGCAGGATGGTAGTGTTACATCGAGAAGGTTCCTCTTTAATTGTTGGATTTCTGTGTGAGTTTTCTCCCTGTGCCTCTGTGGCCTCTCCCCACAGTATCTGTGTTTGTGTTTAAAGTGTTTAAAGTACAGCACTAGATGATCGTATGGGTGAATGTGACTTGTTGTAAAGCACTTTGAGTTGTTGTCTATATAAAGTCTAAATGGAAATCCACTTATGTGCAGAGGACCAGAAGATCCAGCGCATCGAAATAAAAAGTTCTTTGCTTAAACAATGAATTGTGCGATAAAATATTAATTTACAAATTCATTTTTAAGTTATTTTATTTATTCAATACAAAAGTAATTTATTATCTAGTAATTTAATTGAAAATAAAAAAATTTATAAATCAGTATTTGAAAATAAATAATTATTCCATTAATAAATACTTCAAATCAGAAAAAAAAGAAATAAAATCTCAATAAAAACCTCACATCAAAAATCCTTTTCCTGTGTCGTCTCATGTCCAACATCTGTGTAGGCAGAGTGTAAACACAGAGGCTGAATGGCCTTTGGTATAGGTGCAAAGCTAAGACTGTCTAACCAATGACAGAGCTCCTTACCTCGCACCGGCTAATTTGCATTGCTCCGGGATTTCGGAAATTTATCCATTTATTCATTATGATGTGGTTCAGCATCATAATGCTGAACCACAGAAACACACACACACACACACACACATATATATATATATATATATATATATATATATGTGTGTGTGTGTGTGTGTGTGTGTTTCTGTGGTTCAGCATTATGATGCTGAACCACAGAAACACACACACACACACACACACATATATATATATATATATATATATATTAGGGGTGCAACGATATTCGTATCGATATTGAACCGTTCGATACAGTGCTTTCGGTTCGGTACGCATGTGTATCGAACAATACAAAATTTTTAATTTATTTTATCAACTTTCCTTCTGACGATGCTGTCTGTGTTGAGCGCTCAGTGGATCTGTGTTCGACTACTCCGCCTAGGCTGCACTGTCGAGCACAGATCCACTGAGCGCAGCGCAAGCTAGCAGACAGAAGCTAAGCTCGTTGCAACATGGCAAACTGAACCTCCCCCACTAGTGATGGCCAAATGAAGCTTTCTGAAGCTTGTATTGAAAAACGGTTCGTTACTCGAAGCTTTTCAACACAGTCCTCTCCGGTGACATCTGGTGGTGAAAACTTTGAAGAGCAGCTTGAATCTGCAAAATAAAACGGACTGCTCAATCATCGCTGCTCACTCAAGAGTGGAGTTCTCTCTGATATTGGGCCACCGTTCCGTTGCTTTGAACATGTAATTGGTTTTGTTTTCTCGATTGGGGGGCTGAAAAAAATGTAATGCGTATCTGCGTAATACATTTTGATCAATAAACTTTCCCTATTTAAACATGCACTATGGTGTGGCCTTTCTCTGCTCATAACTCCTTGATGTTGGTAAATACAATAAGTGAGCAATATATATAATATACATATGATAACGCACAGCACATTATGGAGTATGCCCCTGCTGTGAAGTCCTGCCTCCATCTACTTGTCGTTTAATCACTGGACAGCTGGACAGGTTCATACAAAATATTAGATTAGGCCAATTGTCCTATACATATTTTTGACCTAGGGGTGGGATTGATTGTGAACTGGAAAGGGAAAATGCTTAGGAAGCTGAGTACGGCTGCATCGTCACTGATTTGTAGAATCATTTTGATTCGATACAGGATCCGATTTGATTGGAATCTGGAAAGTTTTGCCTCAGTCAGAAATATTACAATTCTGATCATTTAACAGTATATATCCATAATTTCGTATCTATTAAAAGAAAGCTGACACACGTGAGACTTAATTAGAGATGTAAACAGAGAGTTATGAAACCTGCAGCTGCAGAAACCAGCGAAAAAAAAAGAGGCAAACACAGCGCGGACCCGACGACACACCAAAATCTGATTCTGACGCGTCGGGTCCGCGCTCTGTGTTCACGTTTGTATGCAGAATCCGTAAACCTGCTCCCAGTTACTGTTTTAGCTGCATGGTGTTTGACGACATGTTGTGAGGTTTAACCTGAGATGCTGGCGTTTCAGGCATAATAACGTTAATTTACAAATCGACACGGGATTTTAATGAATCAATATCACTTTATTCAATTTAGCATGGATTGTAATCAGAAAAGCGATAATCAAAACCCACCCCTAATCAAGAACTTGCAAAGTAAAAACATGATCAATGTAAGGTAGCCCTTTTGTTATTTACAGTTAAAAAGAGGATTAGTGTTACTGTGCGCTGGCTGAGTCTGTTTCTTTTCTTAGAAATAGTTTCTCCTGCCCTGAAGAAAATCCACTTGCATGGAACAGAAGAGGCTGTGGAGTGCAGGAACTACACTGCAAGCTGGTAGATATGCAGGTATTCCTGGGTCCTGCAGACTATCACCTAAAAACAATAAACAAAATGATTTTCTAAACTGTGTAGCAATGTAATGTACGTATAGTGTCAAATACATTGTTGTAGTCTTCATTAGCTTTAATTCACATGGAAGTGTTCCTGAAGTCATATGCTGTAATGATATTTACATTATGAAAACATGATTTTGGACATTTCAGGTTTTTCACTTCGGCAGATAAAATGAATTGAGCAAAATCAACTCAAAATATTCCCACACGCCAGAACGTCCTCTCTTCCTCGCTGGCTCCATATCTGTCAGTGGAATGATCACCTCTTCGCTCTCTGTCACCATCAACACACTCCACGAATCCCGTGGATGATTCACTTCCTTATATCTGTTTGAATCAGGTACCAAAGCAGTTACGTGCGTAATGAAGCTTCGGACGTCACTGGTCACGTGACTTTTGCCAAACGAAGCAAGCCTCGACACAGTGCTTCTGAACCAGTGTGTTGTTTTTTTCGACACATGCTCCGGAGCATCAGCTTCAAGCGGGCCATCACTATCCCCCACCCTCATTCAGATCTGGCCTTTGGAACTATTTTGGTTTTCATGTGACGTATGACCCTGAAGGTAAGCGCGTCATGGACTAAAGTAAAACAGTATGTTGGATGTGCCACGCAATGCTCAATTACATGGGTGGGAACTAGTGTGTTAGCGCAGTTAGCTCGTTAACGTGTTGGCCGTCTAGCCCCACACACGGGGCGATCCGCGGTAGCTCGTTAACGGAGATTTGCCGTGTTGTGGCGTTAAGGTCATTTCAGATTAACTCTGACAGCACTAGTGGGAACACAACGGATATGACTGCACATTTACTCCGACATCATCCTAGTGCAAAGACAAGTGGAAGCAGACAAAACAACAAGCACGCATGCTACAAACTTTACCCGAGTCATTTAGACAGCTGTTAGCACAGGATTCTCCTTATGGGGACCTGATATGTTTAATATGCTGCTGAGAATATAGCCCAGAAGAAGCGTATAGTAGAGCTTTTATTTTGAAAGAGACATTTCTCTGTAATAAACTCTCTTTTCCAAAGATGAGTGATTCCTCCATCAGATAGATTTTTTTATTATTATTTTGTTGTTTCAGCAACATTAAATTTAAAAACTGTACGTTTGAGTTAAAATATATATTTATAATTTTAATAAATGACAAATTAAAAAGGCATGAACATTTTTTTTGTATCGAAAAAATATCGAACCGTGACACCAAAGTATCGAACTGAACCGAACCGTGAATTTTGTTTGTCGTTGCACCCCTAATATATGTGTGTGTGTGTATTTATACATCAATCCATTTTCTTGCTTATGGAGTTCAGGGCCTGGGACCTACTCCATGTCAGCTTTCAGTGTTTATGAACATGAACATTATGAACTCATGACTCCCTTGGGAAGCCTATGGTTTTTCATAGGCAGGGGATATTTGTTTTATCACAGTTCATTACCAAACAGAGCAGGGTTCTAGTTGATTTGTGGCTTTTAGGATATTATGTATAGGTGTGTAAAAGTGGAGTGAATATAATTACAAACAGCAATGCTAGTGGAGTGATGACAGACAGGGCGGTTGGGGGGTGGTGAACAGTTTGCCAACAGTTCTGCCCCTGTAGAGAAGGACATCTGCCATTTCTTTTTCCTTTTAGTCAAACAATTCAGGTAGTGATGAAAGAAAATCAGACTGTGGCAGTGCTTGCAGCAGGTAACGGAGTGATAATGCAGAGTTTTTACTAGAGATGGACCGATCCGATATTACGTATCGGTATCGGTCCGATACTGACCTAAATTACTGGATCGGATATCGGAGAAAAATAAAAAATGTAATCCGATCCATTAAATATCACGAAAGCACCTCACAAAACTTGCAACACGCCGTAACTCACCCCAGAACGTTAGCACGTCAGAGCAGTATGCATCACGTGATAGAGCGGCTGTGGCATGCGGGACCTGTCGGTGGTCTGGATAGCATTTGGAGCTTCGCTAGCAACCCGGCATTTCATCTCCGACAAAGTTATCCTGAGAGAAGTAAAGCAAGTGTGTAAGTCCATCTCTGAATGTTTGTAAAGCATTCCTGCATTAAGCTTAACAAGCGACTGCCTCTCGCTCTCCGGCTGCTACTTCAATCATGAAACTGCTTAACGATCAGCTGATCGGCTTTTCTGTCACGAGTCCGTGTCTCTTGTTTGCTTTTGGCCCACTTTGCACCAGAAAGAGGAAACCAGCGGCTGAACAACAGCAGCACGTTTAAGCTTGATAAGCTGTTGTTACAATTTATTTAATATTACTTTCTACTCGAGGATCTTTTTCTACGTAGCTGACGGCTGGTAACTGTGCAGGGGCGGATCTAGCAAAGTTTAGCCAGGGGGGCCGATAGGGCATTAACAGGGAAAAGGGGGCACAAAGACATACTTTTCTTTCTTATTCTCATTTAAAATGTCTAGCTTTTAATAAATAATTATCTGACACCCAAAGTTTTAATTTGATGTAAAATGAATAGAAGTCAATTACTGTATATAGTGACTATTAAGTCTAATATATATACCCTAGTAAGCTATAGTACTTTTTCCTTTGGGAAGGTACCATCTGTGCAGTCTGCAATTTTGTTGAAGAAAGATGTTGAATCTATTTAATATTTCTTGAAAAATAATTGATTTCTGTGCATTTTTTTTCACAATGCATCAAATTAAGGTTGATTACGTCGATTAAGCATCATGAGGTGGCGCGTGAGGGGTGGTTCCCTATTTTTTATTTATTTATTTTTGTTGTTGCTGGGAGTTGGAACCCTATTAGTTAGGTTGCTTAATATTTACGCTAAGTACTCTTTAAAATACCAGAATAGGGAGGATGGTGTAGGTCTAAGTTTATTAGATTGATCAGTATTGCTGAACTATGAAATATTTTTTTTTGCATACAGGTATAACAGAATAGCTTTAGTGTAGTTGTTGTTTTAAACTTGAGTATGAACTTATACAAAATGCAGCAAGATATTTAAAAAACAGTTTTGTTGATTAAAACACACTATATCGGATTCATATCGGTATCGGCAGATATCCAAATTTATGATATCGGTATCGGACATAAAAAAGTGGTATCGTGCCATCTCTAGTTTTTACTGCAGTGGACAGTCCCTAGTGTGACCATCGCTGGAACCAACCAGCTGATTTACACCATGGCAGCAGTCATCAGTGAAGTTCTTGGCTGCAACATGAACAATCTCAAGTAGCAATGCTACTAAACTTGCTGGAGAACTTTTAGTTCAGGCCACTTGATGAGTTTCACACAGTACTGCATATTATTTTATTAGGTTGGCACAAATGTAGGATTGTGTTTGTGATATCACGATGTATCTGTTTCCTTTTCATATTACACTAAAGAGATCATCGCCTACAAGCCTCCGTAAACGAACAGCATGTCTATAAAAGCCCATTCATCATCCGGCCCTCCTGCTCAAACACAACCATGTAGCGCTCATCCCTCCACCCGTCTCATTCAGCATCCACACACATGTTGCAGGGAACGGGAAATAGAGTAGAGCAGCAAAGCTTGATTTTCTTTAGGATTGGTTAAACTAAAAGACGTTGACAAGGAATTTTAAGGGTTTTAGGAAGCATAAAACCGAAATCAGTTGTATTGGATACGAGTATAAATGAGTGCTTAGGCTCATGCAAGAAAAAACATCTTAGACAGGATATGACAAAACGTACTGTGATACAATTCTTCATTACTACAGCTCATTGAGTGCTTTTGTAAAAAGTCAAATCTGTGTGCTCCATTAAACCCTGTAGAAGTTGTTTCGAATGCTGACAGTGGACAAACAAAGTTGTCATTTAGCTTAAACATTAACAGTAGAAAAGGCCCGATAGGAATCTAACATCCTTGGAATCAAGCTGTGGGAGTGAGTTTTGAAACCTTTCTGTAGGACTGCTTTAAACTTGCCTTCTTGGTGATGTGTGTCTGATGTCTTGTTTGACTTGAGCAGATTCTTTACGTGCTTTAAGTTTCTAACACATTTGCTTTAACCAGTAATTGAAACTGCTGAGTAGGAAGTACTAAAGTGGGTGTTGAGCATGTTGGGTGTGTCCTTATTACCTGTTTCGATGTTTTCTTTTAATTGAAAGCGTTTCATGAATATGAAATGCTTCTGCGTAATGTTAAACGTTATAAAATATTCTTATGATTTAAACTCTGTATTCATGGCTTATTCTTTCCTGGCCTTTCCTGTAAGCACTTTTATGCTCGGTGGTAAAATATCACAGAACTAGCAGTTTGGCGAGTGTCATACCGCCTGGATTAGTGGCTCAGCTGGTAATTCAGAGATTTATGTAGCTTAGTTTGCTGTGTCATGCTGATTTGGGGAGACTGGACACAGACCTGAGTCATTCTCTTCTGGGTGATCACAGTGGTTACTCTCCTCCCTTCCTCATCTCACCCTGCAAAGAAATCTGCCTTGACCTCTTCCTCTGTGTTAGTTTGCTGTCCTTTCATTAGCTAGCATTAGGTCTGTCTCATTCTCCTCTCCTCCATGAATTTATCCCCACTGATCCCATTACATGCTTGTCCTGCAGACACACCAGCAGATGACAAACCATCCATTATCTTGGACGGAGGTACACGTAGCGATGAATTAGGCAGCAATAAAGCTTTTATTCAGTTGCAGTTATTTGTGAGCACTGTCTTCACTCGGACTTTCTGACCACGTCATGATCCACCTGATCCCCGCGTACAGACAGAGGCTGAAGCTCTCCAAACCTGTCGTGAGGACTAAAAAACTGTGGAGCAACGAGGCTGTGGAGGAGCTTCGCACGTGTTTGGAGTCTACAGACTGGGACACAATGAAGGCTGCTTCTAACAGCTTGGACGAGTTTACGGACACTGTCACCTCCTACATCCACTTCTGTGAGGACAGCATTGTGCCATCACGCACCAGGGTGAGTTATAACAATGACAAACCCTGGTTTACTCCTAAACTCAAAAAGCTGTGGCTGGAAAAGAGAAAGGCGTTCAGAAGCGGAGACAGGGACTGCTACAGAGAGGCCAAGTACAGGTTCACTAAAGAAGTGGACATTGCTAAACATCAGCACTCTGAGAAGATGCAGCAGCAGATCTCAGAGAATGACTCGGCCTCTGTGTGGAAAGGTTTTAGGAATATCACCAACTACAAGCCTAAAACCCCCCACTCCACTGATGACTTGCTCTTAGCCAACAACCTCAACGACTTCTACTGTCGTTTTGACGAGCCATCAGGCAGCCTTCACACCTCCAACGGCCCCAACAATAGAGACACTTTGGACACTCATTCCCCCACCTCTCCCCCCTCCATAGAGCCATCACCACCTTCAAACTGTTCACCTACAACACCCCCCTCCTCACCCCACACAAAAGAGGATTTCACACCACCTCCTCCCACCACAACTCTTCATATTCATGAAGCAGATGTGAGGAAGCAGTTTAGGAGTCTGAATGCTCGGAAAGCTCCCGGCCCAGACGGTGTGTCTCCTGCCACCCTCAGACACTGTGCAAACGAGCTGGCCCCAGTGTTTTCTGGCATTTTCAACTCCTCACTGCAGGCATGTCATGTGCCTGCCTGCTTCAAGTCCTCCACCATAATCCCTGTCCCCAAGAAACCTAGGATCACTGGACTAAATGACTACAGACCCGTGGCTCTGACATCTGTGGTCATGAAGTCATTTGAGCGCCTAGTTCTCTCCCATCTCAGGACCCTCACGGCCCCCCTCCTGGACCCCCTGCAGTTTGCATACAGAGCCAACAGGTCTGTAGACGACGCCATCAACATGGCCCTACACTTCATCCTGCAGCATCTGGACTCCCCAGGAACCTACGCCAGGATCCTGTTTGTGGACTTCAGCTCTGCCTTCAACACCATCCTTCCAGACCATCTCCGAGGCAAGCTTTCCCAGATGAATGTGCCTGATCCCATCTGCCGGTGGATCACTGACTTCCTGACGGACAGGAAGCAGCACGTGAGGCTGGGGAAGAATGTCTCGGACTCCCGGACCATCAGCACCGGCTCCCCTCAGGGCTGTGTTCTTTCTCCTCTGCTCTTCTCCCTGTACACCAACTGCTGCACCTCCACCCACCAGTCTGTCAAGCTAATCAAGTTCGCAGATGACACCACCGTCATTGGGCTCATCTCTGACGGGGATGAGTCTGCCTACAGGAGGGAGGTTGAACGTCTGGTGTCTTGGTGCAGCCACAACAACCTGGTGCTGAATGCCCAGAAGACAGTGGAGATTATTGTGGACTTCAGGAAGCACACAGCCCCACTCCCCCCCATCATCCTGACTGACACCCCCATCACCTCTGTGGACTCATTCCGCTTCCTGGGTACCACCATCACCCAGGACCTGAAGTGGGAGCCCACCATCACCTCCGTCATCAAGAAAGCCCAGCAGAGGATGTACTTCCTGAGGCAGCTGAAGAAATTCAACCTGCCAACACGGACGATGATGCAGTTCTACACTGCAATCATCGAGTCCATCCTCACCTCCTCCATCACCGTGTGGTACGCTGGAGCCACTATCAGGGACAAACAGAGACTGCAGCGTGTTGTGCGCTCTGCTGAGAAGGTGATTGGCTGCAGACTCCCATCTCTGCAGGACCTGTACACCTCCAGGACACTGCGGCGTGCAGCTCGGATCTCAGCTGACCCTTCTCACCCTGGACACAGTCTGTTTGACCTGCTCCCCTCAGGCAGGAGGCTCCGGTCCATTCGCACCAGAACCTCTCGCCACAAGAACAGTTTCTTCCCCTCTGCTGTTGGACACATGAACAATAACCACATGACTGTCCCCGCACACATGACATGACTGTCCCCTAACACATGACCCTACGCTGTGTCACTGCATCATTTCATGTCTGGCACTGATCACCACCTTCATGTATATATCTTTCTACGTAGCACTCATAATTCCTATTCTCATGTATATATCTCATGTATATCTCATGCACATATCTTCTTTCTACATAGCACTTTAATTCTTATTGTTTGCACTGAAGCACCGCAGCAATTTCCTAATGTTGTAAACCTCAACATCTGGCAATAAACCCATTCTGATTCTGATTCTGATTCTGATTCTCCCATGATCCCAGGACGTGGGTGTTGTATGTTATGTAGGTGTGTGTGTGTGTGTGTGTGTGTGTGTGTGTGTGTGTGTGTGTGTGTGTGTGTGTGTGTGTGTGTGTGTGTGTGTGGAGTCAGAGTGTGACCCCATAAACGACTTCCCTAAACCTGCTGGTCTGGAAGTCCAGCAGTTCATCTAAACAAAAGGCACTTAGACTAAAACAGACATCCTACCACAGAACAATAAGAAGGTAGCACCTCTCCCATGATCCCAGGACGTGGGTGTGAATGCCAGAACACTCTGGAGTCACACAAAGTCTTTAAAGACTACTATCATTACACAATTGGTTCTACACCTCTAAGCATATATGGTTAGATATTCCCCAATAACAATGACAATGATAAAATATAAATCCAACAATGGTTTTCAGGGTTTTTATCGTTAACTTCGTTTCCCTGGGTCTTTTCCCGTGTTGTAGTCGTGTGTCTTATTTTGAAAGAAATGTTTACGCGTTACCATAGCGACCAGAGAGCATTAAGGGTGCAGACAGGTGCATCCAACAACATTTTATTTTCCCTTATTTGATTTATGGACCTAACTGTATGAACTGGACTTTGGCTTTAATGCTGCTCCTCTTCATCATTGCTGTGTTGCATTTCCATCATTCTGCTGCTGGATTCACTGCAGGCTTTAACAAACACTCCTTTGGGTCCAGGCCCAGCCACGTGTTTGTAAGCTGCTGTGCTCCTCACAAATAAAGCCTGAAGCAGCTCAGACTGTTAGAAGCAGCACTGAGCATGAACATGACTTTAAACTGTTGTTTGTTAAAGCCTCACAGATCTGAGAGCAGGGCTCAGTGGGTACATGAGCCTTTATACATGAAGGCTTTCTGTTTCCAGGAGAGGAAACATGTGATCCAGCTGTGTTTGGTCACATGGATCTGCTCTGCATGGATCACCTGACTAAAACATGTTGTTATTATTGTTCTTACAGTCTTAAATCGGTACATCAGGCGGGTCACATGACACCCGGGGGTGACAGCAACATCTTTCCTCTTTAGAAAGCTGCTCTCTGTCCCAGGAGCTGTTGTCACAGTAACAGCAGGAACAGGAAGTCACATGCTCTCTGCTCTGTGATTGGCTGCTTCTTATCTCAGCTTCCTGCAGAGGGTGGGGTCTGCTGATAACGCACACCAACAGAAGTGTGACTTTCACTTCCTGTTTATTGCTGTTGTTCTTAAAGCTCTCAGGCGATGCTGCAGCGCCCCCTGCTGACACAAACTCCTCCCTCTGTCTCAGAGGTCACAGGTCAGCCTGAGTTCAAAATATTGGGGATGGAGACAAGAGGAAAAACCACAATAACAACACTGGTCCGGTCGGGTTGAGTCAAACGATGATTTTAATGATCACACACGTGGGAGATGGACACTGATGCAGACAGCCTCAGATCTCAAAATGGTGGAGTATTGCTCAAACTCTTATAGCCTCTGGTGCCTCCACCTTATCATAAAAGCCTAAACATTCACATGCTTTCTCTCACACAGCGCCTAAGCTACGACCTTGGCTCCCTGTTTATCTGCTCCTGCTGAGATGGGGCAGAAAACTCCAGCATGTTCTCTTCTAATCAGACAAATAAGGCGATGACTTTCTGCAAACAGTATTTCTTATAACTCAGCAGTATAATGCATCATAAAACAATATCATTCATTCACAATAAATCAGCAGTTTAATATAATGCACATCAGTTTAACTAATGCAATAGTTATCAGCTTCTTCTAATTCAGGAGAATAATGCAAACTAAAACTACATAATAATTCACAATCTTTAATTAGGGGTATAACATGGCATAAAATAATATTATAATCTAACAAAACCCAGCTTCCTCCAGCCGAGTGATGTGTGGATTCATCACTCTCTGTGGATCAGTGTAAGTCTGTGTGTGGGTCAGCTGCAGGACTTGTTTGACCTTTGACCCTGGCAGACAGAGCTGGTTACTGCTGTGTGACTCCTGCCGTCGCTCCACTTTAAATTTTACTTAAAATAAGTCCTGACATGGCCCCGCCCCCTCTGACCTGCTGCTCCTGGATGTGCTGAGGACACAGCGGAGGCTCAGAGGGGGCGGGGCTTTTCCCGTGGCGGTAACCAAACTGCATTAGGTCACTGCACTGCCAGTGTTTAACCACACCTCTTCTGACTGACCTTTGACCTCTGACATGTTGATTCGATCCTTATTTAATGACGTCTTTTATCTAGTGATTTAATTCTGTGTATTTATATGTGATGGTGTTCCTGCGTTCAGCCTCAGCTGATATCCACAGACGCTCCTATTGGCTGGTTTTAAAAACACATTTTTCCATTAAAGAGACTCTTTTAAAAACACGTCTGCCTGAAATTCACATTTCATTTATTTTGGGGGATTTTAACAGAGAGATAGAACTTTATGAATCCCTCATGTTTATCCTCCAGGAAATCCAGTTTGTAGCAGCAGAACACCGACAAACTTTTACACAGCACAGAATTAGGATATCAAATAAAGGGGAATAAGAGAACATGAATATAAGCATAAATATGTACATATATACACAGACCTCACACAGAGACAGCAGCTACACTGTGTGTGGATGTGATCCACAGTCACAGCTGTGGGTTTCAGTCAGTGTGTCTCTAACTTCATGGTCACATTTCAAAGCTTATTGGAGCCAGAAGATGTTCAAGTAAAAGATTTATTGCTGTACTCGTCTACCAGGATAACAGGAGGTTCATAAAGCTGTGTAATACTTCAGCTTTACATCATGCAGTAGTAGTTTATTAAACCCCCCAAAATATGACTATCCAGAGTTGGGACCAGGAAGCAGAGTTGCAGTCTTACACGCCTCTCTGCAGCTTCTCTCCTCCTGCTACCCCCCAAAAACCCGTCTCCATAGAGACTGTGTCAGCTTCCAAACAGACAAAAAACAAACTAAAAACCAGCAACAAACAACTTAAACATAAACAGTCACAAAGAAAGAACAATACAGTATCCACATCTGAACCAAAGAGTAAAACAGTGAAATGTGGATTATTAAACATTAGGTCTCTCTCCTCCAAGTCTCTGTTAGTACATGTTAGTAAAAACATTTCTGCATTTTACCCATATTTTATTTTTAACTCAAAATCAAAGATTCCAGATTCTCCTACATGTTGGTTTTGAATCAGATAGGACGACAGATTTCAGGTGGCCCTGTGTCTTTCTCTATTACATTTGCCACTGTGTAACTCAAAGTTATTTAAGGACTAGTTTATTTCAATGGATGAGTTTACTGACTGACGCGCAGAAGAAATAGTTCTTTATGGAGCCTAGATGGTGTGAATGATGAGACCAAAGACTGCAATATCTTGTACCAAAAATATATTGAATAAATGGAGGAAAGGGGAAATGGAACAAAATAATTAACACAACACACAACATAAATGCCCACAATTAAATAATAAATCAATGCTGTGATCTTTCTGTGCAAAAGTCCTTTTTGGTCCTCTTCTTTTTAAAGTTCACTTTTAAGGTATTCCTCCTTAGAGTCCAGCTTCATACAAATGGGGAAATATGTCCGTAATCCAAAGACGGCTAAGTGGGGGAAAAGAGGGGAAACAAAGAATGGTCCTACCGGCTCGCCACTTCAATATGAAGAAGATTAATTCAAAGGGAGGGAACAAAACCTGACCTGTAGGTCAGAAAAACGTCCATTAGCACATCAAGTTCGATTCAGTTTACCGGTAAACAAATATATTTTTCTGCAAGCCTATGTAACAATGCAAATCATCATCAACCAATGTACAACAGTTAAATTATTAATTATCTTGGCTACGTAGCTTAATCTACACATTCCAGTAGCGTTCGCTACAAACAATACAAAAACAACAATAAAGGAAAACAGCTGTCTAACAGACAGCATAGCCGAATTCAAGGCAACACATAACAATAATCATTCAATCGCACTTTGTTTCAAAGTAAGCCCATTAAAATGCTTAAGTAAATAAAAGTGTTCAAAAACAGCGGTTTTTGAGCCGGAGTTCTGCTCGCGGTGGGAACGCCGCCGCACAGTCATTTTTTAATCGCGAAAACGATCGGCTGGTTACTGACAACCAAAAGGTTGTTTTTGGTAGATATTAAAGATCATGGGTGGGCGGGGCAAATGGAGCAGTTTTCTACAGTCGAGTAAAATTCCAGGAAAGAGCTGGGTGTGGCTTCCTTTAAATCACATGATCAACAGCTTTAAGATGGAGGCAACTCGCTCAGTGTTTCCTGTTTCATTCTTAGACTGTGGCGATGGTAAGTAGCAGCTTTTCACTTGTTACCTGGCATCTTTTCAGCCACCAATGATAGTCATTGTATGTTATCAACATTTCACTAACTATGTTTTCTCTCATGTTTAAAATAGGCCGACCAAGAGCAAAATAGGTATGTCTGCAGACTCTGCTGTAGCCAAAGTTATCAGATCTCCTGTGTTTTTAAATCCCTAACTGCTCGATCATTATCATTTTAGAAGACAACAATTTCTCAAAGGAGGTTCAAAACTAATGCCTACAAGATTACCAAGAGGAGGGTTCGGGGCTCTTACATGACTCCGGGAAGTCAACACTTGGTGGATGAGGTGTGTTACCTTTGACACTTTTAAGACAGTCCTGTTTATCACTACTAACAATAAGCAAATATGTTTTCACTCAACAGATCCTTCACAGCATGTCGTTTCTGGGCAAAATCAACAACATCCCCTTTTCTCCAGAAGAAATCTTCCCTAATCCTTTTGTTTTGGGTTCTTTAATGAGAAGATATCCCAGGCCTTTAAAGTTGTATTCGACTCAGCTTCCCAGGCGAAGTCCCTTCTCCTGTGTGCTCGACATGGTAAGATAACTCTTCTCACATTTTCAGTCAATCTGACAAACTTCCAGTTTTTAGGAAAGTATAATGCAAAGTGCTTTTTTACTGAGAAATCCAAAGAAAATCCATACTGTACCTTATACTTCAACATATGCTTCTAGCTATACTTCTCCACCAAACACAGAGACTGCAGGAGAGCTGGAGACTTGCTTCAGAATTTGTTAGTTCTAAATAATGTCTAACAGACTCATTATTGGAGATGCTTACAGTCTTCAAGGCGTATATGATGCTGTCACTGTGTAGCTGCTGGATCTGTTAAGCTCAAAGACTCTAAATTCAGCGTGTTTTGACAGCCCGGCATAGCAAAATAGAAAAAAAAGGTCAATTAGCAAATTTAATTATAAATTAGTGAGAACAAAGATGGATTTTTGCTTATTGATTTAAAATTAAATAGATTTTTGTGACATGTTTCACCCCCTATCTTAAAATGTCTAAACCAAAAGCATCCAATGGTCCTGCATAGTTAAACAAGTCAAGCAGCGAAACAAACATGTTGATCAACTTTCTATTAAAAACAACTATATAATCAGGTGCAACACTTTGACCAGATCTGTAACTGTTTTCAGATCGTCCTGCAAAATAACTCAGAGAATGAAGAGCAAATAAAGCAGAGTCTGCAAGATCTCCTCACAGACTTGGACTTAGAAGAGAATAATAAAAAAACAGCTTTCGTCTCGTCCACCATCTGCATTTCTCAAAAATCCCAAACCAACAAATCAGAAAGGTACTGCGGAGTCTCCATGTCCACCAAAGGTCCTAACGCTGGGAAAAGTATGATTGCTGCCTCCTGTCTTAGCAAATGGCATAAATATGTATCTGGTGCGGTGATGACCTATTATCCAAACACAGTCCAGAAAGATTACTTTGATGGAACAATTGAAGTACCTGGAAATATCAGGTGTGAGGCTTTTTGTCTCCGTGATGGTGCCAGAATGAAGCCTTGCAGATCATGTAAGAATTTGTTTGGCTTGAACACAGAAGACCTCAGAGAGTGGCCATATGGTAACTGTGCTGAAGCTGAGAGCCTGAGCAATTTGCTTGAAAATGAGAGAGAAGTTGAAACACATGTGGATGAATACTCAGCTGAAAAGGATAACAGGCAGAGAGCTGAGGATGAGGTTGGTAGGGTTCTTAGAACTGTGTTGCAAAGGATTCGGTTTAACTGGACAGGTGAATTTTACAACCCAGAACAAGAGTGAGATTTCATGAAATCATTTGCATTCATCATTCTGATAAATCAAAGATTCTCTGCTCTGACAGCATCTGTGTGGATTTTCTGTAATCACAGAGACGTGTATAAGCACGTTTACTTTCCATCTCCATGTAATTGTCACATTTAATAATTAAAACTGGCTTCTATGGGTTTTTGTTTGTTTGCTTACATATCTAGTGTTTAATGCAATATGAAGCATTATCAGACAGCATTTATTGGGAAGAATCCCATATTTATACTGGTCTGTACCCAGGGTACACAGAAAATAAAAACACATGTTTTCTTATTATGATCCCAACTATAATTTACTTAAGCAAAAGCACTACATGTGTAGTTATAATATTTATAGCAGTTACTGTTGAGCTTTAAATTTATCATCTTAAATGTTTATATGCTGATTATATTGCTTTATATAAGAAAGGCCTAACTCTGAGTACACTCTGTGCCAAAAAGTGCTGACAGGAAACTGCATGCTTTTGCAGAAACGTGCTTTTGCAGCTAGAAAGTGAAGCTGATATATATCAGTTTTAATTAGTTTTTACCAACTGCTTGCTAGGGCAATCCCACGAGTTTGGTGTTTTTGTATTGAACATGATTCCAAGTGCTTTCTATAACACATAGCAGAGGTGCCACAACAAAGACTGAGAAGAGGACAGGAAGAGACAGTGAAAGAGATGCACTCCTTCGCCATTCATGTTAAAGCGTTGCATAGCTTTAATTTTAGAGAGTGTTGCATAACTTCAGTCATTTTTCTACCACAGGTGAAGCCAAGAATTGTGAAGCTCTCTTTTGGCCAAATACCAGAATCTGTAAGAAGAAGAAAAAACAAACAATCAAATAGGTCATTATTAAGAGGACAACAATCTCTTGATGATTATCCACAGTGTCTTTGATAACTGTGAGATACAAACTGTCAAGGATATACACATCCCAGCAAACAATAGCTGTGTTTGACTAAAGCGATTAATAACAAGGACAGAGCTACAATCACTACAGTCAAACATAAAGGGCTTAATCCTGAATCCAAGTCTGAGCTGTGATGCCGTTGGTGCTGAAAGCTGCTCAGATCCTGAAGCTGCACGTTTTGTCTCTCTCTAACCAAACCAGCAGCAAAAGAAGACACATTTCGCTTGACATAAACATTGTCATGAATTCCCTCTTACTTTTGCTGGTTTGCTTCCACCACCATTAAAACACACACAGAAAAACAACACAGCACAGCTCTCTGCCTCTCTCAGTGTACTTTAAGAACACCGTTTCCCATCTCAAATCTCTGTTTTTGGCATTATTCGCTTGCTTGTTATGAAGCAGTCTACCGTTGTTTACAGCCATTTTTTTTAATGACTTCCGACAAGACAGCCTCATTTCTGCTGTTCAATACCAAATTTTATTTATTTTTTTCAAATTAAGTGAAACTGCAAAATGCTCTGCTGTGTCTCTATTAAAACCTCTTATTAAAACCTCTGAATCACTTCAGCAGCATCAGCCAATGTACATTTGTTGAGTCGTGGTTCTCGTCTGCTTTTGTTCTACTGCAGAATAATATTTTTAAGGTTATCTACTGTAAAAAGCTAGGCCAGGAAAATCTGCTTCATGGTTTTGTGTTTTATCCTCAGTTACTTTGACACAAAAGCATCTGCTGTGATGCTCACACCTCTGATGAAGTTTCACAAGTGTCAGTACTGATAAATGATCAGAATTATAATGTTTCTGACTCTCTGAGTAAGAATTAAATGGAATCTAATTGGGACCTTGTGAATTGGAATTGAACAGGTTCTAGAAATCAGTGATGATACTCAGCTCCAATACCCACCTATGATATTAGGCTTACGAACGCTGACTGGGTTTCATTTACCAGCTTTTTATGTTCTTCCTGCAGTTTCCTCCCCACATCACTCATCTTAACTTTTTTCCAGTCCTCCTCAGTCTAAACAGAACACACAACAATACAAAGAAAAGCTCAGGTGATTGATCTCTAACACTAGGCATCCCCAGTCTTATTCTTAGCAGTCTAACTTCTCACCATATCTTTGAAGGCCTCTCCATTGTAGTAGCGCTTGGATGCTGGATACTCTATCGTTTTGTCACATAGTTCCAGGAAACTGGAAGCCACCAGATGCAGCTCCTCTCCGTCATAGCCGTACAGCTTTGTCCTCACGCGTCATCAGCACAAGCTCGTCACATGGACATGAGGTGCCCTTTACCACACCAATAACCTGCATTTTTACAATCTCGGGAAGGTAGAATTTTCCCCAGGCGTTAACTTCATCATCATCCCCGTTGTATTTGGTGTTCTCAAGCTCTTCTATCCACAGGTCAGCACCACTTGGCTTCTTCAGGTGAACGCACATGCTTTTGTTTTTGGAAACAAAATCTTTCACCCATTTCAGGTACTTTTCACCTGGAAAGAAGCAGACAAGGAAATATGGATGAATGTAGAAGTGTTGGAAAAGACAAATAGCAAGGTTATCCTACAGCAGTTTGTGAAAATGTTGTATCTTGAAATAAGCAGGCAAAATGAGGATCTCACTTATCTCATATGTTCTGACTACCGACTTTCTTCAGTTAAAGGACAAAAAAAGGGCACACTGGAGGCTGACAGAGTGTGCAATGGTGGGAATCATTTTGCAGAACTCACTAAAGTTTGTTTCTCCTGGAACAAGCTTTTTACACTTCGGCAAATGAAAATACTGTGTTAAACTAAAAAAGAGCACCAGACCAAGGTCTACAGTACTAACAGAAAAGCATGCCGTTACCTGTTGCCTGTCGACACAGCTGCTGATCTTCCTCACCAAAAAAATGAGGATCCCTGAAAGGAATAGAAAGGTTATGTTAAAATGAATGACTGTCACGGTGATCATGGGAAGCTCCAAAATATCACAATAGCTACGAAATCACAAAATGCAGTGTGATGTCTGTAAGCACCAAACATGACATCTCTGCAAATTCATCTTGAAACATGTAGGTACCTCACACGTACAGCTGCAGCCATCTCAGCCATTTATCACTGTGGCTGCCAAGTGGCTGCCACTTCACAAGCGCATGGCACAACATAGAAGAGCCACCTCCACAGGACAAGACTCAGCAGTCCATCTGCATCTTAAGGATAAAGGACACTCTTTCGAGGATGCTAATGTTCACATTTTGGACAGAGAGGACAGATGGTTTGAAAGAGGAGTGAAAGAAGCATCTATGTCCACTGTGAGCGACCATCTTTGAACAGAGGCGGGGTTTATGACACCAACTCTCTGCCATCTATAATCCAGTTTTGAGATCCTTCCCAGACGCCTTAACGCCCACTCACATCCTGGGCCATCTGACCTCAGGAATTCGCATGATAAGGTGGGGCCAGCTTTCACAATGAACTCACCCGAAACTCTGGCTGATTGGGGCCCACGCCCAGTTTCACACCTTGGCTCAGGTGATTAGAGGATCATCAGGGGGTCCTTTTGTCCCTCTGTGGGGGGATACTCCCACTAGGTTTATATCTGGGACTCTCCACCATTTGACCTTAGAACTGAAGAAGCTTCTCGGATGAGAGGTGAAACGTCTTCAAGTAACTTAAAGAAGTCCAGACGCTTTTCTTTGCAAGCTCCTTTGACTACGATGACCTGGATGACTGAGAACCTTCACAGACATAAGGTGAATGTGACAAACAAAGCGCCTTCTTGTTCTCTGTGATAATGTAAAGTTATTAATGAAAAAACAAACGAGTAAAAAACGGACTGGAAACATGTCTTCAATCAAAACTCGACAAAAACAAAGAAACAGCCTCACTTCTCTGCGACGCTCCCTAAAAATGACGTTACGTGTTACGTACCAGAGATTTCTATACAGCCCTTTATCAAGCCGAGAGAAAGTGACGCAAAACCCTCCAACTAATAACGACTAGCAGAGAGGCTCAGCTGAGTGTAGTTACCTGGTTTGCAGACGCATACAGACGTTTCCTGTCCTCTCGGACGCAGCTGTGATAGAACATGTGGTGCATTACCGCCACCAACTGGCTTGGAGTGAGGACCGGAAATCGCTCATGCCAAATCAAAAAAAAAAAACATAAAGAAAGATTAAGTGAAGAGATAAATGAATACATTAAATCAAGAAGAAAAAAACCCACCACCGGACATATACATCCTCATATCCTTCTGTACAAATGAGTTTGTTTTAGAAACTGAAAAAAGCCACAAAACCTTCACATCTAGAAATCCTTTGCAGTAAAACTTGTTTTTTGGCAGGTTCCACAGGTTTTGAATCAGTTTTCTTCTTTATTCCTGATAATTTTGACAATGAAAAAGAACATGTTCTATAGGGCTTTGGAGTTGACGTCACGCCGCAATGCATTGTGGGAGCGCGGCACCATTTTCGAGGTCTACGAATCAAAACAAACACACTGTGTTGGAACGACGATTACAAGATGCTTAAAAGCAGCTCAAAAGAGAACGGACTGTATAGAGACCGATTGCGTCCAGAGGCGAAGCGGCGGTATTTGCAGAAAATAGCGTGCAGTGGAAATGTGGACCCGTATGAAATACGGCCGTGGAGTAGAAACCCTGAAGACGTAGCCTGATATATTTTCGTACCTTATCTGTGGAGTCAGCGCGTACAAGTCGTCATTCAAACAAAGGTAAGTCAGCTCGAGTACTGCGTGTGAAATGCGTTTGATTTCCCTGCAAACATTCACATTAGTGCAGCATAAATTCATTCATGAGGGGAAATTACAGTGAGAACATGTGGAGGCTGTTAGAGGGAGAAGATAGTGAGTTCAGTGCAGGGCTGTGCAGAGAGGTTTAAAGGGGCGGGTGCTCAAAGTTAAAAAGGGGCACATTGAACCAGGCTGAATAACAACAACACACATTCATCAAGAATCTAATATGGGAAGGGCAGGGCTGTGTTGGTCTGAGACTGTAGACATTAAAAAGTCCACAGGAGAGATGGTAGCTGATTAAACAAGTGTCATGAGATAATAACAAAATGCAAAGATTGGTGACAGCGCTTGGAACCATAAGGCAACAAAAATATATATATATATATATATATATATATATATATATATATATATACATACATACAGTGGGGCAAAAAAGTATTTAGTCAGCCGCCGATTGTGCAAGTTCCCCCACTTAAAATGATGACAGAGGTCAGTAATTTGCACCAGAGGTACACTTCAACTGTGAGAGACAGAATGTGAAAAAAAAAATCCATGAATCCACATGGTAGGATTTGTAAAGAATTTATTCGTAAATCAGGGTGGAAAATAAGTATTTGGTCACCTCAAACAAGGAAAATCTCTGGCTCTCACAGACCTGTAACGTCTTCTGTAAGAAGCTTTTCTGTCCCCCACTCGTTACCTGTATGAATGGCACCTGTTTGAACTCATCATCTGTATAAAAGACACCTGTCCACAGCCTCAAACAGTCAGACTCCAAACTCCGCCATGGCCAAGACCAAAGAGCTTTCGAAGGACACCAGGAAAAGTATTGTAGACCTGCACCAGACTGGGAAGAGTGAATCTACAATAGGCAAGCAGCTTGGTGTGAAGAAATCAACTGTGGGAGCAATCATCAGAAAATGGAAGACATACAAGACCACTGATAATCTCCCACGATCTGGGGCTCCACGCAAGATCTCATCCCGTGGGGTCAAAATGATCATGAGAACGGTGAGCAAAGATCCCAGAACCACACAGGGGGACCTGGTGAATGACCTGCAGAGAGCTGGGACCAAAGTAACAAAGGTCACCATCAGTAACACACTACAACGGCAGGGAATCAAATCCCGCAGTGCCAGACGTGTTCCGCTGCTGAAGCCAGTGCATGTCCAGGCCCGTCTGAAGTTTGCCAGAGAGCACATGGATGATACGGCAGAGGATTGGGAGAATGTCATGTGGTCAGATGAAACCAAAGTAGAACTTTTTGGTATAAACTCAACTCGTCGTGTTTGGAGGAAGAAGAATACTGAGTTGCATCCCAAGAACACCATACCTACTGTGAAGCATGGGGGTGGAAACATCATGCTATGGGGCTGTTTTTCTGCCAAGGGGACAGGACGACTGATCCGTGTTAAGGACAGAATGAATGGGGCCATGTATCGTGAGATTTTGAGCCAAAACCTCCTTCCATCAGTGAGAACTTTGAAGATGAAACGAGGCTGGGTCTTCCAACATGACAATGATCCAAAACACACCGCCCGGGCAACAAAGGAGTGGCTCCGTAAGAAGCATTTGAAAGTCCTGGAGTGGCCTAGCCAGTCTCCAGACCTCAACCCCATAGAAAATCTGTGGCGGGAGTTGAAAGTCCGTGTTGCTCGGCAACAGCCCCAAAACATCACTGCTCTCGAGAAGATCTGCATGGAGGAATGGGCCAAAATACCAGCTACTGTGTGTGCAAACCTGGTAAAGACCTATAGTAAACGTTTGACCTCTGTTATTGCCAACAAAGGTTATGTTACAAAGTATTGAGTTGTATTTATGTTATTGACCAAATACTTATTTTCCACCCTGATTTACGAATAAATTCTTTACAAATCCTACCATGTGGATTCATGGATTTTTTTTTTTCACATTCTGTCTCTCACAGTTGACGTGTACCTCTGGTGCAAATTACTGACCTCTGTGCAAGTTCCCCCACCTAAAATGATGACAATCGGTGGCTGACTAAATACTTTTTTGCCCCACTGTATATATCAGCAATCAATCAGAAAATCATTGGTTCATATTACAATTAAATATGAACAGGCTCCTTAGATGTAAGCAGTTCAGATCTGATGTCATTTACATTCTTCACACAGCACATTCGTCCAGGCTGACAGGTAAACATAGAACTAATCTCAGGTAACATGACTCATAGTAGAGATCCAGTAAGAAAGATTGCAGGCTCTAATATTATTACCACACAATCCAAGGACACACCAACAGCTCAGATTTGTAGAACTATTTAAACAAATGTCTTCTGAATATTCAATTCAGGTTCACAGTGGGGGGGGTTTCGTGGAATTTTTTAAATAAAGTCTGCAACACAGAAAGAGCTGTGATCAAGCTATTTATTACTGCGCCAACACACATCAAACATCACGGTTCAGTCATGTCAGCGCTGCCACAGAGGTCGTGCTCCTCCTCCTTTATACATTCCAAGGAAGAGGGAGGAAGTTACAAACTGATCCTACCACACTTCACGTGTCTCGCTATGAAACCTAACGCATCAATGGTTGTGCTGTTTTGTGCCCTTGGCCTTATCAGCACCTGTAAAGGGAGTTGTTTTCTCAAACTGCTGAAGTAAGTTCATCTAGTTTTAGCAACTTTCACTGAACAGTAACAGTGTCACAACTAAGCATATGCATAAGCACTTAAACACTTTAAATGAGAATAACAGAACATTTCTATTACAGAGGCTGGAACCTGTCCCAGTAGTACACTGAAAAAAGAAAATAGTTGAACCAACTTAATTGAATTATTTCAATTGGTAACACCAAATTTAATTAAGTTCTTTGAAATTAAGTTAATACATTAAATTAACACAACTGATTTAAGTTACATGTACTTAATAAATTAATTGCTGTCAAATAAACATTTTTGCATTAATCCAACTTAAAATTAAGACATTTCAACTTAAAGTTTTCAGTTTTTCCAACCCAATAATTTGCATAACCCAAAAGTAAAATATTGCTCTTTGCTAACCTAATAATGTGGTTTAGTGTAAATTACTTTTTGTAGTGACTCTAAAATGAAATTTTAGTTTGTATAATAAAGCTTAAATCAAAATTTTAAGTTGCCTGAAAATATTTTTCAAAAATTCAAAATCCAATGTTTTTTTTTTAAAATGCTTTATTGTATAAATGTAATAAAGTATTACCTTTATGGCAACCAACACAGCTTTTGGTCAAATACATTACACATTTGTCCTTTTTAAAACACATATGCACAAAATGCAAGTAATGCTTAGTAGGACCACAAAGTTGTCAACAAAGTGTAAAGTGCAACACAGTATTACACAAATATCAATCTTAACACATACAGTGTCAACTATGAAAAAGTGCCCCAAGAGTATACAGAAACTTCTCTTCAGCTATAGCCAATGAATAAATATCTGAACAGTGTAGCTGACCAATGGGGATGAAAAAATATAAACACTCCTCTAGAGTTTTAGAATGTCACAACAGTTTGTTGTATAACTGAGCACATCAAACCTGAAATGCAACCTTTCCCTTGAAACGAAGGCAAATATGTCTGAAAAAAAATTAAAAAATAAATAAAAATACCATAAAAGCACATTAAATTGGGGTTTGAGGTCTCTTGGAGCATAAAAAAGGCCCAACATCCAAAAGAGACTACATATTTTACATGCTATATGTCCAAACACAGTTGTTCCTTCGCATTATGGCACAGGGCCATTTGTTGGTCATTGTTCTGTGCCATTACTGGGAGCTTTGAAGTTTGATATACAGATTTTGGACTTTGGGGGACATCTTGTGCTGATCAAGCTGCATGAAGATTTTTTGGAGCACTTCAAAAGTGAAGCGAAAGGGTTTTGGATAAGCTAGGTTGAGTGCATAGATCAAACCTAGAAGCAGGGCACAAGCTGAGGCAACTGAAGTTAGTTCATGCAACACTTCCACACTCTCAATGACAATGCCAATGTCTTCAGGTGGCTCCTGCAGTCCCTCCCCCTCCTTCCGAATCACATACACTGCCATGGTGACCTCCTCCAGGTCCCTCTGAACATCATCTGCTCCACAGTCCTACAGAGGGGTACAAGACACAAACACAAATCATCATTAGCCTCACTTCTTACTGTGATTAAGTGTTTGGGTGATGTACCAATATGTGTTATGTGCTGGGCTATTTCTTGGCTGGGTGTCATCACACACCAGAAACAGCAGAGAGAGGTGTATCAATCTGACTCTAATCAAATTGTAAGCAAGAAAGATAAGATTTCCCAACATGTCAAACTATTCCTTTGAACTTAAATAATCAAGTAAGCCCGTCTTACTTAAAACAAAGTCAATCCGATATGTAATGTGTTGTTGCTGGGAATTACATAATGTCCAATATGGTCATGATAATAAATACATGTCAGCAATCCAACTAGGGTTCACGTGTTATGTTTGTTCTAACAGTTAACTTTTTTGTGTCCCTTTGACAAGATGTGCTGACAAACTGTTGAAACTTACAAGGTATTCCTTGATCAGGCCATCTGCATCTTCTCCCAGGAAGATGGTGAGGGCTTTCAGCACACATTCCCTCCGATGATTAATGTCCACAGTCTAGAACAACAAATGTTGAGTAATTTTAAACTCTAAATTTCATAAGACAGACATCCTTACTCTTATTGCTTAACTTACATGTACTTTATTTAAAAACAGTAATTCACAAGCCCAGAGATTCATTACAGAAAGAAAAGGGGATGAGTTCAGTGGAGTCGCTAAAAACATTCATGCATATGAAAGCCATGATTAGCATTGGCCTGCCCATATTGTCTTTATGAAAGATTCAGTTAAATATATATATATTTTTTTGGATTCAGATATATTTTGACAGCCCTCTTAGTTACGAAGCATCTTGTTTGATGGTACAGATTTACCTGGTCCAATGTGTCCAAGATGTTCGCAATCTTTTGGCGTGTTGCTCCTCCTTTGGCACGTATGACTTTGATCAGCTGACTTGAGTGCATGTCTAACTGGGCCATGAACTTCCACTCAAGAGGAACAGCCATGAGCCTCTGGAACTCTGTATTTATCTAAAAACAAAACACAAATGACAGTAGATATTGTATTATGGAACAAAATGCTGAAACTGATTGTATGCCAAAATGTCTATATCCCAAAAAGTATAACATATATGGGAATTCAAAATGTAAATTCTTTCATTAAGTTCAGTGTTATAAAATCTCAACCAAATCAAGTTATGACTGATTCATGAAAGTTAACTGCAATAAATCCCGAAGCATACAGACTTCGATCACTTCAGTTCCATTCTTACCTCTTTCTGTGTGAAGAGTGCAGGCCATCTGTCCTTCAGTTCCTGAATGCTTGGTTCTTCGTTTACCACCTCATGTCGTCTGTAGGCAAACGTGTTAGCCATTTTGTCTGCGATGACCCTTTCATTATCCCTTATCCCGATCTCTGTCAGAAGTTCTAGTCTCACTTTTTCCATGCTGTCCAGAGTCTCACCAGTAGGAAAGGATGGATAAAAGTTAGCTTCAGAACGTTTTGGCTTCTTCACTTTTTTAGCAGGGAAAGCATCTGTAGTAGCTTTAGATTTCAGTGAGTTTACACACAGCTCTGGACACCCCTGTAATTTGAGCTGGGTCCTGTAGTTTGCCATTTTGTACTTCAGTCGTTGTTTCCAACCGTAGCAGCCATTGAATGATCCAGGTTCTTTCAAACATGGGTGCTTTTTGATAAGGGCCTCTGCAGCTGCGCAGAAATGTGCATCCTCTGGATAGGCCTTGTAACGGTAAATTTCTTCTGCAACTCTTTTCAGGATATCAGACAGCATTCGGGCGCTTAAAGTCAACATTTTTTGGCTCACACGGTACTCAGTATTCCCCCTCTCTAGCTGTAGCTCTGTGTCATATGAAAATTGGGGAATTGCAAAGTCTTCTGGCCACTGTTGTATTCGAGATGACATAGATTCAGGGGATGAGAGGATAATTGTGTCATTTGATGCCACCGAAATACCGTCATCAGACTCAAATGAAAGAGACAGAGATGAAGTGGACTGATCGGCACTGATCAAAGGTGGATTTGTTTGCTGGTGGATCACTTTGATTGTCCCCAAATTCCGAAGTTCGGTGGTAGAATTCAGATTAAAGAAGTCGTTGCCAAAGTCTTGGTCCATGTATTGCAGTCTGAAGTTACCTTTTAACCCAAAGGTAGTCTTTATCGTGCTGAGAAGGTCTTCAAGTGACTCTGGGATGCCATTTGGAAGAGTCAGCTTTTCAATGTTGTTCTCTCCTAAAATCACCTTCAGTCTTGCAGGTGTTGAACCAGCCATGGTGGTCTGAGAACAAAGCACAAGCACAGTTAGTGAGGATCAACATGTAAACCACTGACATTTCCAATTAGGAGAATTTAATGTCAAACTAGAGGAAAAGAGAGAAGGCAAAGAGAGGAGGAAAGGGGAGGAGAAAATGAAGAGGAGAGGTGGAGATCAGCTGAGGCAGCGAGGAGAGAAGGCAAACCGAAGAGGAGAAGGGAGGAGAAGAGAGATGGCGAGAATATGGGAGACATTGAAGAGAAGAGAGAAGGAGAGGAGGTGAGGAGAATATAGGAGACAATAAGGAGAGGAAAGAAGAAAAAGAGAAGAGAAGCAGAAGGGGGGAGAGCATAGAATTAGCATTCACTGACTGGAATCCAGCGACCTGCATTAAAAAAAATGACATAACTGATGAATTGCCAATGACATCATCACACCACTTTGGCTTGCAGTATAAAATAAATATGTTCTGAGAACACATTAGTATTGTATGGGTCTGGGTTTTGTTTTCCCACTTAAGAAAATACTTTATCATATTTTGAGGCCTCACCATTTAAACATGGACATATCTTTTCAAGGTGACAAGACGCATCCCTCTAATATTGTAGTCTGCCAGTGGGTAGGTATCATGCAGTTCTTGTGGCTCAACAAGTTCCACTTCTTTGCTTGGTGATGTTTTGAGATCATAAGCTCTGTAGTGTTCCATATACCATCCGCTAAGCTTTTTCAGAATGAAGATTAGTTTGTCCTGCAGTATCACCATTTGGATGATTTCACCAAACTCTGGCAGTCCTCCCAGTGAGCCGTGGATCAAGATCATCCCACACTTGTAGATTATTCCATTATATGCTACACTTTTAGCCAAGCACACATTGTCCATATCTGGAGACTTCTGTCTCAGTGCATTTGAGATGTCCTTGTTAAGAACATCAATGTGAACAGTGGAAACATCTGTTACTTCCAGTGGGGGTTTGGCAAAGCTAATTGCATGCAAATGATATGCAATCTGATACTGATGTCTCTGTGAAAGGGAAAGAAGTACATTTTTGAAGCATCTGATGTTCCTTGCAACTCTTTTAAAAAAACTATGCTTTGCTTCGAATCGCATAGTCCATAGTGCAACCAGTGGCCCAAACTTACGGATCAAGTATGGATAATGTTCCAAGTAGTGGTGCTTTGGTTTAAGATTAACATCTGGGAAAACCTCTTGAAACTTGATTCTGTGCTCGGAGATCTTAAAACCAAGATATGCAATGGAGTCCTCAGTATGAACAGGACTGACAACAAGATCAACAATGTCCTTCAAGTCTGTTAAGATGTGCCAAGCAGGCTCCTCACAGGGTACACTCTGCCCAACGAACAAAGGCAAAAATCTGATAAGACTCCAGTTCTCGTGTGCATTCCCTCCTACACTTTTTTTGGATGCAAAACTGAGAGCCACAGGATGAGGTCGATTTGTTTTGTCAGCCCACTTAAAGTTGAAAGATGATATTGTTTCATTCAATGTACATAATGTGAAATACTTTTTTTTGATTAACAAATTGAGGCAAAGCGCAAGTTCAAAAGGAAAAATTCCCTCAAAAAGATCATGTACAACATCAGGTGGAAACCCAGTGGTAACATCAAAATGTGAGAGGTGCTTTGACAAAATACACTTTGATTTCACACCATAATAACTGGGCCATTTGTTTTCCTCGATAATTCGTAAATGATCTGCATGAATGTCTTTTGTTCTTAAAGTAAAGACTTCACTTCTGACTTCAATAGTCTGGAACTCTGATGTTTCTGCAGTGCAAAATCTACATACGTATGTCCCTGAGAAATTTTCAAAGAATCCAGCAATACTGTGTGCACCAAGGTTGTCGGCAACAACACACTGAACAGTGCCTTTTACTGTTCTGCCCAACTTTGACAGAAATATCCCACTCTGTTCCAAAATTACAAGATCATTAATTACAGGTTTTAACACTTTCTCATACCCATAGCACTTCAGATCATTACTTTTGATTAAAGCAGCCAAATAGATTGAGGTTAAAGCAGAATTACAGCCTGGTGGCAAATTACCCAAAACCCAGTACAATCCACAAATTTTATGCTTCCTCCGTGATGTACCAAGGGGATTACATATTTCGAATTCATCAATGTATAATATCAATGAAATGCTTTCCTGCTTGGACAACAGTCCATTTTCATGGAAGAAGTCACCATCGAAGATAGTTTTGTAGTGCACATAAGTTTTTTGAGGCTGATTATCTACAGTATTCAAATTAACAGCCTGATCCAAGATTGTCTGGCAGTCAAGAATATGCTGCAAAGACTTTAAAATTGAAATATATTGGAATGACTTGTTATTTTTTCGGTCAAGTATATATTCCACTGGTTCCACTACTTTAAAGTGGCTCTTATAGTATGCTTTTCGTCTCCAAGGACTGGAAAGTGGACCTTTATCTCCAATTGCTTTTTTTACAGGGTTTGTCTCACAGAGTACACTGGCTAGCTTTTCAACAACTGACTGGTCAAATTGGCATCCGTTGTCTTGTAATACTTGGCTAATAGTCTTTTGGGTAATCGCCACAGAAACAGAACCAATCAAATAGTTTAACTCCTGCAAAAGCTCATCTACAGCTGCATTAGACACAAGAAAGATGTGTTCCAACTTAAGGAGCACTGAAGCAATTTTAAGCTCAATATCCTTCTCTAAGTTTTCAGAATACCCATTGTCAAAAGCAGAATTTAAATTTACATCACTCTCTATAATTTCCACATCTGAAATATCACTGGCAACACTGGCAAAAGATTCATCAACAGAACTTATTCCAGGCTTAAATGTGTTCACTGTACCAGAGTGTTTTCTGTATTTATGACTTTTGAAGTTCTCATAGACATTGGTTTTATATTCACAGTTTTGGAACACACATGTTACAGTCTCCTTATTTTTAAGATGCTGATAGATATGTTGAAAATATTCTCTTTCTGTGGAGAGTTGATTATGGCCACAAATATGGCAAGTGAATGTGGACGCAGCTTTGGAGACTGCTTGTTGGGCAGGGTGATTTCTTGATAGATGGCTCAGTAGGGCGTTCCAAGTCTTGAACCTACATGCACAATTTAAATAAGTGCATGGATATGAGTGGCCTCGTCCGTAATGCCTATGAATCAGTTTGTAGTGTTTGAGCAATTCAGATCTTTTTGTTAATGTTGTCCCACAGTCCTTGCATCTCCACATGAAGCATAGCACTGGAGGAACAAAGAGACACGCTTTACTGGGTGTATATAAATAATTTGAGAAAACACAGAGGGAGAGTTGGGCAATATTACAATATATCAATATGGTGATATGAGACTAGATCTCATCTCAGCTTTTTGCCACATTGCCCAACACAAAGCGAATCATTTAAACACAAAATGTATTCATCAAATGTAGCCAGCCCTCTCTAATTAGATTTTAAAGGGATAAGTTCAAAACAAAAGTTTAAAAACAAAACCCAAATGCCCATAGGTACATTTTTTTTTTTGCAATTGTTTTATATATAAAGCCGATTCCTGTTCAGTGTAAAACTGAATTAAGTTTAAATGAGACATTACTATTTTGAACTTGCATACCTTTGTTGTTGATAAACTGAAAGTACGCAAGTTCACAGGTAAAACGAGCTGCCTGGCACGCCTCCACACAGGAATGCCCCTCTTGAAGTAGTCACAGAGCTGAGAAGAAGTTAGGTCAGAAGGTGGCGATGGGGCATCACATTGGACACCAAGCCAAAGGTTGTGGCACTGTCCAGGGTTCCAACCAGAGGTGATGTAATCTTTCTGCCATCAGCAGACACCCCTCTGGAGAGGTTGACAGGAAGGAAAGGAAGCGCTACCCAAAGTCCTAAAGATTAAAGATATGTTCGAGTTAGTCTGTCGATCTTTCATCATGTTTACAGTGTTCATCTGCATCTATGTACTTATATATGTATTCAGACACAGACCAGAAGTGTGCTAGGTCTACAAGAAATCTGATGGCTGTATTTTCTGTGTTCAATAGCGTAATACTTTCTTCTATGATTTCTAATTTTGATTTTCTGCCGCACACCATCTCCCTCTCACACGGCTGATCCGTGCGTGTACGAGCGCTGCACGCACCCTTTCTCCTCGCCTTCTTAACGTTATGTACATTGAAAGCAATGCAAGCGGCAGTAAATGCATGCTTCCTGGAGCCACCACAGCTAAACTTTACCTCCTACATCACCCGTGGCCGTGACCGCGTGAACTATTCGCGCCGACAGGCATACTGCGAACAACCACTCGTGTATAAATGCGCGCGCCCGAAGTAACGTAGTCTGAAGAGAACCGCGGCCCAGCTTGCCGCTATAATGTGCTAATGCTAATGAATAACTAACAGTAAGCCAACACCGACACACTGCATGAATACACAACTTTAAGCTAGCGTTACGATATTAAAACAAGAGAGTACCGCCGGAAAACTACTAACTTAACCTACATGTCCAAGCACAAACTACCAACAGGTCTGACATTTCGCTAATGTTAGCAGGGCTGAATGATAGCGGTTTGGTCAGGTCAGTTTACTAAACACTTAACAAACTTAACAATACAGTTGGAATATTTTTATATCTAATATATTAAAATATGTGTTCTACATTTGACTTACCTTCAAGGACTATGGAAAAAGTAATATCTTCGTTACCTTATTGACCAAATTGTTCACGAGGTCCTGCCTGCAGCCAAGTGCCTCTCAAATTGTTGTTCTCAACCGCAAGTAGAAAATTCTGGAGAAGGCGGAGACGTCATGACATCAGATGCACTGCGTCAGGAGAAACCTAATTGATGCAGGTTGACTCTAATGAGAATAGCAGGTTACATGTGTACTGAGGGAACAACACGTAATAACAAGTTGATATACTCCACAAATTTAGACTGGCTCCACTAAAGCAGAAATCTTAATGAAACTGACTCTGAACTTTACATAACTTCAACTACTGCTGAAATACACTTTTTAGAGTGTAGGTAGAGCACACCTGGACAGGTCACCAGTCTGTCAGAGGACTAACACAGAGACAGACATCAGAGTAACAAATCTATTTAAAATTAATGTAAGTTTGCTGCAGCTGTATGTATGAACATGTGTTTCTGTGCTCACAGTCCACCTCTCAGGAACCTGCAGTTCACTTTTAGTCTACTTTAAACAGACCTCACAAAAGGCTGATGTGGCTGGATCAGTAGTCTGATTTGAGTACGATACCTTTGGCCAGGGATTCATCTGGTGCATCGCTTCACTGCAGTCTTACGTATTTTCCCCACACCTGAATAAAAAAATACTGATATATACAAATAACAGCTTCAGCTGATGCAGCCTGACTCAATCCTAGATGTTCAGCACACAGAGACACAGAGGTGCCGTTTAAAGTTTAGTGTTAACCTGAGTCACTGATCATTTGCAGTATTACAGAGTCTGGCAGTCTTTGCATGATGTCCACGTCACTGTAAGTTTCTAGCTGACTTCACTGCAATTTCAATTTCAATTTCTGCTGTTCACAAACGCTGTCCATCTAATCTGACTGAGCTGGAGCTGTTTTGCAAAGAAGAATGGGCAAAGATTTCAGTCTGTAGATGTGCAAAGCTGGCAGAGACAGACCCTAAAAGACTGGCAGCTGGAACTGCAGCAAAAGCTGGTTCTACAAAGTGTTGACTCAGGGGGCTGAATAATTACGCACACCCCACTTTGCAGTTATTTATTTGTAAAAAATGTTTGGAATCATGTATGATTTTCGTTCCACTTCTCACGTGTGCACCACTTTGTGTTGGTCTTTCACCTGGAAGTCCAATAACATTGATTCATGTTTGTGGCTGTAATGTGACAAAATGTGGGAAAGTTCAAGGGGGCCGAATACTTTTGAAAGCCACTGTATATGTAGACACAGGACTACAAGTAGAAGATCAGACATGAAAGTGGAGATAACACAGAAGACCTGCAGCAAAGGTCAGAGGTCAGACTGGGCCCTGGATTCAACAATGAGCCAATGATCATCAAGCAGTGACTAAAGCAGAGCCCTGACCTTCTGACATTCATCACACAGTCAGAACAAATGTCTGCTGATGACTTCATCTCATGAAACGACTGATAGATGTCAGTTCATTGATCAGCTGAGCTGCTGATCTTCATCGTCACAGAAACATTCAGCTTGTTTCAATCAGTAAATAACTCCCACTACTCCCAGTTTGAACTGTTCCCACTCAAAATGCTGTGAGAACAATGATCATTGTAGAACTTCACAAACATCACGTGTTGTTTTCCACATGTAAGATCAGCAAACACACAGAAACTTCCTGTTGCCACACACGGCCTCTAAAATCTCTTCCACGCTTTCTGTCTGAAGTCCACTCTCTGTGTCGGATCCACAGGAAACAACAAGATCTTCTTAACATGGTTTTCAATGTGTCTCCTTCCAAAAAGTCCAACCAATGAACAAATGTGTGTATTTGTGGAGGCCGAACAAAAGCATGACACATTTCTCTGTTTCTATAAACTGGAGTCAAACACAAACATGAAGAGTTTCACTGACAGACTCCAAAATGCCCCCACAGTGGATCAAAGGGAAATCCTACAGTGTGGCCAGAGACTCTTAATGGCTCCAACATCAACACATCCACAATGTTGGATCCAGTTCTGCCTCACAGAGTTACTAAGACACACCCTCTGCCAGCATCACAACAGCTCCACCTGCTTCACCTGCCTCCTCAGCATCTGTACACCTGAAGAGAAAAGAAAGGCTCCAACAGCTCAAATCTACAAAGGATTCATGAAGTTTCATCCAACAATAACATGTTTGCCTTCCACAGTGTGCTGTTAGACACCACTGTACCTCTGCCATTTCAAAAAGAGCAGCTTGGGAACATTTTGGCTCCAAACACTTTGTGTTTAAGTTCTTTGTTTTCTTTGTGAAGCCGACAACATCTGGAGCTTTGTGACTCATAGAAACATCATTTTGTTCTTTAGATGACAGCAGATTGGGACTGAATAATCAATCACTATCAAACCAATAAAGACAAACATGCTGATTTTACAGGAACTTTGTTGGAGAAGCTGCAAAGACATGAAACTGGTGGAGATCCCAAACCAGTTGATAGTGCTGGTTATTCCAAATAAAGCTGTTTCCCTTTGAGATGAAATGACTTTGTGTCCTGATATATAATAAAGATGTTGTTGTTTTTGAGCCCCTGTATTAAAAGTAGTTTAAAGTCAGCTTGAGTTTGATGTCTTTATGTCAAAGCTGCTCATGATGTTGAGCTGCTGATGGAATAAAAACAATATAAAAGCATGTAGTCCAGACTTAAATGTAGCCTGTTGTTAGCTGAGGTCCACACACAGTGTTTGACAGTGTAAAGTGTGTGAAAGGGCTGCTGGTGGAGCTCACTAGGATGAGCAGGTGACCACGAGGTGGAGAGCAGCTGGCCTGGCTTTGACCCGGGCCACGCCCCCTTTCTCTCTGCTTTGCTGTCACTTATCTTCACTGCTCTGTCCAATAAAGCTGAAAAAGGCCCCGAATCAAAGAAATCTGCTGCAGCCTCTGAAATGTCTTCTGTTTCCTTCCCGACGGCTTTTTCACCGTCAGCCCATCAGACAGTCCAGCAGCATTTATGATGATGTCATGATGTTGAAGAGGCTGCTACGGTGGCCTCCCATGACCCCCAGCCTCATCACAGCTGAGATGCAGACATTTGAAAACATTCAGCAGACAACTGAATAACAGTCCAACACAACAGTCTGTGTGCAGACACACACTGACCTTTCATATAGTCAAACACAGCTGGTTGAGTCATTTCTCTGTGAGTCTAAAGTGAATCTAGTATTTGAAAGTCCACTTCCTGTATTTGTTGTTGAAGACTTCTTCAGCTTCTTCTCAAGGACATCAGCTGCTTGTTTGGCAGCAGAGGCAGTTAAGAAGCTTCCTGAAAAACACTGAACAGTGAGTTCACTGTGGCATATGACAGATTCAGCTTTCTGTGTGCAAATGTGTCTGTGTCGACCTTTCAAATGCTGTTGAATCCAAAACATCAGCGGCTCCTCGGCTGCTCGCTTCATGCACTTCTGTCTGTGTGACAGTCCAATGACATCACAGCTGTTTCCAGCCCCAGTGTCTCAGGACTGGACACCTTTAAACATGTCGCGGATCAAACAGCGTCCAGCTAAACACACATGAAACTATCAGAGCTGACAATCATTCCAATAACATCCAATGGTTCATGTATGTAGACACAGGACTACAAGGAAATGGCTCTCAGCATCTGGCTGTGGGAACACATGAGTCCCTGTTTGTGTTCAGATTGTGTGCATGTTTTAGACGTGTGTCACATGTAGAAACACAACAATCCCACAATGACACACAGATGTGTTTGACACAGCTGTGCAGCTGTAAGTTGTTTCTAATGATTCATTGAAGCTCTTCTAACATTCTGGAGACGATCAGTACATGAATCTGTTCAACACGACAACAATTTGACTTCAGTGTGAACGTTTGCATTAAATAACCTTCTTCATCCAGCTGACAGCATCTTCATCCTATGATGTGAACAGTTCCTCCTGTTGATGACAAACCTCTGACAGGATCTGCTTGAGGAGCTTTTTCATGTGCAGCTCTCTGAGCTCAGGGCTGAGCTGCTGTTTCATCTTTAAGAGCTGCTGCCTCCTCGCCGGACTTGTTCTCCTCTTCTTCTCCTAATGACACCATTTCTGCTTCATATAAAATTCAATAAAGATGCTGACATGTATCTGTAGCAACAACATCATTGAATCTAGAACAACTGGAGCCAAACCAGTGGCTCTGCTGGGATCACTGGTGAGCCAACACTTCCTTGTTGATGCAGATTTCAGGGCTTCCTTTTGCTCCTCCGTTATAACTGTTCTCTCTTCTCAACACATGATGACACAAAGGAATCAGCAGTGACAAAGATGATGCTGAAGAGAAGCACACACTTCACACATATAACAGACCAGTGCAGTTACACACACCTCTGCTCGACATCAGGCCTCAAACAAAGACACAAAACACTAACTTGACTCTAAACAGAAGAAACGAGCAGCTGTTTCTGTTCTGTGCTTATTTATATTTGACACACATGCTTCTCTTTGTGCAAACACACATCGCACTATAAGGGTAACCTCGCACACAATGATTGGACAGCACAGTGATGATGCTGGGAGATCCTATACGCAGCAACACAGAAACACTGAGAACTTTAAACAATGATGGAAAGTGTTATAAATGACTTGTTGGCCTCTGATCTGTCACAAACAGCTGAAACGTGTCTCTCATGAGTCACATGAAGGTTTTTGACAGAAAGGACAAAAAGTAGCTGCAGTCAGTTTGTGTCATTTTTATATTTATTCATCTGGGAGAAAAATCTGAGGGACATTAAAATGTGTTTTCAACAGAGACAAGAACATGAATATAACAGAACAGGTAAATGAACATGTTTCAAGTAAACAGCTGGACTGATCAGGTCCAAACACAGAGTGATAAACTTGTCAAACAGCTGTCATATCTTTATATAGAAGCTCTTTATAAATGCTGCTCACTGCAGTCTGTTTACTAATAATGTCAAAGTGTTAGAAACACAGAAACATCAGAATGGTCTTTGTTCACAGAAACCTGTCTGGGATCCTTTGTTGTTCTTTTGATGCAGAGTTCCATTATAAATATAAAGAGTTATTTCAGAGTCTCATCAGTTTTCCTGCATGTCTTTATTTAACACATCAGCAGGGCTGAAGCTCTCATGTTAAACACACACTGATCTATGGACACGTTCATGTGTTTCTAACAGAACCAGGCTGTTATCAGCCTGCACTAACATTATGTCACACACACTGAATGTAACAGTGACAGTTTACATCATCACACAATCAGCTGTGATTGTTTCACTGTCATCAAACGAGTCAACAGGAAGTAGAATCAATAGAAACCAATCATTTACTGACAGCATGTCTGATGGAAATAAGTGCAGATTATGTATGAAGTCTAACTGCACACAGTAACTGTGTTACAATAAGGACTTAACAGCGCCCTCTGCTGGAGTGTTTCAGTACTGCGTTAACTAGAATACACCACCTCCTCCTCACACCACCTGCTACAGCTCTACTCTTCTATGACTACAGTCATCCACAGCACTGATGTGAGGTCACATGGTTCATATGTAAGGAGCACAGCTGACCTCAGGTCAGTTTAATGACTGTGAGCAGCAGCTGTGTTATTGTCACTGTGACAGGGAGACACTCTCAGACACAGCGCTCATGTCAGCTTGTTCTCATGCAGGAGGATCAGGAGCTCCATGTTTGTCTTTCTGTTTGAATCATGATGTGTTTGTGCCATCAGAGTCTGTCATGAGTACTCAGGGTTTCACAGCAGCTCTTCTGGATGCTGACGAGGACTCCAACCTCATGTTTCACCTCTCTGAGCTTCTGATGTCTGTGAACACTCGTGTTTCTTCTCTGGGCTCATCTGGACAAAAACACCTTTCTGTGTTTGGCTGCAGCCTCATTCTGACTGACAGGAAGTGTGTTATCCATGAGCTGCACTTCTGTGAGGAAGTTTCCTGCTGTGTTTCCTGTCTGTGGACAAACACGAGTGTTCCAGCTGAGGACTTGGTTCCTTCCACCTGTCCATACAGGACATCACGCTGTCTGCAGCTCTGTAAATGCAGCTCCAGGTCCTTCCACGTGCTGCTCTGTATTTGTGCAGTTTGTAGTGTGTCCTGGGAAACGTAGCACACATGGTGTTCTTCTGCTGTTTCCTCCTTTCACTGAGTGTGAAACACTGACGCTGTGCTGTTGTTCACAGAGGGGAGCTGATTCTAGCTGCAGCTGGACTCTGTCATCTAACTGAATGTGTTGGTGCTGATCACGGGGCTCTGAGGGGGGAGCAGCAGGAGGACTCTGGATGCTGACGTCAGTGTATCTGTGGAAGCTCCCACAGCATGTCTGTCATTCAATATTGTGCTGGATATTGTATCTATGCAAAGATGAACAGACTGTGTGTTCACTGGTCTCTGTGCTGCAGCTCTGATGTCATCATCACTCCCTCCTCCACCCTCAGCAGTCCCAGCATGCTGCTGTGGTGCACCCCACCCTCACTCTACACCTGAGCCACAGACCACACCCTCCACCTCAATATACACCACAGTTTTCTCTGCTGTGGAAATGAGATCAGGAGGAAATCATCATTATTATTATTTAATAAACGCTCACATTAATGTGGGCTTATTTGTTTCATATTAGAAACATTAGTTGAGTGTTTTTAGTATAAAATGGTCAAAGTCCCTCTCTTTGCTCCTCCCCTCACCTGTGGATGGGCGGTGCTGTTACCGTGGTGACAGCTTGGATGTGTTTCAGTCCTGCCTGGTTATCACTGCAGGAATCTTTCACATTTATTACAGGTAATAACTCTGATTTTTCTGTGTATTATGAACCAAATGTATCCTGATACACACAGAGATGGATGAGCAGAGGTTTTTTTTGCAGTTTATGTAGTTACTATGGACTTAATGCATACATATTATTAAAATTAGGGCTATAACAGTTGTATTGATGTATAGCAACTTGAAATGCTCCCACAAATGGCTCCACAGCATGTAAAAATATAACAAAAGCTCTGGCGGACTTGGTTCTGTGGTCAGTCTTAAAGGGTGAAGTTAAACTCTGTAATCTTCACTGTGTCACAGAGTTCAGTGAGTCCCGTTATTCACAGTATCAATCAGATCATCAGAGAACAGCTGATCAGCAATCAGTGGTGCCAACAGCGCCTCCTGTGGTGAGAGGATGCAATAATGCAATGTAGCATTTTTCCACTCAACACTTGCAGTCATGGAAACTGTCTGTTGGATCTGTGTGACGTTGCTTTCTTGGTTAGAGTTCCTCACAAATGTCCAGATGATTCTTCTAATGAGGCGTCGACCATGTTTGCAGCTCTTTGGAAGAAAACGTCGCCCTTTGCCATCCTTACTTTTCTTTGACTTCTTCAAATGCAGCTGAACTCCAGCTGGTATTTTCTTGGACTTTGCAGCTGTTTCTGGTCATCAGTTCATTCCTGCAAACCTCTGAAGCTGAACAACAATGATGCTGCATTGCTGGCTGATCCCAAAAGGTTGATTCTGTTCATCTGGACGTTTTCAGAAACGTTTGCTCACTGATCAGGTGACTTCTTCAGTCTCAGCTGACTGCAGCTTTACAAGCTTACAAACAGCACATTTGCACAATGACTGAAAGCAGCAGCACCTGATATATATGATATGTTAAGGTTCAAAGTTGAGGAAGGAGAGTACACACCACCCATGGTCCAGAGGATCTTGGTCAAACAATGATTTTAATGAACACACGTGTGGGAAGACACTCTGTACGCAGACAGCCAGTAGTCCTCGACTTAATCAAAGCATGAACAGATATTTTATAGCATCAGGGTTTGTTTACTGACGCCCCTTCATGCGTCACCGGTACATTTTATACATAGATCAGATCAACACCAGAATGACTTTTCACCTAGAAAATCATCTTCTATTTTCATGGCTTGGTACTTTCCGTTCTCTCCTCTAAATAAATCTAACTAATGTGTGTGTATGTGTTGACCTCACATGCTCTTTGTGTCACCTCTTCACCTACTGTCTGCGTCTCGTCTGCTTTCGGTTTCAGTTCTGCAAAAGGCACACTCTGCAAACCTGCAACTTCCTGTCAGCCTGCAACTTAGTCTTTCTGAAAGACACACACTGTTTCAACATCTGAATGCAATATAAACTCCAGATTATATTATTAATGCAATGGTACTGATGACAATTATTTAACAATAGCAGTAAAATAATTTCCCTGCTCCACACTCCCTCTCTCGACCTCTGGAACACCAGAGGTCGCAATACATTGTGTCCTCACTCAGACCCTCTCTGGTGGTCTCGGACCTCGAGATCTCCAGGATCCTCGCCCCTCCTGTGGTCGCCGAGATCGATCTTCTGCAAAAGAAACAAAACACCTTTTCCTGCACCTCCCTAACTTATCCTATCTGGGACTCTTTAATCAAAAGCCTGATCCTAATTATCTTCTTAACTTATTGACTTGTATTTATGTATACTCTTCAACGTTACTCATCCCTTTAAAACTCTTTAAGCCCTGCTTTCACGTCCGGTTGCTCGCTCTATTTTTCCCTTATCTGATCATCAACATCCTGTGCACAAATTGTCGCTGCTGCAAGTTCCTCTACTCTAAAAGATCCAAAAGAAAACAACCACTTTAATCAATTAAGTTTAAGCATATAAGCAATTACTCCTGTATACATTTCATCATAGCTAAATGCTGCCTTGAAACAACTCCTATGTGTTAACTTCATTTTAACCTCACATTTCCTATGTTATAACCCGTTTTGGTATAGCCTTTTTATTTCATTTTGCTCCTTTTAATGTAACCATACCTTCTAATTATAGTTTATCAGACTTAACCAAAATATATGCTTTCCTTCCTCTTTGGTCCTTCTTTAAGTTCAGTTAAAAGCTAAATGAATTTAAGGCCTTTTGCCTGGAATCAATACTGTCATGTGTGTTTCTTAACTCTGTGTCTGTAAGCGTGTGCAATCCTTCATGAACTCATATTATCCTCACAGTAGATTGGCTAATCATAGCGCTAGCCAAAGGCTCGTGACCCTCCAGAGACAAATTTGAGCCACAACTCCTTTAAAAGCACAAAATGCAATATGTATAAAAATCATTTCTACGTAGAAGCTCCCCCTTTATCCTAAAGATAAACCTATGTAATATCTGTATGTGTACGCCTACATTATAACCACTACTTCTAAAGATCAAAAAAATCAAAGCTGTTCTACCCCTTCAACCCTCACTAATTTTCCCTCTAAGACTTATTCACAGCTTTGAAAAACCGGCATTGTATCTTCTAAACAGGATTCAGTTCTGTCATGGTCCTGGGCCATGTTGGCCCAGTATTCTTGGTTCCTTGTATTTTCGCTCCTTATTTAGGCCAGGTTTTCTGAGGTGTCCTGTTGTGGTGTTCCCTAAGTGTTTTTCCCTTTGTGACTCTTACCCCCTTGTACCCCTCTGTGTATTTATGAGCTCTCGTCTCTCTTTGTGTTTATTCCATGTTTCCCCCAGCCTGTTATGTCTGTGTTCTCCCCGTGCTCTCTCTCCTCCTGTCTGAACCTCTGTGTACTTCCTGTTTTACTTTGACAGTCTCTCGTCAGTATGCGTAATGTTGTGTTCACTCCTGCCCTGTCTCGTTATGTTTATCAGTGTCACCTGTGTTCCCCACCTGTGTGTAATCTCCCTGTGTTCTCTGTGTGTATTTAAGTTGTGTCTTCTGTTATGGTAGTTGCTGGTTCGTCTGTGTTGTTTCCCCTCGGTCTCCCTGCGTCTCTTGTGTATTTCCCCGGACCTCCCTGCATCCTCGTTTCTGGTTTGTGTTATTAGCTTACCCAGTTTAGGTTTCCGGTTTCTTGTTTTTCCACCAGTGCTGTTTTGTGCCCACCGTTGTAAATAAATATTCACCTGCACCAGAGCTGCCGCCTTTTGGGTCCTTTTCTACAACTCCACACGGCTTGCCTCGCAAACCGTGACAAGTTCTCTTTTAATCCTTTAACCTTAACTTAAAAATAACAGTTTCAGTTTTACCATATCCAAATGATCAAAAACCCAAAAGGTCCTAAAATGATCCTAAATTATTAAACAATTAAATTAATAAACCCTAAACCCCCCTTTATCTTGATACATTTCATGTGTCAAGATACTATACAAAACTTAAAAATGCTCAGTTTCCCCACTCATGATCCAATGTATGTCATAAAAATAAACTTAAAACAGAACAGTTATCAGTCATGTGTTTCTACAATTAATGGTAACTGAGTTACATCAAAAAATATTTCCCCTTTAGCATTTGGCATTCTCCCAACAATATACTATAATCCCATAATCTAACCCCAGTCAACAAAACAAAACAGAAATTTTCTCTGGTAAAAGCAAATTGTTTGTCCACATTTATTCATCCTCACTCACATTCAGTCACACATTCACTCACATGCAGTCACACCATGTATTTGCTGATAGTGGAGCTTCCCGCGTCAGATTCTCCACCCTCAGCAAAATGAGCTCAGTCATTTTTTATTTTCCATAGGAAAATATTTCTTTATGCTTTTGGACTGGATTGACTCGCATAAAATCCTTTTTACAGGGACTTACGACCTGAATCGTCTCCAGGTAGCTTTTTCCTCAGCCAATTGTAATCTGGAAAGCCCCCTTATATTTGCTCTTCCCGAGAATTTTCAGCGCCGTTATTCACTGTTGCAGGCCTGCTTAAAACAGAAATGAAAAATAGAGCTGATTGTTAGCTCATAAAAACAAAACAAAATCACCTGACAGGTTTTCTTTAAGTGCACTGTTACAAAATAATGGGCCCCTCCCAGACATGTCCATGTTTCCTAAAACTCCCTCTATTAAAAACAAAAACACCAACCCAAACCTAACTGACAAAATCAACCCATCACCACAACAACCTCAACAACCTTAAACACACAAAAGTTTTGCCACCACATAATTTCGCCTCCTCAATACACCGAAAGTCTCATTAAAACCACACAATTTGCAAACAAAAATCACCCCCTTTAACATACTTAAATTCAGCATAAAACCCCTTTGCGACAACGTATAATCACTAAACTATAAACTATTTCCTACCCAAATCTATACTTCTCTTGTCTGCCATGCTTCCTCGTCTGAAAGTCACTTCCTCAGTCACACACACACACAGGAAGTTCCTTCGTCACCACTCACTCCAACTAATTTGCATACTGAGTCATCTCTCAAAAAGCTGTAACAACAGAAACATATGTTTAAACATCACCAACTCATTAAATTATTTTATTTCTTTCTACAGTTATCACTGGTTTTGATCACTCAGTACGAGAGAGCACTCCTAAGTCACTCTTTTAAAACTACTTTAATCACTTTTTGTTCTCATAACTCACTCCCTTTGTCATATGGCTTCTTCTATTCCTCAATTACAAACTCAAATGCATTTTATTAAACATTCACACCATTGTATCATTCATACAAAATAGCAAGCTGTTCTTCATTGCATATGTTTGTGTTCTTAGCCAGGTTTAATCTGGATCTCTGCATTAATCTCCATGAGCTTGTCTTGTCTTTATAAGGTTAATGCATTTTCTGTTTGTGTATGTGAATTTGCATATGTTGCTTTTGCAGTGTGTCAGACTCCTGCACAATTCTCCACTTAAGCCGTCAGTTTCTTTCCCAAATTTGCTAACCCAAATTTTAAGTTCCCACCTTATTAACAGCATTCCTGCTCCTCAGCCAGAAGCTAGGGCCCACTTGTCAGGTTTATGGAGACATGGCGCTGTAAACAATTCAACCAGAAACTTGCCTTGGCATGTCCAGTCAAGTTAACCTACAGGTCTCTTCCGACCGCTGCACGTGGAAAATTGATCCAGATCTGTTTCGCCCCTATAGAAACACAACTGAGACATTTTCATTATTATCATATGTACTTAAACTACCCGTTTCCCTTTCTCTGGTCAGAAATCCCAACTTATGTCATGTATATACGTGTAAGCAGGTCTTCATTGCTTTTCCTATGTATTTTGTTAATGTTCAGTGAGTGTAAGCTGCTTTCTTCATTGCCTCTATATGTTATAGTCAGGTTTAATTCATGCATCTTTTCTCTGATTTCTTAATTCAAAACTATCTCACTTCTGATTCTTTCCAGAAATAATTTCACATGTAACACTTTGTCTATGTGTGTTTTCTATTCTTGTTTACCTCTTTGTTTGTGACGGTGGACATCTCTAAACCATCATGAGTTCAAGCTTCACTTTCAGTCCAATTACACCCTGTATTCTCACAGTCGAAGTCGTCCGGCTTCACCTCTCACTGGTCACTGTCCTCTTCTCTCAGTGTCCTTTTGTTGTCTTGAATTCCAGCAAACACAGTCTGTTTCTTCTCTGTTTCTCTTCAGTATTTTCCTTTTGGATCAAGTCCCAGCCTGGCAAAATACCACATTCAGTGCCTTTAAACAGTCATGTCACACTGTTCTTACCAGCCTGCTGTCCACCGTGCATGTTTCATCACGTGGTTTCTTCTTTTCTGTTGATCCTCTCAGTCATCTCTTTCAAGATTACTCCAAGCATGGGAAATCTGACAATCAATGTCCAGTGCTTTCCACAGCTCATTATCCCACTGTTCAACTGCCCAGCCTGTAATTTACAGTACATGTTTCCACCTCGTGGTTCCTTTCATGCTGCTGCTGGTGTCGTCAGTGTGGTTTCCGTTGCACTGTCTTTTGCCTGCTATTAATTCTTCTCAAGTCCACGATGTTCTGTCGGTCTTCATCAGGAGATTAACTGTCCTTTGAGCTTCTTCTCAGGATGGGGACAAGTGCGAGGTCAAGCTGTAAAATTTTAAGCCAAAATCTGGCCTGTTTTCTCCCAATTATGCTACTCTAGTGGTTTTGGCGCCGTACTCAAAATTCCAGGTTGAGAGAAGTCCACCTTCATTTATCTGTAATCTGTGTTGACACACTAAAACATACAATTAATATCCTTTTCATTTCTTTTCTCAAAACCTCCATTCGCTTTATCTGCCTAGAGTTTAACTCATCTGTTTCTCTCTCTGGGTGCTCACTCGTCACCTTATATGGGCATGCAAACTTCCTGTCACCCACACCATTTCCTGTTACACACACACAGCACGCAGCTGCTTTGCTGTTTCTCCAGGCTAATCAAACTTATTTTGTATTTACAATCTACAAACCCTCTGTAATTCTACTAACTTTTGACCTAAAATGTAGCATCATTCACACAATGATTTCATAATCCTCTCACACACACCTTTTAAATAAACTAAACTCTTATAACATCACTCATGCATCTCTTAAATTAAAAACACTTTCAAACTTTAAAACATCCTACTTTACATCACCAAAGAAATACCTCTCACACCTTTATTCATCATTCAAAACCTTCTAGTCACCGCATTCACACAAGAAATTGAAAAAATAAAAAACACCAGCAACTATTGCTGGAGAAAAGTTACTACTGAAAGTAATATGTTAGTCTTAAGTATACACAGTGCACTCAATATATTTATATATCTACATCCAACTTCAGTCAATTACTATACAACTCAAAACTTTATTTATAGTCCTCTAATAAACATAAATGGCATTTTAAACACACACTCAACAATGTTTGCAGCAGTATATGTAAAACCAACTGTGGTTTAAACAGTTCACTGCTTACTAATTTGCATTATTAAGCATGTTCTGATTTTATCTGTTTTGATTTTATATACTGTTTTGATTGTTTGTTTGTTTGTTTGTTAATTAGTTAGTTAGTTTATTTGCTTGTTTTAATCAATTTTAAATCATGCTTTTTATTTGTTCTTGTTTCTAATGTCTCTGTAAAGCACTTTCAATCACCTTATTGTTCAATTGTGCTATACAAATAAACTTGCCTTGCCTTGCATTTTCACACTCACACACACACATCTAAAAATAGCAGCAGGCAGTCAGTGCATTACTGACTCGACACACAGAGATCTCTCACACCAAATTTTCTTATTCTATATTACAACGACGTCTTATATTTACAACCACTGTCAGATCTGTCAGCTTTAGCGCCTACACAATTTTAGACAAATTTAAAATAACCGCCCAGCGGATAAACTCCCTGAGTTTTTTGCGACCAATTAACCAGTATCAAGACTTTAACTGTTTCTGGCCTCATTTCTAAAATCCCTAACTCAATTTAAAAGCGTCAACCAACCCAAACTTTGCCTGAAGCTCTATTTTTGGCGTTTCACAGCCAAGGCTTACCCCCAAGTTTTAAGTTAAAGTTACACGCCCGAAGTCCAACTTCTCCTGTCCAAAAAAGCGCAGGTACCGTTCCAAACGGTAAGGAGACTCTAACTCCTAGCTTCATTCCAGGATGCCCTGTACCCCACAGTTAAGCCAAACTGAACTAACCCTGTTCGCCGACAGGTCAATGTCGCGCGTCCACGACAAGGAGGGAGCGTAACCTCCGGGCTCTGCGCTTCCTAGCAGACTCGAACTGCCGTTCTAGAATAATTTATAATACTTTGAAACAACAATCAACACCCAACAAAGTGTATGACTGAGGCAGATCGACCCTGATGGACAATGGGGACTCTAACCCACAAAATGACCAACCAAGGTCTGACCTAATGACCAACCGGGACTTTAACCCACAAAATGACCAAATACCCTACCAAACTACTTGAGACTCTAACTCAATTTCTTTGGGACTTCAACCCAGTATTTAAACTTTTCCTGGCAGACTCTAACTGCTTTAGCAGACTTTACTGCTTTCATTTCTTCTTAGCAGAACTCTAACTGCTTCAACTCATGAAATTTTTCATCAAAATCAAAACAGACATCCACCAGTAACTTCAGTGAGTAGACTTAAATTTTATCATGTCCAATTTGGCACACTTTGGAAATAATTCAACAGGTAGTGCCTTACCTTTTGGATAAGCCGGCTTATGCCCACTCACTTCGACCACTGGAATTCATGTCTGCCCGTCAGACCACCTCAGAGACCACCAAATTTCTCCATCTAAACCTCCAATCCTCCCTCCTCAACCACCGGACGAAGCCCCCAAATGTTAAGGTTCAAAGTTGAGGAAGGAGAGTACACACCACCCATGGTCCAGAGGATCTTGGTCAAACAATGATTTTAATGAACACACGTGTGGGAAGACACTCTGTACGCAGACAGCCAGTAGTCCTCGACTTAATCAAAGCATGAACAGATATTTTATAGCATCAGGGTTTGTTTACTGACGCCCCTTCATGCGTCACCGGTACATTTTATACATAGATCAGATCAACACCAGAATGACTTTTCACCTAGAAAATCATCTTCTATTTTCATGGCTTGGTACTTTCCGTTCTCTCCTCTAAATAAATCTAACTAATGTGTGTGTATGTGTTGACCTCACATGCTCTTTGTGTCACCTCTTCACCTACTGTCTGCGTCTCGTCTGCTTTCGGTTTCAGTTCTGCAAAAGGCACACTCTGCAAACCTGCAACTTCCTGTCAGCCTGCAACTTAGTCTTTCTGAAAGACACACACTGTTTCAACATCTGAATGCAATATAAACTCCAGATTATATTATTAATGCAATGGTACTGATGACAATTATTTAACAATAGCAGTAAAATAATTTCCCTGCTCCACACTCCCTCTCTCGACCTCTGGAACACCAGAGGTCGCAATACATTGTGTCCTCACTCAGACCCTCTCTGGTGGTCTCGGACCTCGAGATCTCCAGGATCCTCGCCCCTCCTGTGGTCGCCGAGATCGATCTTCTGCAGAAGAAACAAAACACCTTTTCCTGCACCTCCCTAACTTATCCTATCTGGGACTCTTTAATCAAAAGCCTGATCCTAATTATCTTCTTAACTTATTGACTTGTATTTATGTATACTCTTCAACGTTAATCATCCCTTTAAAACTCTTTAAGCCCTGCTTTCACGTCCGGTTGCTCGCTCTATTTTCCCTTATCTGATCATCAACATCCTGTGCACAAATTGTCGCTGCTGCAAGTTCCTCTACTCTAAAAGATCCAAAAGAAAACAACCACTTTAATCAATTAAGTTTAAGCATATAAGCAATTACTCCTGTATACATTTCATCATAGCTAAATGCTGCCTTGAAACAACTCCTATGTGTTAACTTCATTTTAACCTCACATTTCCTATGTTATAACCCGTTTTGGTATAGCCTTTTTATTTCATTTTGCTCCTTTTAATGTAACCATACCTTCTAATTATAGTTTATCAGACTTAACCAAAATATATGCTTTCCTTCCTCTTTGGTCCTTCTTTAAGTTCAGTTAAAAGCTAAATGAATTTAAGGCCTTTTGCCTGGAATCAATACTGTCATGTGTGTTTCTTAACTCTGTGTCTGTAAGCGTGTGCAATCCTTCATGAACTCATATTATCCTCACAGTAGATTGGCTAATCATAGCGCTAGCCAAAGGCTCGTGACCCTCCAGAGACAAATTTGAGCCACAACTCCTTTAAAAGCACAAAATGCAATATGTATAAAAATCATTTCTATTTATAAGCTCCCCCTTTATCCTAAAGATAAACCTATGTAATATCTGTATGTGTACGCCTACATTATAACCACTACTTCTAAAGATCAAAAAAATCAAAGCTGTTCTACTCCTTCAACCCTCACTAATTTTCCCTCTAAGACTTATTCACAGCTTTGAAAAACCGGCATTGTATCTTCTAAACAGGATTCAGTTCTGTCATGGTCCTGGGCCATGTTGGCCCAGTATTCTTGGTTCCTTGTATTTTCGCTCCTTATTTAGGCCAGGTTTTCTGAGGTGTCCTGTTGTGGTGTTCCCTAAGTGTTTTTCCCTTTGTGACTCTTACCCCCTTGTACCCCTCTGTGTATTTATGAGCTCTCGTCTCTCTTTGTGTTTATTCCATGTTTCCCCCAGCCTGTTATGTCTGTGTTCTCCCCGTGCTCTCTCTCCTCCTGTCTGAACCTCTGTGTACTTCCTGTTTTACTTTGACAGTCTCTCGTCAGTATGCGTAATGTTGTGTTCACTCCTGCCCTGTCTCGTTATGTTTATCAGTATCCCCTGTGTTCCCCACCTGTGTGTAATCTCCCTGTGTTCTCTGTGTGTATTTAAGTTGTGTCTTCTGTTATGGTAGTTGCTGGTTCGTCTGTGTTGTTTCCCCTCGGTCTCCCTGCGTCTCTTGTGTATTTCCCCGGACCTCCCTGCATCCTCGTTTCTGGTTTGTGTTATTAGCTTACCCAGTTTAGGTTTCCGGTTTCTTGTTTTTCCACCAGTGCTGTTTTGTGCCCACCGTTGTAAATAAATATTCACCTGCACCAGAGCTGCCGCCTTTTGGGTCCTTTTCTACAACTCCACACGGCTTGCCTCGCAAACCGTGACAAGTTCTCTTTTAATCCTTTAACCTTAACTTAAAAATAACAGTTTCAGTTTTACCATATCCAAATGATCAAAAACCCAAAAGGTCCTAAAATGATCCTAAATTATTAAACAATTAAATTAATAAACCCTAAACCCCCCTTTATCTTGATACATTTCATGTGTCAAGATACTATACAAAACTTAAAAATGCTCAGTTTCCCCACTCATGATCCAATGTATGTCATAAAAATAAACTTAAAACAGAACAGTTATCAGTCATGTGTTTCTACAATTAATGGTAACTGAGTTACATCAAAAAATATTTCCCCTTTAGCATTTGGCATTCTCCCAACAATATACTATAATCCCATAATCTAACCCCAGTCAACAAAACAAAACAGAAATTTTCTCTGGTAAAAGCAAATTGTTTGTCCACATTTATTCATCCTCACTCACATTCAGTCACACATTCACTCACATGCAGTCACACCATGTATTTGCTGATAGTGGAGCTTCCCGCGTCAGATTCTCCACCCTCAGCAAAATGAGCTCAGTCATTTTTTATTTTCCATAGGAAAATATTTCTTTATGCTTTTGGACTGGATTGACTCGCATAAAATCCTTTTTACAGGGACTTACGACCTGAATCGTCTCCAGGTAGCTTTTTCCTCAGCCAATTGTAATCTGGAAAGCCCCCTTATATTTGCTCTTCCCGAGAATTTTCAGCGCCGTTATTCACTGTTGCAGGCCTGCTTAAAACAGAAATGAAAAATAGAGCTGATTGTTAGCTCATAAAAACAAAACAAAATCACCTGACAGGTTTTCTTTAAGTGCACTGTTACAAAATAATGGGCCCCTCCCAGACATGTCCATGTTTCCTAAAACTCCCTCTATTAAAAACAAAAACACCAACCCAAACCTAACTGACAAAATCAACCCATCACCACAACAACCTCAACAACCTTAAACACACAAAAGTTTTGCCACCACATAATTTCGCCTCCTCAATACACCGAAAGTCTCATTAAAACCACACAATTTGCAAACAAAAATCACCCCCTTTAACATACTTAAATTCAGCATAAAACCCCTTTGCGACAACGTATAATCACTAAACTATAAACTATTTCCTACCCAAATCTATACTTCTCTTGTCTGCCATGCTTCCTCGTCTGAAAGTCACTTCCTCAGTCACACACACACACAGGAAGTTCCTTCGTCACCACTCACTCCAACTAATTTGCATACTGAGTCATCTCTCAAAAAGCTGTAACAACAGAAACATATGTTTAAACATCACCAACTCATTAAATTATGTTATTTCTTTCTACAGTTATCACTGGTTTTGATCACTCAGTACGAGAGAGCACTCCTAAGTCACTCTTTTAAAACTACTTTAATCACTTTTTGTTCTCATAACTCACTCCCTTTGTCATATGGCTTCTTCTATTCCTCAATTACAAACTCAAATGCATTTTATTAAACATTCACACCATTGTATCATTCATACAAAATAGCAAGCTGTTCTTCATTGCATATGTTTGTGTTCTTAGCCAGGTTTAATCTGGATCTCTGCATTAATCTCCATGAGCTTGTCTTGTCTTTATAAGGTTAATGCATTTTCTGTTTGTGTATGTGAATTTGCATATGTTGCTTTTGCAGTGTGTCAGACTCCTGCACAATTCTCCACTTAAGCCGTCAGTTTCTTTCCCAAATTTGCTAACCCAAATTTTAAGTTCCCACCTTATTCCTGCTCCTCAGCCAGAAGCTAGGGCCCACTTGTCAGGTTTATGGAGACATGGCGCTGTAAACAATTCAACCAGAAACTTGCCTTGGCATGTCCAGTCAAGTTAACCTACAGGTCTCTTCCGACCGCTGCACGTGGAAAATTGATCCAGATCTGTTTCGCCCCTATAGAAACACAACTGAGACATTTTCATTATTATCATATGTACTTAAACTACCCGTTTCCCTTTCTCTGGTCAGAAATCCCAACTTATGTCATGTATATACGTGTAAGCAGGTCTTCATTGCTTTTCCTATGTATTTTGTTAATGTTCAGTGAGTGTAAGCTGCTTTCTTCATTGCCTCTATATGTTATAGTCAGGTTTAATTCATGCATCTTTTCCCTGATTTCTTAATTCAAAACTATCTCACTTCTGATTCTTTCCAGAAATAATTTCACATGTAACACTTTGTCTATGTGTGTTTTCTATTCTTGTTTACCTCTTTGTTTGTGACGGTGGACATCTCTAAACCATCATGAGTTCAGGCTTTCATTTCAATCCAATTACACCCTGTATTCTCACAGTCGAAGTCGTCCGGCTTCACCTCTCACTGGTCACTGTCCTCTTCTCTCAGTGTCCTTTTGTTGTCTTGAATTCCAGCAAACACAGTCTGTTTCTTCTCTGTTTCTCTTCAGTATTTTCCTTTTGGATCAAGTCCCAGCCTGGCAAAATACCACATTCAGTGCCTTTAAACAGTCATGTCACACTGTTCTTACCAGCCTGCTGTCCACCGTGCATGTTTCATCACGTGGTTTCTTCTTTTCTGTTGATCCTCTCAGTCATCTCTTTCAAGATTACTCCAAGCATGGGAAATCTGACAATCAATGTCCAGTGCTTTCCACAGCTCATTATCCCACTGTTCAACTGCCCAGCCTGTAATTTACAGTACATGTTTCCACCTCGTGGTTCCTTTCATGCTGCTGCTGGTGTCGTCAGTGTGGTTTCCGTTGCACTGTCTTTTGCCTGCTATTAATTCTTCTCAAGTCCACGATGTTCTGTCTGTCTTCATCAGGAGATTAACTGTCCTTTGAGCTTCTTCTCAGGATGGGGACAAGTGCGAGGTCAAGCTGTAAAATTTTAAGCCAAAATCTGGCCTGTTTTCTCCCAATTATGCTACTCTAGTGGTTTTGGCGCCGTACTCAAAATTCCAGGTTGAGAGAAGTCCACCTTTATTTATCTGTAATCTGTGTTGACACACTAAAACATACAATTAATATCCTTTTCATTTCTTTTCTCAAAACCTCCATTCGCCTTATCTGCCTAGAGTTTAACTCATCTGTTTCTCTCTCTGGGTGCTCACTCGTCACAGTCACTTCCTTTTATGCGCATGTAACTTCCTGTCACACACACACAGCTTCTCAGAGCAGCTCAAGCTGCTTTTCTGTTTCTGCAGGCTAATCAAACTTATTTTGTATTTACAATCTACAAACCCTCTGTAATTCTACTAACTTTTGATCTAAAATGTAGCATCATTCACACAATGATTTCATAATCCTCTCACACACACACCTTTTAAATAAACGAAACTCTTATAACATCACTCATGCATCTCTTAAATTAAAAACACTTTCAAACTTTAAAACATCCTACTTTACATCACCAAAGAAATACCTCTCACACCTTTATTCATCATTCAAAACCTTCTAGTCACCGCATTCACACTTAAAGTGTGACCAGAGTTGAGGAATATAACTCAAAACACACTTTCCTAAGAGTATTTTAGACATGCTTGTCATAATCAAAAAGAGCAAGTAAAAAACAAACAAACAAAAATTGAAACCTCCATTAATTCTCACCGCACACACAAGAAATTAAAAATAAAACACACCAGCAACTAATGCTGGAGAAAAGTTACTACTGAAAGTAATGTGTTAGTCTTAAGTATATACAGTGCACTCAATATATTTATATATCTGCATCCAAACTCAGTCAATTACTATACATCCACTACGGCAACTCAAAACTTTATTTATAGTCCTCTAATAAACATAAATGGCATTTGAAACACACACTCAACAATGTTTGCAGCAGTATATGTAAAACCAACTGTGGTTTAAACAGTTCACTACTTACTCATTTGCATTTTCACTCACACACGCACCGTCTAAAAATAGCTCCAGCATTGCCTCAGACTCCTTTCACACAGAGATCTCTTATTTTATATTACAAAGACATCTTATATTTACAACCACTGTCAGATCTGTCAGCTTTAGCGCCTACACAATTTAGACAAATTTAAAATAACCGCCCAGCGGATAAACTCCCTGAGTTTTTTGCGACCAATTAACCAGTATCAGACTCTACTGTTTCTGGCCTCATCTCTAAAATCCCTAACTCAATTTAAAAGCGTCAACCAACCCAAACTTTGCCTGAAGCTCTATTTTTGGCGTTTCACAGCCAAGGCTTACCCCCAAGTTTTAAGTTAAAGTTACACGCCCGAAGTCCAACTTCTCCTGTCCAAAAAAGCGCAGGTACCGTTCCAAACGGTAAGGAGACTCTAACTCCTAGCTTCATTCCAGGATGCCCTGTACCCCACAGTTAAGCCAAACTGAACTAACCCTGTTCGCCGACAGGTCAATGTCGCGCGTCCACGACAAGGAGGGAGCATAACCTCCGGGCTCTGCGCTTCCTAGCAGACTCGAACTGCCGTTCTAGAATAATTTATAATACTTTGAAACAACAATCAACACCCAAAACAAGTGTATGACTGAGGCAGATCGACCCTGATGGACAATGGGGACTCTAACCCACAAAATGACCAACCAAGGTCTGACCTAATGACCAACCGGGACTTTAACCCACAAAATGACCAAATACCCTACCAAACTACTTGAGACTCTAACTCAATTTCTTTGGGACTTCAACCCAGTATTTAAACTTTTCCTGGCAGACTCTAACTGCTTTAGCAGACTTTACTGCTTTCATTTCTTCTTAGCAGAACTCTAACTGCTTCAACTCATGAAATTTTCATCAAAATCAAAACAGACATCCACCAGTAATTTCAATGAGTAGACTTAAATTTTATCATATCCAATTTGGCACACTTTGGAAATAATTCAACAGGTAGTGCCTTACCTTTTGGATAAGCCGGCTTATGCCCACTCACTTCGACTACTGGAATTCATGTCTGCCCGTCAGACCACCTAAGACCAAATTTCTCCATCTACACCTCCAATTCTCCCTCCTCAACCACCGGACGAAGCCCCCAAATGTTAAGGTTCAAAATTGAGGAAGGAGAGTACAAACCACCCATGGTCCAGAAGGTCTTGGTCAAACAATGATTTTAATGAACACACGTGTGGGAAGATACTCTGTACGCCGACAGCAAGTGATCTCCAACTTAATCAAAGCATGAACAGATATTTTATAGCATCAGGGTTTGTTTACTGACGCCCCTTCATGCGTCACAGATACATTTTATACATAGATCAGATCAACACCACAATGACTTTTCACCCAGAAGATCATCTTCTATTTTCATGGCTGGTACTTTCCGTTCTTATCTTAAAGTAAATTGTTCCTCTTTCTTGTCGAGACATGACTAATCTCTCCTCTAAATAAATCTAACTCATGTGTGTGTATGTGTTGACCTCACATGCTCTTTGTGTCACCTCTTCACCTACTAACTCGTCCTCAAATGCTCTTTCTCAATTCACCTGTTGCACTTCTGACCTTTCACTAGACCAGAAGCTCACTGAGACTATGTGTATGTCTTCTACTAAATAAATGTTTTAACCAAGAACCTCTACTAAAACCTTAATATGAAATGACCTGATATATAAGTGTTTTGTAAGCATGTACTGCAATTCCTTCTATGGCTCCAAGTCACTTGCACAATAGATTGTCCGGACATCGCGCCGAACAAAGCTTCCAACCCCCAATTCATAGACCGAGCTCCAACTCTTTAATAAGCACCGATATGCATTGTTTATAAAATAGTCATAACTGCTTAAGGCCTTCTTAAAGCTATCTGTTACATTGTTAAAGCCTCGTCTTAGCCTGCTGCTCAAAATAACTTTCACTTCTGCAAAACTCTCCAAGCCTGTTTCCTGTCCTGTTACTTTTAGCCTTTCTGAAAGACACACACTGTTTCAACATCTGAATGCAATATAAACTCCAGATTATATTATTAATGCAATGGTACTGATGACAATTATTTAACAATAGCAGTAAAATAATTTCCCTGCTCCACAGATACTAATATAATACATATACATATATAATCCATACTAATGATGAAGGAACTGAGCTCACAGTCCATTGTTCATTCAGTGAACTACTC